>NC_071273.1:15979308-16315142 GCF_023375685.1 Ictalurus furcatus
GACAAAATGACAGAGAATGCTTCCACTGACGACTTCATGTTTGTTGACCGGTCATCAAGCAGTCATGGTAACCACTTTGAGATTAGCACTGACTTTTCAGTTCTTTGGTGCAATAGGAGTAAGATTGCAAAAAGCACATAATAGGTATGAAATAATAAAGGCTACATTTTAAGACAGCATTAATTAACTAAGCAGTGATTCATTGAGCAGTGATTAGTTAAGTGTTTTTTTTTATGGAAGAGAATTACCTAAAACACAATGCTTGACCAAAAAACCAAGACCCTCATCATTTAAGAAACATGGTGACTCCATGCTGCAATTACCCTCTATTGGTCACTGGAACGCCTAAAATGCGCTGTATTCTGACATGAAGCAAATGACAAATTTATACACCATTAATGTTAATGATAGCCTACCCGTTCTATTTTCAGTCTGTCTTGGCTATTACTAGACATATTTAGCACTGGCAAATGCTGTGTTTTATTTCCACATGATGGCTCTGAGGCTGAAACCTGGAGCAGAAGCCACAGACCACACTTTGGCACAACATAATGCCTGTTAAAAATTCTTAGTGAAGGCTTATTGAGCACCAGGCAATCCTCATTTCTAAGAAGGCTGTGGATTAGCTAAGTGATCCGTTCTCTTCACATAGCATGTACAGTGAGGACAACTAAGCATTTGGACCCTTTTTTTTTTTTTTTTGCTTATTGCAAATTTCAAACTGTCTTTGCATTACTTCAAATTTCCACACATAATGCCTTTTGAAATTGTACTTATAAATATGAACAAAAAAGTATGTATTAATAAGCAAAAAGCATTGGGATCATATGCACACTCCTTTTTCCTGCTGCTTTCAGGTTGTCCTGCAACTCTTTTCAAGTGACTGATGACTTCTCTCTTATCTTCTTTATTATTAGTTTGAGAGCGCATTGTAGAATCTTGGATGGTGAACCTGCCCGGGGATGATTAGTTGTGGTTCTCAACTTTCCACCTGCAGATTATTATCGAATCAGTTGCACTCACAGGTATGTTTATGGCTAATGGCTCTGTAGCTTTTTCCATTTGAGTGTTGTCCCTGATAACATTAGGAAGCCCCTTCAACACAATTGCTACTTGTGTGAAATCTTCCCATCCAATGGTAACATCTTCCCTGACACCAAATGCAATTTGCACCAGAAATGTATTTTTTGTTGTTGTTGCAGTATTTTTATATAGAACTTGATTTATTTTTATGTATCGTGCCCGTGTTAAATATAGAGTACTTTTTTTACTACGTTTTTTTTTTAAACATATATTTGTTTATGCTCATCAATACATAGGTTTTTGAACATATTGTAAATTTGATATGGATACATGCACTGGAACTATATTACATAACAAAAACAACAGTGTCCAAATACTTACTTCCTCTCAATCTATGGTGTTTAGGTTGAAGGTTCAGTATGTTGTGCTATGGGTGATAAAAAAGAACTATGTGATACTACTGTCACAATGTCTTAAAGAGGCTTTTCACATTCCTGGAGTATTTAACATGTGATCAGTCTATTCTCCTGTCAGTCTGCTAAAGATAGTACTGTCCTCAAACCGATATACTGACACTATATTTTAATGGAGCTTGAACAAAAATGCAGCCTTTCTCCTAACCATTGTTGTCCATTGTAATGTCCTATGGAGTTAAGACAGGCCCAGGGACTACTTTATTCTATTATTTACACTTTTATTCTTTAGAAAAATAAGTTTGTCAAATAATATTTTAAAAACAGGAATATTCATGGAGTAACTGCTCAGGTCCTCAGTCGCAAATAATGTGTGAAAAGGTTATTCTGATGTGAAATTTAATTGAGGATTACTCAAACAGAAAAAAGTCTGTTTAAATTTTATGTATACTGTACACATAAACACTTTGCGTACACAGCTGATGAAGGACATTTGTGCAAAATGTTCCACTATATTCTCAGTTCATGATCTCAGGATTTACGTGCACAATGCCTTTTGCAGTTCACAACAGGCGTGTGTTATAAGGACATTTTCAGATAACAGATCTATTTATATATCTGCTGCCATTTCAGTATCTCATTATCAGAAAGGGAGTCTCCAGTCAGCAGCAATTAAGCACACTGCCAACAGAAACAGAAACAAACATTACTAAGCTTTTCTTCTCACATGTGTGTTAAGAAATTAACATTGGTGGAGCCATTGCAGTGGCCTGGGTTAGCTCTGCTAAACTATCCTGCAGCTATTCTGTCTGTTGTTTTATTCCACTTTAATAAATCATTTGTTCTACCTGACGTTCCAGTCTTGCTGCTCACTCAGTGTTGCCCTGAAACATCATCTTTTTTATGAGACCTATTAATCAGTCTCTACATGATGGCAGATTTGTTGCCATAGGTTGGTGTTTATAGCAGTTTCAGCAATCTATTTTCACAACTAAGAAAGAAGCTCTATTTATGTGATTTTGTTTTTTATGTGACTTTGTGTTTTTCTTTCTTAGCCATGAGCAGACAGCACTGTACAAGTCAAGCATAACAAAAGTGAAAAAGTAAACCATTTTTACTAAAAGTAAATACAGACTCCCCATTCTCATTCACTGTTAACAACACTACGATTCGTGGGATTGGCATTTTTGTTTTGCAAACTATGTGAAAGCTCAACTCACATAAAAAGAGTCAAAAGCAGTTGTTTCTGCAAATCATCCATTAATAAAACCCTTACGGACAAGTTTTTGTTTTTTACATTTTAAATTTATTTTCACATCGTTTTAATTGTCACATAGTATTCACATGATGTCAATTTCAAGACATGCTGAAATGTACATGTAACCACATATTGCTGACATAAAACGTGATCATGTGTGAAATGTATTGAATTTTTTTCTTAAGGTGTAAAATCCTGAACAGCATTAGAAACAACTTTTTATATATCTTTCAAATTCTTAATTTGTCATTTTCTAATGAATAATAACATTAATATCCTAACACTAGTCACCTGCTCCACTAGAATGTATCCATATCACGACAAGTCTCATTGTCAAATCCTGCCCATTAAAACATTAAGTTGATAAGCTGCTATCTTGAAATTTAAGCCTGTGTCATTAAAATCACAGATCAACCCAACAATGTTAATGATTATACAGTAAGGCATGGCTGTGTCTGATGCAATAATCTCCTAGTCAGCTGTTCCATCAAGTACAATTTTCTTGAGTTTAATTATGCCCATGATTTATGGTCGAATTTACTCTGCAGAGAAATGGAGTATAGTATACTTTGTGTCACTAATACATCAGAAATACTGAACATTACAATCTGAGTATTTACAAAAAGAACCTGATGTTTAATGATAATTGTGGGTTAAGTGTTTGTGTCATTATGTGTGTGTAGGGTGTGACATATTGAAGGGATTAGCCAGGTTACTGTAAATGTATTAATGACATGCAAACCAACAGGTAAGCCTAATCCTTCCTCAGCTTTGATGACCTGAACACACACCCACACCCACATCCACACACGCAAACACATCCACACATGCTAATAATGCTAACACACAAACCCACATGCACACAAAAGGTAAGCTGTAGAGATATACCAAACAGGTGAAGAGTGTTGCAGGAGAGTGATAAACTCATTGACCTGCAGACATAGAGCTGTAAAGCAAACACCCAGAACCTACATGTGTCTGGGTGTTGGACCTCTGATGTAAGGATCTGTATTTGGCAAGTGATGTCATCTCTGCACTCAGCCCTAACCATAACAACCATCACAAACAGAGATGTCGTGCGAAGTGAGAGACAACAATTCATGACTAACACCTTCCACATCATACCAGGAAGCTCCTCCTCTCACACCCTGCTATGGCCTTACAGGGCAACAGTAAAGAATCCTTAAGATGCTTTCAGTTTTTCCTTAAAGCTCTATGCTATTTCTTTGAGTTTACTGACCTCGTGTTAAATATTACAGTACATGACTCTCAGATGCATACACACAAAACTGTCATGAAAATGTCATGTCCGTGAGAGATTAGCCCTTTAATGGTCTGGAAATGATTTGCCTGCATTGCCTGGGGCATTAACAATAAACTTTTTTTTGGTGATGTCTATTAATGGTTAAAATGCATTTTCAAAATATATAAACTTGCATAACTTCAACATGACATCAGACTGAAATAGAAAGAGAATTTCTCATTATAAGATGAGTATAAAACAAATATATTTCAAAATATGGCATGCAACAGAGTGCAGGTTAATCTTTTATGAAAAAGACACTGGCAAACAATTCCAAAACGTGAGACACTTTGGGCCCAATTTGGACATTTTCACTTAGGGGTGTACTCACTTTTGTTGCTAGCGGTTTAGACATTAATGGCTGTGTGTTGAGTTATTTTGAGGGGACAGCAAATTTACACTGTTACACAAGCTGTACACTCACTACTTTATGTTGTAGCAAAGTGTCATTTCTTGAGTGTTGTCACTTGAAAAGATATAATCAAATATTTACAAAAATGTGAGGGGTGTACTCACTTTTGTGAGATACTGTATATATACATATCTCGGGTAATTGTAATTGTGAACAGGTGTGTGTGATTAGAACTCGAGAGATGCTGAACGTACCAGTGGCGTGTTGTGCTGGGGATTGTAGTCCATGGAGGCCATGTTTGTAGGCTGTAGTGTGGAAAGTGGTGGATTCTGTTGTGGATTCAGGCATTTGTGTGAAAAGAGAATTATATTTACAGTGGGGTCCAAAAGTCTGAGACCACATTGAAAATCTGATTTAGATTTTTTTATATTTAAAAATGGAAATAAACAAAAGGTTTTAGAATTTTTAAATATTTAAAACAAAGAAAGTAAATGTTCAATATCTCGAATATTTAATGTTCCGCACTATTTCTAGGTCTCTATTTAAAGGTAAGCAAATGTGTGATACTGACCCTGTTAACTGCTTTGTACAAAACGTCAGATTTTCCTCATGTCTAATCTCTTCTATTGAAGTATGTGTTCAGACGACACTTCTATGAATTTGATCTAATATGGATCATAAGGTTTTGCACAAACGTGCGGAGTCCATGCCAGTTTGAGTGCACACTGTCAATAAATCAAAAAGGGAAAATACCAAATACTAAGAAACTCTGAAATTCATATAAATATTTCCAAGATTCTACTATTCACTAAACTTCTTGTCAGTAATATAATTTGTGATGAAAATTAAATTAGAAAAGAATGCAAAATAGAAGCAGTTTCTCTAGTGGTCTCAGACATTTGGACCCCACTGTATATAATTATATACATTATACATAAAAATTGTCGTATTCTATTGGCAGATACATTATATGGTCAAAATACGTGTACAGCTGACCTTTGAATATCACGTTCCAAAACCATGGGCATTAATATGAAGTATTCCTATCATATTCATATTCACTGCTATAACAGTTTCTTCTGAAAAGACTGTTCACTAGATTTTGGACTGTGGCTTTGGGGATTTGTCCCCATTCAGCCACAAACACATAAGAGGGGGTTGTGGTCTGTGTAGGCCTCTCGAGTTCTTCCACACCAACCTTGATAAACCATATCTTACCATATCAAGTTCACTTTGTACACAGGGGCATTATAATTGCTAAGAACAGTTTACATTCAAGTCTTAATCACTGAACACTTGATAACATCAGTTTGATACAATAGACTTAAAGTTAACTCTAATGATGCTCATACTCCAGTTCCTTTTAACAGAGTTAACACTAATTGACTCTATATAGTTATATATATAGTATACAGTTATAGAAGAGAAATGATTTATAACTGTACAAACCAGTGTGACATAGAAGAGGATGGGTTCCCTTTTGAGTCTGGTACCTCTCAAGATTTCTTGAGATTACTTGTTGCCTCAGGGAGTTTTTTTCTTGCTACTGTCAAGCTACTGTTGTGCAGAGGTGGGTAGTAATGTGCTACATTTACTTCGTTACATTTACTTGAGTAACTTTTTGAAAAAAGTTTACTTTTAAGAGTAGGTTCAACTGGCCATACTTATACTCTTACTCAAGTTCATTTTTCAGTGAAGAAATGCACTTTTACATTTGGTGGGATTCCTCTGTTACTGTTAAATGTTAACGAATATATGTAGCTTTAATAATTAGTTTATATCACATATAATGAGGTCGAGAGTCTCGCGATACACTGCAGTGGTCTGAATGCGGACGCAACAATGGCTCACTTTTAGCTGCTCAGTCCTGGAATATAATGGCCAAAGAGGGGGAAGAAGCGAACGTGTTGACAGAGGCAGGACACACACACACACACACACACGCACACACGCACACACACACGCACACACACACACACACACACACACACACACACTTTTGTTCTCTGTTGTCTTGTTTAAATGCAGTTCTTGACAAATTTGTGTTGTTAACATGTTGCGAAAATAAAGACAGTCAACTGTTGGGAAATTGTTTGTTTTTTGGGATGTGTGTGAGATTTTGTGTTGAAAATGACAGGTTCTGTGTTATTGTACCCATCACAGTACTGGGATATGCCGCTTCATCTTGAACCCAGGTTTATATCATATAAACAGAACAGACAGACTTCCAAAGAGAGGTGTGACTTATCGTTCTCCACATAGACTGAGATTCAGGATTTTCCCTTTATTTTAATCAGATCCGACGTAACTAGTAACTTGCTACTTGAGTAGTCTTCTCATTGTATACATTTTACTCTTACTTAAGTAATTATTAGCATTATTACTTTTACTACAATCATTTAAAAATTATTTTTATAAGTAGTTTTAGTACTTACTTCGGACATTGTTAAAATCACTATATAAATAAAATTGAATTGAATTTAATGGTCATGCTGGAGCTTGCCCAAATTGTCGCCTGTTAGTTCCAATGAATGGACATCTTAATGCCATAGCATACAAAGACATCCTAGACAGTTGTGTGTTTTCAACTTTTTTAGACATAAATGCTTCACTTGATATAATTTTTTGAATGTCAGACATTTTTTTTTTCTAATTTCTAAAGAGTTTCCAAAATTGTGGAAAATTCCAAAGAATTCTTCGCATGTATTGTTCATTTTATTTAATTTTTTAAAATCCCTTTTGTATGATAAAATAATTAAAAAATAATATAAAATATAATATAAGTGTAAAATATATAAATGAACTGAATGATCCCTCATATATACCCCTAACTCTCCAACAACCCTTCCTAATAATTTTCTCATTGTCTTGCTTTTTGTTTAACCTTTCCAGGTTCTTTGGAGTTGCCGCCTGCTGGAACCTCAGCCTCAGCCGCCTGCTGTACGAGCTGTAGTTAGTACTTGTGGTTAGGGCAAAGACAGCAGGCTCCAGTTTACAGTCCTGCACAGACACACAGCTACTGATTTCATACCATCTTCGTTTATTTAAGGATGGGCAGCCCTCTGAAAGGCCTCGCTCCAGTCACCTGGCAACTCAAGACTCAGCTACTAGATGTTCGAGCAATAGCTTTTAATCTTGAGTTTCTCTCAGAGAGGCCTTTTTGTTGTCATGCTGTATCTTTTCCCTTGTTTGTTTTTCCTGTATTGATGTCTCATAGCATAAAGTTAGTCCCAAAGGAGATGTTGAATTTATGATCACAAAGAGTCCATACTGTTACCACTTACTGTATCCTACTGAAAATGCCTGAACCTGCACTTTATTTTAACAAACGTGTTCACATGTGTTCATATAAACGGTAAGGACCCCCACATGCACCTCACACAGGGAGTTTAAAGAGAAAACCTTTCAGGAAATAAGGTAACAGTAGTGCACAAAGCAATAACTGATGAAGGCTAATAGGACATTTTGTGACCCAACCCAGCCTTCGGGGAGCCTTTAAAATCACAGAGCAGTAGCATGTACTCATTTCCACCTGAATTAATGACTTTCTTCATTAAATTAGCTCTGTAAATGAAGCCACAGGATTTAGCAAGTCCACACAATGAGAGGCATGTGAGGAGGTATAGAAGTCAAGTGTGTTTGTGTGTGTGTGTGTGTGTGTGTGTGTGTGTGTGCATGTTTTTAATCCTGACATTTTCATTTCTCCAACAGGACAGGCCTAGGCATGTCTCCATTTCTGGAGGCTGTCTCAGTTTTACTGTCTGGAGAGAGGGTGTCCACACGTAGTGGAATGTCTGAACCACAGGCGGCACATGCGACTTCCACTCATCGATTAATGCCACTGGATTAGTAACAGGTGGTTAACATGATTCCAGTGCGAAGGCCTTTTCCTGAAAAGGCCACACACTGCAGCAGCCATGAAAGCTGCAAATCTGCTTTACTAAAGACCATAAAAGAGACAGAAAATCAGATAGAGACAGAAAGGAGACCTGACAAGAAAGAGAGACAGCGAAGGAGTGTACATGTGGGAGATACTAAATTGTGTGGGTTAGATATAAAGAGTAAAAATAAGTGAGAGAGAAGACACTTCATGTGAGCAATAATGTCATACCATTCATTACAAACCAGACAACCAGATATCTTTTAGTAGCTTCCAATTAAGTAATTGTTTAAATTATATATTGCATTTGTATGTTGGAGCCAAGAAGCACCTTTCCTCTCTCACACACCATCATAAAAATTTATTTAGGCTTAAAATCTAGAATCTGACCTCCTCTGGATGGGACTAATAATATTTTAATGCACCAGCTAATGTTTATTTGGTATAAAAATAAAAAAAATAAAATATATTTTTTTAAAACAGTGATGAGATTATTAAAGGGAAAATCCATCCTGAATAACTTGACTGTCAATGTTTATAATCAATAATTTCCAAAAAGTATTGGAATGGCAAGGCCAATTCTTTTTTGTTTTTCTCGCGTTTGAGATCAAAAGAGGAATATGAGACAATAGATCAGAATTTCTGCTTTCATTTCCTGATATTTACATCTACAGTGGTGCTTGAAAGTTTGTGAACCCTTTAGAATGTTTTATATATCTGCATAAATATGTCCTAAAACATCAGATTTTCACACAAGTCCTAAAAGTAGGTAAAGAGAACCCAGTTGAACAAATGAGACAAAAATATTATACTTGGTCATTTATTTATTAAGGAAAATTATCCAATATTACATATCTGTGGGTGGCAAAAGTATGCAAACCTCTAGGATTAACAGTTAATTTGAAGGTGAAATTAGAGTCAGGTGTTTTCAATCAATTGGATGACAAGCAGGTGTGAGTGAGGACCCTATTTTATGTAAAGAACAGGGATCTGTCAAAGTCTGATCTTCATAGCACATGTTTGTGGAAGTGTATCATAGCATGAAGAAAGGAGATTTCTGAGGACCTCAGAAAAAGAGTTGTTGCTCATCAGGCAGGAAAAGGTTACAGAACCATCTCTAAAGAGTTTGGATTACACCAATCTACAGTCAGACAGATTATGTACAAATAGAGGAAAATCAAGACCATTGTTCCCCTCCCCAGGAGTGGTGCACTCCAAGAGCAAGACATGTAATAGTCTGTGAGGTCACAAAGGAACCCAGGGTAACTTCTAAGCAACTAGGCCTCTCTCACATTGGCTAATGTTAATGTTCATGAGTCCACCATCAGGAGAACAGTGAACAACAATGGTGTGCATTACGGGGTTGCAAGGAGAAAGCCACTGCTATCCCAAAAGAACATTGCTGCCCTTCTGCAGTTTGCTAACAATTACATAGACAAGCCAGAAGGCTATTGGAAAAATGTTTTGTTCACGGATGAGACCAACATAGAAATTTTGGGTTAAATGAGAAGTTTTATGTTTGGAGAAAGCAAAACTCTGCATTCCAGCATAAGAACCATATCCCATCTGTGAAATGTGGTGGTGGTAGTATCATGGTTTGGGCCTGTTTTGATGCATCTGGGCCGGATGACTTACCATCATTGATGGAACAATGAATTCTGAATTATACCAGCGAATTCTAAAGGAAAATATCAGGACATCTGTCTGTGAACTGAATCTCAAGAGGAAGTGGGTCATGCAGCAAGTCAATGACCCTAAACACACAAGTTGTTCTACTAGAGAATGGTTAAAGAAGAATAAAGTTAATGTTTTGGAATGGACAAGTCAATGGCCTGACCTTAATCCAATAGATATTTTGTGATCGGATCTGAAGCAAGCAGTTCATGTGAGGGAACCCCCCCACATCCCAGAGTTTAAGTTGTTCTGTACTGAGGAACGGGCTAACATTCCTCCAAGCCGATGTGCAGAACTGATCAACAGTTACCGGAAAGGTTTAGTTGCAGTTATTGCTGCACAAGGGGGTCACGCCAGTTACTAAAAGCAAAGGTTCACATACTTTTGCCACTTACAGATATGTAATATTGGAACATTTTCCTCACTAAATAAATCTGATGTTGTTTTAGGTCATATTAATGTGGAAATATAGAAAATTCTAACCTTCTGTAGATGTGTTAAACAACTTAGAACATGGCACCTTTGGTGGCAGACAATACAATGTTTAGGTAAGCAAAAGTATTGGAAAAGATCAAGTAAATGAAAGTAAATAACACTTAATATTTGGTTGCATATCCCATGCTTGCAATAACTGCATCAAGCTGGCAACCAAGTGAGATCGCCAAACTGTTGCATTAAGTGATGTTTTTCCTTGCTTGTACTGTAGCTTCTTTCAGTTGTTGTTTGTTTTGGGGATTTCTCCTATCAGTCTGCTCTTCTGGAGATGAAATGCATGCTCAATTGGATTAAGTTTAACACATCTAGATGTAGATATAAGGAAAGGAAAGCTGAAATTCTGACATATTGTCTCATCTGTTGATCTGAAACCCAAATGTCTGTGTTTAGCAAAAACAAAGAACTGACCTTGCTGTTTTGGTACTTTCAGAGGGGACTGTATGATCTTCAACCGTGCAAAAGATTTATTTAGAGATTAAATTCTGAGTTATCTTTTTTGGTTGAAACTTCTTTCATTGAAAAGTTGATCTATTTTCACTTTGGCTAACAGTTTCCTACATTACCCACAATACTGTTTGCTGATAATGGTGCCGATGAGAAATCATGTCTACCTTAATAAATCAGTGAAGCAGCACTTCAGTAATTTAGTCTGTCCGGCTCTCTCATCTCTTCATCTGTACAATCTGCTCAAACAGATCAATATCCAAAGCTTCATCTGTCATGCTAATACCAACGTCAATGTCATCATGCTCGTCATCTAGCCAAGCTGTTAGAAAATGTCACTGGAAAATGGTGAGTGAGAAAAGAAGCTGAGTTATCCCTTATGCTTAGTATTGTTGAAATTTCTGCTAATAAACTGCTTTATAACTGTACCTGGAATGTCCCCCTGTGATCAGTGCAGCAATCAACTACTAACTTTGCACAGGAATAATGAAAACACAGCACTAACCAATAAATTAGCACCAGAATCGCTAAGTCCATCATAAATATTTCAATGTAAACACATTTAATGGGCTTCAGGGTAGACTATAAAAAGCCAGGAGCATGAGATTATGACTCAGGGCCAGTTAGGCCAATCATAACACTCTCATTCTAAGCCTGAGGGAGCAAATGTCATCAGTCAACACTATCAATGTGTAACCAGCCAATACATCATGACTCACCTACCACTGTCTGTCACCCCTGCTATGTCCTGACCACAGTTGGTGTTTTCAACCTTATAACTCCACATGCTAACCAACAGATTCCCCTTTACCAAAAGGTTTACATTATTCACTTACTCAACTGACCTGTTATTTTACAGTTATTAACCAACTAAAGCAGAACAAATGTATTTGCTTTTGATATTATAAGCCTTATAGGGTGTAAATAAAGGAATATAAATTCAGAGCTATTAATTGTTTAACAAACAATCAAGCAAATAGGGCACACCTGGGCAACAAGAAAAATGTTCTAATACTTTTAATCACTTCAAAAAGTGGGTTCAAACAAAACATGCCATGATCATAACACTCCAATTCTAAGCATGAGGGAGTAAATGTCATTAGAACACTACCAGTGTGTAATCAGCCAATACATCATGACTCGCCTGCCACTGTCTGTCACCCCTGCTACAGTTGCGGTTGGAAATTTACATACCCCTTGCAGAACCTGCAAAATCTTAATACTTTTAACAAAATAAGAGGGATCATAAAAATCCTGTTATTTTTATTTTAGTACTGTATTGCATAAGCTATTTCACATAACAGATGTTTACATATAGTCCACAAGACAGGATAATAGCTGAATTTATATTAAAAAAAAATTACCCTCTTCTGTCCAGCTCAAGGCCTGTGCCAAGGCCTCTTCAGTCCATCTTGAGACAAGAATGTCATTGCTCTGTTTCCTGGATCTGCAGAAGACATTGTTGCTCTGCCTCCTGGCTCTCCAGAAGACCTGCTACCTAGGAGTCCAGGACCTAGTTTAGAGGGAGGAATTTGTCACAAATTCTCCCTCTTGGCATGCAGCTTGGCTCAAAGCTGATGTCACTCCATGTACTTCTTTGCTTCTGTGTTGCCAATTGTGGCCAGGTCTTCTCTGTTCTCATGGCTACTACTTTCAGGTTTTGACTTGTGCTCATGTTTCCCATTTCTCTAATCTGGATCACTCTGGTTTACATTTGTCTGCCTGTGATTTGACCCACACTTAGTTTACACACTTGCCTATCTATCATCTATTACATCCTGTCTATCACTCCCACACATTACATCTATCTCGAGTTCTAGATATATAGTTAGTAGTCTCAGCCTCGGATGGCCCACTGAGCATCTAATACTTATTATACCGTTTTTTTTTTGCCGCAAGAATCTTGAATTTTGCAATCTGATTGGCTTTCAGTACCTCTATGTGTGCACACATATGTGCCTTAGTTTCCAAAAAGAAAACACGTTTGAAGACGGACACAGTGAGCTTTACTCTTTTATTAAAAGTTTGGTTTAAAGCAGTTAGTGGTAAGTAAATATGATGCGACTGGCTCCAGGTAAACCCAAAAGCAAGATGTTTTTGCACAGTTCAGTATTCATTTTGGTATTGCCACTGCACATAATTAATAATGTCAAGTGAGTTAGTTTCACTGGCAGTTATACATACCCTTGATATGTTTTGTAGATGATGCAGTATGTTTTGGATAAGCAGTTCCTTTTTTTTTTTTATCTCCATACTCCTCTTTTTATCACTATGGTAGAAGTTCATTTTAATCTTATCTGTTCAGAAGTCCCTCTACCAGTGTTTATGTTATGTTTTAGCAAACTGTAACCTTGATGTTTTCCAGTGGTACACATCTTGTAATGAAACTTTTGAGGTCATGCTGGTGTGTTCATTCTTTTATAGTTCATCTACGCCTACATCCTGGAGAGTGTTCTTGAGTCATTCAGTAGTATTTCTTGGTAATTAAAAGTCTTTGTCAGTCATCTATTACTGTAGACATCCTGCTAAGTTGCTCCACTCACGAGTGCATTCTTGTGGTTCACACAGCAAAAGAAGGATGATTATGACACATCATGTTGAAAGATAGCAGATGAAAATGCAACACATATTTTATATTGTATATATTCTTATACTGTGACACATGAAAAATGGTTGGGGAGTTCAATGTGCAACTCCTTTTGGCCTTTGGGACTGGGAGAATATGAATATTGGGTTGTGATTCCTATGCCTGTTCCCTATGTAATCTATTTTCACTGCCATTATTAATTTTTTACCCTCAAATCCAAGTTTCTTTTCAATTCCTGTGTTAAAGACTCTATTGTAATCTATATGACTCACTTATCTAATTCTGTTTTTTAATATTCTCCTTCAGATTTTTAGACTGCATATGCATTATAAAATGAGCAAACATGAAATCTCATGCTTGTATTAATGAAAAATACTTTAATTTTAGGGTTTTGATGTTTTTTTTCTTCGTCATATTTTAACTGCCTCCAGGCAAATTAATGGGCTTGGCATTTATCTATCTAAAAGGACAATCTGTATTAGCTCCACTGGTAACTTTCCAACTTCCTACTACATTACCCTCCCCAAACATCAAGGAAGAGAATGAGTGTTATCTACATAGAGATAGGCTTCACCTCCTGGCCCTGTTCCCTGTTATTCCAGGACCTCTGTCACAACAGGCCTTGTGACTATACATACAAATGACACAAAATTAATAAAACAAGTAATAATGCTGCATTGTTTTCCAAACATAACCTTCTATAGTCAGGCTTGAACTGGAACAAGGCCACTGAAGTGTAAAGTCTTCTTTCTGCCAAAAATCCCTGGGTGCATTTGGCCTGAAGAAATTGCAGTAAAGAAATACACAAGGCTAAATTATGCCAGGTCATAAAGTGGCTTGTTGGAGATGCATGGCTGGAGTGGCGGCACTGCGTGGGCTGAGAGAGAGAGAGAAAGAGCCTGCTGAGGACTTGGCTGAAAGCTACACACGTCCTTGGTTAGGTCACAGATCCCTCCAAGGTTAATGTGTAACACTCACGGCTGGCTGTGCAAACCAACTCCTCCATGGAGTGTGTGTCTGGGATGGGGGCAGACAGCCGGAGGAATGGGCTCTCAATCAAATATACATTGTCGAATCATGCGTTTCTTGACCTTGTTAAATTTGTACACTCAGCCAAAAAAGACTTTTATAGCCACAGTGGGGGAGTGGTGGTGCGGTTGTAGAAAACAAATACCCGTGCATGCACATGTGTACAAACACACACACACACACACACACACACACACACACACACACAGACACACACACAGTGAGTAATAACTGCTAAAGGGTGAAAACAGACTTGGCTTGGAATATGTCCTGTGAGCCAGGCCAAGTCCCTTCCCCCACAGGGTTTCACCTGACTTTACTTAACTGACGTGCACTACCCAAACCAACTGGCCCCTTGTGAGATGGACACTCACTTCGTCTGTCTGTCTGTCTGACACAATCATGGATATCCAGTAAAATCTACAGAATCTACAGAAGATATGATTAATGTATTGCCTCAGCTAATAGAGACTTTCAGAACATTCAGTAAATTAATCTAAGTTAATCTATTACAATAAATAATGTTCCTGAAATTTTATAAAAACATATGCCATAATAATGGTTTGCTTCACAATATTATAAAAATGTTGCTTGCACAACATTGCAAGTTATACAAAAAATAACACTATGGAAATGTGAGATAACTAAAAATTCTGCAGCAACATTGTAGAAACATTTACAAAAGTAGTGTTAATCTATGCTGACCGGCACAGAAGAACCAATAAAAACATTTGTAATAATTTTCCAATTATCATTACCATTAAAATTACAGTATTTGTAAAATGTTAGATTTGACACGTCACAGTAGGCCTATTCAATATTTTTTTTATTGTTTTTTTCCTCTTTCAGACAAAAAAGTTCTGTTTTGGACTATTTTCAGTTGAAAATTATTGGAGGCATCCCTAATAAATATAGCTAATAAAGTTACAACTTCACAAGCTACTTTGCTGTGAACTTTGTGGGCTAACATTAGCTTGTGTGTTCATTTCTGTTAATAAATTACTTTCATGGCTGTGTATTTATGACAAAGCATTTTAAAGCCTTTCCCAACTTGCTAGAAGGGGTTCTGGAAGTATTTTTACATACATCACTGACATTTATCTTCAGGAGATATGCAGCAAATATGAGTATAGTGAATGAACTGGAAACATAGGAGTCATGGTAAAAGTAAGGCAAAGCATTTGTGCAAGTAACCCACTGGCTTATCTGCTGTTATACACTATTTTACTTTAACTCCACTAAAATCTGCTGTTGTAGCTGCAATGTTTACACCCTACTGCACTACCACATCACACTCTGACATATTTTGTGTGTGTGTGTGTGCGTGTATTATAGTTGCAATCAAAATTATTCAACCCCCTTTGCAAATCAGGTTTATTGTCAAAATTAAACAGACTCTCAGTTGTTTACAATGAACAAATCAATCAAAAGCAATTGAAGTAGTTTAACACAACAGATGCTTCAAGTGGTTTCTCCAAATTCAACTGAAAATTCAACTTATAATGATTTCTCCAGTCTCAAAATGATTCAATCCCCTAAATAGAATCCCTCACAACAGCACAAATGTGTAAAAGATGTGCTGTCTGAAGCACACCTGATGCAACTAATCAAGGGCTTCATTAGTTACACCAGGTGTGCTTGATCTGGAACACAAGAAATACCTGAACTGGCCAGGGGTAGTAAATGTATGAAATACCTGGATGGCGCAGAAAAAGGGAGCTATCAATGACTGCAACAAGATTTCTGAGAAGGCAAGTCATGAAAAACCGCAAAAGACTTGCAGCAAGACTTTGTGGCAACAAGCACTGAGGTTTCAATGAGCACAGTAATCATATAAATCATATAAATAAGCTAGAGAAGTTTTGGGGTTCTGTTCTGTGTAGCGATGAAACAAAACTGGAACTTTTTGGCACGATGGATCAGTGGTGTGTCTGGAGGAAGAAGAATGAAGAAAAAACACTCTGTCCACTTTCAAGCATGGTGGTGGCGGAGTGATGCTCTGGGGCTGCTTTGCATCCTCTGGCACTGGAAACCTACAGCGTATGGAAGGCAAGATGGATTCATTGAAGTATCAGGAAATCTTTGAAGAAAACATCATGTGTCTGTGAGGAAGCTGAAGCTTGAGCATCATTGGACCTTCCAACAGGACAATGATCCCAAGCATACCTCAAATTCCACCAAGGCTTGGATGCAGAAGAAGTCCTCGAAGATTGTACAGGACCATCACAGTCACCTGACTTGAACCCCATAGAAAATCTCTGGTGGGATTTGAAGAAGGCGGTTGCAGCACGCAAACCCAAGAATATTAGTGAACTGGAGGCCATTGCTCATGAGGAATGAGCTAAGATTCCTCAGGAACGCTGCCAGAAGCTGGTGTCTGGCTATGCATCTTATTTGCAGCAGGACATAACAGCAAAAGGTACTCTACCAAGTACTAAACGTGCATGAAGGGGTTGAATAATTTTGAAACTGGAGAAATCATTGCATTTTCAGCTGAATTTGGGGAAACCACTTGAAGCATTCGTTGTGTTGAACTATTTCAATTGTTTTAGTTTGATTCACACACACACACACACACACACACACACACATATATATATATATATATATATATATATATATATATATATATATATATATATATACATGTTAAATCACTCTATGTATACTTCTAACTCTCTGTGCTGCTGTAATAGGTAAATTTCTTTCTGGGAAGAATAAAGTGCTCTATCTGTCTATGTAATCTATTTATCTATTATTATTATTATTATTACTTAGGGAAAAGATTACTCATTTTGTATATTTTTGAGTGATAACTCATAGTAGCATACTCCGATTTTATAATGAGTACCTTTGAGTAAAGGCAGGTCTGGGAAACAGTGGTCTTTATATATAATCGTACTTATATATAGCAGTGTGAATATATTACTGAAAACTGATACTCACTGATTAAAATAATAATTTTTATTCAGTTCTTGCAATACAAATATCATATGGTCATAAACTGCTCAAGGCCTGAGCCCAGAAATAATCCTCATTTAAGCCCGTGAGAGTATTATGGGTGTGGTAAGATTTCCCTGTTCCCTGGTTCAGTGCTGTTTTGGCTCAGCTCTACTTCATGGCACATGCTGGAGATAGAACTTTCATTTGCTTAGGCCACACAGTGGCAGGCAGCAGAAAGTGGAGGAGACAAGTCATGCCAGGCGTGCAGATGTTAATTTCATGTGAGGAGAATATTAAACCACACATTTACCTTGGGGCTTGTCTCAGTCTCAGATGTTTTAAAGAGTGGGGAACTGACAAAAAAAGAGGATGAGCGGCAGAGAACAGGATAGAGACAAGTATGGGGCCTTACATTTCTGTATATATGCACTTCCTTTTTTCTTTTTTTCTTTTTTTACTAAAAACCGCACTATGCTGTACCATTGCTTGTCACAGGCGTGGTACCTTAAGGATACCTCTCTTTAGTATGTCTCTTTATGTATGAGAAAATTAATGTGGTGTATATTTAAAATTCAGTCTTCCTTTGAGGTTTAAATGTACACTACATTCACCTGAAGATAACCTGAATGATACCACAAGTGACAAGCAATTGTACAGTTTAGTATTTCTTTATATTCAAATATGTATTTATTTGTGAATTTTATTTAGAATTTGGGTGAAGGAGTGAAGGGCTCAGCTTATGAAGAAACTCCCATGAGCAAATATATGACTGGTAGTGTATGTGAAACATGTGCCCTATGGACAGTTCTGTCAATTGGAAATTCCCACTAATTTAAAGTTCAGAAACTCTCCTTTCCTCTCATCCATGGTGATATGGCTAAGTATGCAAGTAGGAAGCACTGCTTACCCCTAAGGTGTTTCTGATTGTACTCAGCTGGTTTTCAAAGCCAATTGATCTCTACTGGCACCATTTTTCCTGTTCTGTCTGGTCATGGTAGGATGGTAAAGACATCTCAAACAAGCAAATATGTTGTTGCCATAACTTGACCTCCATTCTTTTTGACATTGCTCTTGCTAATACTGTTGTCATGTGCAGACAATAACAAGGATATTTGACAAGATCTGTTCATAATTTCATAAAAACAGGTTGTGCGACTGCTCACATTGCAAGACATACTTGAAATTTATCAACTGGAGTTCATTTCACCACTTAATCAGGCATTGCTATATTCCTCATACGTCACATCAATAAACAGCCAATACAGCTGAAATTTGGTCCAACTCTGAAGATCAATTGATGACAGGGCCATGAATGCCAGGCTTTAGATGGCCTTCATAATAATGATGGAAGACTTAGAGAAAGTATGTATACAGCTTTAAACTACTGCCATCTCAAACTGGCCTTTATAGCTTTAGGTGGCCTCTTGGCTAGTCAAGCTAGATACAGTACAGGCCCCTGCTTTCCACAGAATGACTTCTTATTGATGGGCCATCCTGTTCCTCAAAGGTAGTACAAATGTCTGGTTCTCATTGAGTATGTTAAGAATTATGACATACACACTCACTGTGGACTTCAAAAGGTTTCCTGGTCTTAAACTAAGAGGCTTCGCTCAAGGTTGGCAGATTGTTATGACGTCAGTTTGGGGTTCCAAAGCATGTCATAAACCTTCCGTCATACATTCTTTAAAGCAAAAATCCTTATATGTAAAAAAAATAAATAATAATAATCCTTTAAGAAAAATAAGTTAAAAATAAAAATTGGGGAAAAGAACATGCAAAGCATTAAACTTGATGAGACAGCAGACTGTGCATAAAACAACAAGGTCAAGAGGGCAAGCAAACTGGCCCAAGGGCTTGAGATGCCTATCCAGACTGACTAACCCTGTCAAAGGCCTTGGAGTAAAATGCATTAATCTAACTAAATCTACCATGACATGATCAAAGGGGCTGAGAGGATCATGTGGCGTTAGCTGAGGGGAGGTGAGTGAAAGCTCACACGTGCAGGCAAATCTGTATAAGAGTGAGACATTGTGAGAGAGAGAGATAAGAGTTTTAGAGTGAGAGCATGTGCCGAATGAAGCAAATCACTCTTTCATGCAGCAGCTCCCAAACAGAAAGCAATAATACCTTCAACAACCTTTAGGCAAAGGTCAAGTCAAGCCCTAACAGCTTGTCATCTGTACTTAATGAGTAAAACGTTTTACACATAATACCCACCTCATAACTAGCTATGATAAGTAATATAATTTATATGTAAGAACATGTGTACCCAGGGACACATTTGGGGTCTCAGCAATTGGCAATAAAATGTCAGGGTCACGATGACACTGGGTGTGAGGTGGAATTACACTTTGGTTGGGATGCCAGTCAATTGCAGGGCACCACACACACACACACACACACACACACACACACACACACACGCATAATATTTTTTTAATGCAGACCTGGATAAAACAGGGCTGGAAATGTATCCACCCTGTGGAACTGTCTGCCAAGCCTTCTATCCTGTACATAATGTGACTTGGTAAACAAGCTAACTATGTTTCAAAATAACAATGTCTTTCCAATATCAGGAAACTATTGTTTATAGTTGACAACAACAGCCAGCTAAGAATATTTTATGAGATTTACTTAAGTTTTTAGGTCTGTAATGTATAGAAAGATCAGAAATGTTCGCTGGACATGCTATTAGAATCTACTACAAAGCTGGGACTCCGTGCAGCTGTGAGTCAAAATGGGGTCCTTTAAGCTGCAATGTAAAGAGATGCACGATTTTCCTTAAAGTTTTTCTTTTAATAACAAAGGAGAATGTTCATTTAAGAATGACAAGAACCACATGAAATTAATGTACAAGTTAATAATTTTTAAATCAATTAAATAATACATTTTTGGAGACCCCAGCAGAGATATTCTGTCCTGTGCACAGCGCATGGTCTTTATGGAGTGCTGGCTCTATAAATAAATAAGGAATACATGCTCACCACTGTTAACTTGTTTCCCATGTAAAGACTGAAAGAAATCTTCCTTGACTAGTGCCCTAACTTTTTGGGATAGGCACAAGTCTTTTTGAATTTGAAAAAAGTTGTACTCCCAGGTTTTTGGTTGTACTCATACAAGCTCTGCATGAAATTTAAAATTTTTCATCTTTTGTACTCACTGAACCTTTTTTGTTTTGTACTGCAGGATCCCAGGCCCATGCACACATCTAGTGCCATTGTGAATTTTTCTGGCAAGCTTCCTAAAAATATTTTGTTTACAAACTGAATAGTGCACCTCCTATTCATATATGTATTCAAATCCAAATAATGTATTTATATTTGGTTACATCCCTTACACTGATTAAACCCCTAAATCTCTCGTTCATATATATATATATATATATATATATATATATATATATAATATATATATATATATATATATATATATATATATATATATAAACCAGAGGCTGATGAGATCAGGACGATAACTGTTTATGATACCAATGAGCTTTTATGTCTTACTCTTCACAGATGGACTAGCGTAACAATGCTGTCTGGGGTAGTAATTGAGATAAGCTCGGCGCAGTAAACAGTTCTGAGACATGACAATGCAGAGGGGGTTGTAGAGAGACCCATACTGCAAATTCCCTAGGGGCTCAGCATGTTTGTGAATGTGTGTGTGTGTGTGTGTGTGTGTATGTATGTGTTTGCAATTTCAGCGTCTGGACGCATGCCGTTTTCTTCACTCTGCGTTACATTTGTTTTTTATGTATAAGGACACAGTCAAAGGCCGAGCTGATCAGAGTGCCTTGATCCTCAGACGCTAGAGACAGTGCTGGGCTCTTTCTAACCAGTCCAAGGAACACTTCAAAGAGAGCCATTAATGACTAACAGCGAAGGGAAGCATGTCCTGTTTCCATATATTGTGATCTTCGTGTTGAGAAATGGCTAACAGTAGTGAATGAGAGGGAGAGAAAGAAAGAAAAGAGAAGGCACATCTGTGGCACATTTGGCTCTCCCACGCATACTGTCAGACTTACCAGCAAACCAAACACAAAGGTGTAGCTGAACTCAAATATTCACAAATATGTGTGTGTGTGTGTGTGTGTGTGTGTGTGTGTGTGTGTATATATATATATATATATATATATATATATATATATATATATATATAAATCAAAATTATTCGACCCCTACTGCAAATCAGGTTTATTGTCAATAGTTACAGACTTTCAGCTGTTTGCAATGAACAAATCAAACAAAAGCAATTGAAATAGTTCAACACAACGAATGCTTCAAGTGGTTTCCCCAAATTCAACTGAAAATGCAACATTCCTTGGTTGTTTTCCAGGACATTCTAAATTGTTTTATTGGCTATGACCAATGTTTGTGCAATGGCTCTGATTGATTTTCCCTCTCTCTGGCCTTCATATTGGTTTGTATTTTAAAAACAACAAAAAAGAAACCCAGGGCTCAATCAAACCTCGAGTAGACATTCAAAGTTATTAATTGTTTAAACAATCAATCTAACACCTAGGCAACAAGAAACACTTGTCAGTCACATGTTACAATATTTATGCTCCCTTGAAAAATGGGTGGGAACAAACAAAAGGTGCCATATTCTAAGTTGTTTAACACATTGAGATGTACATATCAGGAAATGAAAGCTGAAATTCTGATCTATCATCTAATATTCAACTGAGAAGTACACACAACCTCCCCCGGTCGCACATGTTGGGGCAGCTTTGACTTTGTAAGTGAGGAAGACTGCAAGCAAGGGAAAGAACGTGACAGAGTGAGCAAAGTGGTTAGAAATGTGAGCTGCTGAGTTTCCTCGGCAAGCAGGCCAGATGCTGATTCAGCACTAGTGATTCACGCTCCACTGGGAATCTGCACTGCTCTGCACGGCTGCAAAGCACAAGGGCCAGATATGCATACACACCACAGCTGATTTAGGTCCTGCTCATACAACAACCAGCTGAAGAAGCAGACCACTCCTTAACAGACTTGTGAGGGTGCACATTAAATTAGAATAATGCATTAAAGGTGCAGTGTAAAATGTTTGTGTAATTTTAAATATACACTAGAAAAACTGTGTCACCATAGTATCATATTGCAACAAATGTAGTTAGTTACCTTATTTTAGACTTCTGTTAAACGTTCCCAGCCCAGAAATTAGCTCCAGCCCAGGTGGAAAGGAGCTGCTTAGACCAGCCCTTCTTTTGAAAGGGAAAGACTTTACCTAAAGTATATTGCAGCTATATGTTTAAAGGTGCAGAGGTCAATCTTTTCATTTTGCTTACTAAATACAAAAAATGTGTAAATATCTGGACAGCACAATGAAACAGTTGTTGAAATAACATGATTTTAAAAAGCAAGTGTATCTATGCCTAAGGAAAAAAGTGCCTGAGGAAAAAATTGCCTGACTCTTTGGCTGTGTTTGTCCACTGTATTATAGACATGCCCCCAAGGGCCCTGCACTCCACCCCTATTTTACTGGACAGAAAAGCAGACTGAATCCACTGCTAAATGGAAAAAAATGCTTTTTGCAAGCTTAAGAAAACTGCTGTACACAAAGAATGAAGCTGGATGCCTGGATAATAAATGCTATAACCTGGTCGAATCTGATCAATCACTGCAGCAGTAAATGTACCATGTTATTTGCCATTTTAGAATTTCACATGTTTATGGCTTGTTAAGTTGTCATAATTAGTCAAGTAGAATGAGAAAAAATATATATGACAGACTGTCACGATTTCCCCTCGCGTTAAGCGCTGGAGCACGCAGCGCGCTCTGAAACCCAAAGCGCGAGCTCAAAGCGCAAACGCTCGCTTCCGAGTTTTTGAGTGACATTGACTTTGTTTACTTTTTACATGTGCGTTTTGTTATGGTTGATGTCCTGTCTCTGCCCCTGTATTGTTATTGGTTGTTTCCTTTTTATGTGTTATCATTGTTCTCAGCTGATTAGTGTTTCACCCCTGACTACATTTGTTATTTAAACCCCTTTGTCTCATTGCTTGTCACGAAGTATTGAGTGTTATCACTGTGCCAAGCCGTTGGTACTTGTGGCTCGTGGCATGGTATTAATCTTGTTTATAGATTTATAGTATTCTTTGATTCTAGTTGAGCCTTGTTTATGCCTTTTTGCAGGTCACCCAACCCATTGCCTGTTTTTGACTACACTATTGATTCACATTTTGGAATTGTCTGTCTGACTCTCTTCAATAAAGCTCGTTACTGCATTGCATCCTGCCTCAACCCTCAGTCCGTGATTCAGACATTGTTTTGTCATATATCATTATATATATATATATATATATATATATATATATATATATATATATATATATTTATATATATATATATATATATACCGTTTACACCAAGGCTATTCAATTAGCAGCACACAGGCCATATCCAGCCCTTGAGTAAATTTTTACTGGCCAATCTTTTAAAAATTAGATGATCATTTTGTATATATCAGTGTCACGTATTGCTCCCTCGTGCGTAGTGCTGCATGCCACGTCTCTCAGTGTGTGTTTTGTTTTGGTTCATGTCTTGTCTCCACCCATGTCTTGTCATTCCTTGTCTCCTTAATGTGTCATGATTACTCTCACCTGTGTTCAGTTTAGTCTTGATTAGTTTATGTATTAATAGCCCTCATGTTTCCTTATTTGTCACAAAGTATACACTCTGTCATTGTGCCAGTCATTACTGAGCCTTGATTAATTGTTTACTTACCTGGTTTGATCTAGTTCCTGTTACTCACATTTTTTTTTGCTTTTGCCTGACCTTGTTTATGCTGTTTGCACTTCACCTGACCCTTTGTTTTTGGATTATGTCTTTGTCCTGTTTACAATGTTTAAAACCATTGAGTACTTGCACTTGCATCCTCTACTGAATCCTGACAATTAGGCAAATTATTTATTGCTATCTGTCCCATACCATAAATGCTAATTAAAATTCATGAGTGTAACTACATACTGTATATCCACTTTATAATTCACATTGAGTGTGTTCAGGATTTCTATATGCATTATTGCAACTGTTCCAAATGTGGCCTTTCACTGACAAGTGTGTATGAGTCATATATAGAGAAGAGACCTCCAAAAAAATGTTTTATTAAGTCATAAAATGCTTTATTTTCCCTGTTGTTCCTGTTATTTATTCAGATTATTTCATTCTGTCTGTTTTTTATTGCTGCAATATAAATGTGAGCAAAATCATTTCCAGTTCTTGTATTTATTTTTCATTACACGCTATTTTCATTTTTTATTTTGAGCATTTGTTGTCAAAAATTGGCAAAAGTGTAAAGCTGAGCATGTGCTGAATTACAGGACACAGATAGCATAACACATCAGTTATGGTGACCCCTTTGGCCCATAATTTAGCCATGTTTAGGCCTTATAGAATAAATGGGTTAAAGAAAAGCTAGGTATGTTAAATTAATAATTTACTACAACATTTAATTTAAGTTTGGATGGTAAGCAATATACTAACTCCCAGCATTAATAATCTACAAGATCTCGAGAGCTGTTACAGAAATCTAAGAACATACCATTCAGATCAGTCAGAAAAAATGTGAGCCTGTGGCCTGAGCACTGCAGATTTATCTTAATCTGTGACAACAGCAGTTCAGTTAGGACCTCAGGGCCCTGCAGAGTAAGAACACTGTTAAAGCACAGTTTCATTTGGCAGAGAAGTGTGCAGGAGCACACATGACAGTCTCTTTGTAGCGCGCACACACACACACACACACACACACACAAACACACATGAAAGAAAGTTTAACTACTATGTGGGACTACAACACTGCACCATGAAACCACTAAAACAGAGAGCTAAATCTCACAAAATTATGGAACAGAGAAGCAGAGAATTCACACACATTTCTCTCTATATAACTCTAATCACTCTAATACTTTAACTCTAATAACTCTATTTAGGCTTGTTGTAAATAGGCAAGAGAGAAGGACTAGGAGGGAGGGAAAAAGCAGAAAAGCAGGAGAGAGAGAGAGAGAGAGAGAGAGAGAGAGTAAGAGGAGACAGAAAGAGCTGATTGTATCAGCTCAGCATGTCTTGGCATCAATTCTCCCACTGAAGGCACTGGGTGAGGATCGAGT
Source organism: Ictalurus furcatus (assembly GCF_023375685.1). Classification (NCBI taxonomy): domain Eukaryota; kingdom Metazoa; phylum Chordata; class Actinopteri; order Siluriformes; family Ictaluridae; genus Ictalurus; species Ictalurus furcatus. The sequence continues at coordinate 16,004,820 of NC_071273.1, forward strand.
GCAGGTGTTATTATGGTGTCAGAGGCAGGAGCTGGAGTGTGTGTGCTTATGAGGGTAAGTGTGTATGTGTGTGCGGTGGGGGTGAAACCTTCTTCCTCATCCTTTTTGAAATTTCAGCCTTTTTCTCCACTCTGCCTCAACTTTTTTTTTTCCCCCTTAAGAAATTTGTCAGCTCTCTTACATGCTCAAGCAAGTCTATTTTGGCAGGCAACACTTGTTGCTCTATTCCAGTCCATTAATGATTAAAAACACCACACCGGTTCTTTAAATGTGCATATTTTATCCAAAACTGTGCCCCATCACTAAACTCTGTCTCCTGAGTCCTCAAATTTGAGTTCAGAAGTCAGAGCAGGTCAGCTTAGCGAGTTATCACATGCCCCTTTTCGCGCCTCCTCCACCACGAGCATTGGTGCAGCCTCGAGTACTGTAAGGCCTGGAGCTCTGGAGCCTGTCCAAACCCAATACACGGTTGTGTAAATCTCAAAACAGAGATATAGATCTATGATGGTGACGTAGCATATTAGTCTCATGCTGCAGCCTTTAGATAGAGAGGTCTGCCTGATGTGGCTTCATACATCTTTTTCAAATACACGTTACCAGTACATGCTTCCTTTTGCACCCAAATGGTCAAAAATCGAGCAAAGTGGTCTAATGAGAGGGAGAGGAGTTCATGGAAAACATAAAAGAGCAGCACAGTAACACAAATAAACTAACCACACAATTAGAGTTAAGCTGTTGGTTTCCTCTCAGTTAAACAAACAGAGGAATCGGCAGTAGAACACAGATTCTCCATTCCCTTTCTTCAGAGTTTACATGGTAAATTAAATCTCTTTCCACCTCCTTCTGCATGCACTGAGACCTCTTGGATTGCTTCCTCTGCAATAACACAAGCGAGGCCAAGCAGCAGCAGAGTGCCCAAGTCTCTCTCTCTCTCTCTCTCTCTCTCTCTCTCTCTCTCTCTCTCTCTCTTTGTCTCTTTGAAAAACTATTGAAAAATCTCCAGGACCTCCACATTCTTCCACACAGACTCCTCAGAGAGCAATGTATGTTTTCAAAGTCTAACCCACAAATACTTCTACACATTAGGAGCTAGAAATTCCACCTTTTCTACAACCTACAGATGATTTCAAATCAATCATTAAACTGGAAAGTAGAAATAAAATCTGCCTGATAGTTGTGAAAGACCAAAGCTTTGGTTTAAAGTGGGTAGTTAGTGAACGTTGTTAAAGCTTGATTACATGTTTTTCCTATAAAGCACTGATTATGAACATTCGCACAGTGCAGTGACAATCAATTTAGAAAAAAAGGAGAACTCTCTGGAAATTTGAGTGATTCAGAAATTCATCCAGGCCATTCATCCAGAGGACAATTCTTTATACCACAGTGCTATCAAATTCTTGAATCTACTTGGTGCTGATTAATTTTCTATAACAGCAGCTCTGACACTAGTTCACAATACAAATCACATTAATTTATATTAATGTAGTCATTCTAATATGCTATTATTGAAATATTAAGTACTTACACAGAGACATTTATGGTGGATATTCAACATAATTGAATCTGTGATGAGATATTTATTAAGCATCTATGGAAGGAATCTACAGTGCCAGTGCTTTGTAATGGTAAGTGGTAAACCTGTCCCTTTAAGTTTTCCAGCATGGGAAAGTCTTCAGGTCAGAGAACTTTATGGTTTATCAATAACATGACAAGCTAAAAAAGAAGATTGGTAAGAAATGACTGTTTATAGCATAAATGATAATAGGAATTAACTTGTTTTGCAGACATTCCACAACATTAAATGTAACTATATACACTGATCAGCAGTGTATCAACCACCCATCTAATATCGTGTAGATCCCCCTTGTGCTACCATAACAGCTCTGACCCATTGAGACATGGACTCCAAAAGACCTCTGAAGGTGTGCTGTGGTATCTGGCACCAAGATATTAGCAACAGATCCTTCCTTCCAAATCCTGTAATGCCAGGGACAAACTAGACGATTTTTTTTTTTATCTTAACCGATTTTAAAACTGTGGGAGACCACAGACATAAGGGCAGTTTCAACCAATTTTTAACATTATAATCCTCCAAACACACACACTAGACGATTTGGCGAGACCGCGAGACCACACTCCTGTCGATTGTAGCAACGATTTCAAAGACACAAGCTCTCACAGAAACTTGTGTTTTATCAAACGTGACTACAGAAGACAATATCACTCACACTTCATTTTGTTTATTAGCCGCATATCAACCGCCTCATTCACACAGCAGAAAGTTATTTAACAGAGTCTCTCTCTCTCAAGAACCAGTCTCTCTCTCTCAAGAACCAGTCTCTCTCTCTCAAGAACCTAGGCTCAACATATTATTAAAAAATTCTTCAGTTGTCTCTGTTGCAGAACCATACTCCACTTTCGTGGCATGTTTGTGGCTGCCATGTTTCCGCTATAAAAGCACGCAACACCGGGTTGGTGACACTTGCTCACTCTCATTGGCTATTGTGGGTATCCTGCCTCCGGCAGCCCAATCAAGAGTAGTAAATATCAAACATGTTTGATATTTATGATTTGGGATCGGGGAGGCCCCGACTCGATCCAGAGCAGTAAAATAATCATAATGACGCCACACAACTGAGGAATTTTTGGACAAAAAGTTGGTAGAGACAAGCCTCGAATCGGACCAAGCCCCCCCCTGTTCTTCAAGTGTGTGGCCAGCCTAAGTTGCGATGTGGAGCCTCGATGGATCAGGGTTGTTTGTCCAGCACATCCCACAGATGCTCGATTGGATTGAGCTCTGGGAAATTTGAAGGCCAAGTCAACACTTTGAATTGTTTGTCATGTTCCTAAAACCATTCCTGAACAAGTTTTGTAAAGTGTGGCAGGGCGCATTATCCTGCTGAAAGAGGCCACTGAAATTAGGGAATTCCGTTGCCAAGAAGGGATGTACTTGGTCTGCAATAATAATGTTTAGGTGGGTGGTATGTGTCATCTACATCTAGATGAATGCCAGGACCGAAGGTTTCCCAGCAAAACAATCCCCAGAGCATCGTACTTCCTCCAGCAGCTTACCTTCTTCCCACAGTGCATTCTGGTGACTCACACGCACCACGCCATCCACATGATGTAAAAGAAAACGTGATTCATCAGACCAGGCCACCTTCTTCCATTACTTCATGGTCCAGTTCTGATGCTCGCATGCTCTAAAATAGGTAGGTGCTTACGGCGATGAACAGGGGTCAGCATAGAAGGGAACTGACTGTTCATTTGCTGCCTAATAAATCCCACCCATTGGCAGGTGCCACTGTAACAAGATAGTTAGTGTTATTCATTTCACCTGTCAGTGGTTTTAATGTTATAGTTGATTGTATATATATATATATATATATATATATATATATATATATATATATATATATATATATATGTGTGTGTGTGTGTGTGTGTGTGTGTAGTATGCCATTTTTCATTAATAAATTTTTTTATTGTTGGCAAACAATTATTTATGTAGTATAACACGAATAAGGCACTTCAGGATGTGCTGTTACTGGAAAATAATTAACTTTGGGGTGGTAACAGTAACAGGGCTCAGTAAAATGTAGACGAGCGAAGGACAGCATCTCTCCCTTCAGACCCACCTACATGCCAATAAACAAGGTCCATTAATTTCCACAGCTCTGTGTAAGAGACAGGAGGTACTTGGGAGAACAAAAACACTGTTCTCCATGCAGCTCAGCACATGGTTATTGTATGTCTGCCCAGCTCACATTGGTCTCTCTTCCACTCTGCAGTTTCTCTTTTACAGGAGACAGGCAAGGCTCTCATCTCCTTCACAGGTGAACATCTTTTCCCTCTGTGTTTAGAAAAGACAGAGCTTTAGTTGTTCACCCACCCAAAGCAGCTGCATGCAGATTCAGAACAGATCCTTAGTTCTGTATATGGTCATTCAGTGGGTAAAGTCGATTATTAGAGAATATTTCATTACTTGAGATCAACTTACAGTTTAGCTTATCTGAATTATAATTATATAAATAAAGGTCTATCCATATACTTTATAGATCTATGAATGGATTTATATAGTATTTACTGTACATTTTATACTCCAGCACTGCTGAATGCTCTACAGTATTATGATTGCTCAGATGGTGTTAATCAATTTTCTATAACAGCAGTTCTGACAGTAGTTCTGGCTACAAGGTTTATATTAATGCACTCAATATGTTATCATTTCTATAATAACATACACAGGGACTTGCAGTAACATGACTTAACTTAAAGAGAGCCTACAAGGCATGTCTGTGGACTGGGGAAGGAAACTGGAGTACCCAGAGGAAACTCCCCATGCACAGGGAGAACATCACAGCAGAAACGTGCAGAGAGTTCCTCAGAGGCAGGGGCTCAAATGTCAAAAAGGGCTATATCACCAAAGAGCTCATTTTACTTTACTTTATTACTTTAAATACTTTGCTAACTTTAATTTAACTACATATTCTTATCACCTGGTTGACATTGCAAACAGACTGTGTGTGGTCACAATAATGAATATGAGAATGACACTACTAATATGATCTAATGGGATTTTATTTTTTACATTCGTAGAAATAATTACAACAAAACGGCAACTTTTATTGCAGAGATGAATCCAAAGAATATTTTAAAGAAAATTGAAACATTATGAAATGTATTGCCATCCACAAATGTAGTGACACACCCATTGTATTTTGTAAGTCGCTTTGGATAGAAGCGTCTGCTAAATGAGCAAATGTAAATGTAAATGTATGTCACTTACTGTAAAAATCAGTAAAACTATTAATTTCACACTTAAATTTTCATTTGGCAGCAGCACTTTTATTTCCATAAAACTGCAGCACTGCTTTTTAGTCTCAAAGCTTGTCAATTTTGCCTTCTAAATTTCATTTTAAAAAGATAAATTGAGATTTTAATGATCTTATATTATATTTTTTTCATATCACTTAGGCTACAGGGCTATATACATACATACATACATACATATATACACATACATACATACATACATACATACATACATACACACACACACACACACACACACACACACACACACACACATATAGTGGCATTGTGCCTTTACTGATTATATAACATACATATAATTTAACAAGGTTACTTGCATGTCTGGAAATGTGACGAACTTCAGTAGCTAGTACTTACCAACGCATTCCCTCTCAATCAATTTGAAAACTACCGGCGATAAGCATATACAATGCTGCTAATATTAGGTTAGCAGAAGAGCTAGTGGTTTCAGCATACCTGTCTGCCTTTTGAAATGAGACGCATGGCGATTACGTCATGACAACAAGACTATCCGGCGGCAGACTCAAGTCTGACAAATAAATAGGAAAATTCTCCGACTTTCTTGTGATTAATTTGCTACTGTTTTGTGCACGCTCTCGTGTTAATTTGAATTCAAATGCTTTTCACATAATATACTTGTTTATCAATTAATGTTGAGAGGGGCACTTTTAAATAATATAGAAAAAGGGCAGGGGCTCGAGCCCCCAGAGCCTTCCCTTCTGCACATCCCTGGCACACAAGGCAAGGCAGAGGCGTGAATCGAGCCCCCAACGCTGGAGGTGCGAACAGTTCTGTTCTTTAATACATTTTTAGCAGCATAAAAATATATTTTAAAAATTATTAGCAATGGCAAATTGCTGTGGTATAAGAGCAAAACACATTGGGAGGTGCTATTATTAAAAAATAATGAACCCAACCCCATTGTTGATTGTTTTCCTAGAACAACATGCCTCAAAGTGTATCCAAAGGGGTTTTTTTTCCATACATAAAAAAACCCTTGGGATGTAAATAATGCATGGTATGCCCTGTGGAATTAAGGTCTTATTCAAAGACTATGATCTTTATATTTAATATATAGTACCATCAGCCTTTGGGAGAAAGCACTACATGCATTATCACATAAAAAAAACAAACTATAAACTGACCAAAAACAGTAACACTGTAAACTGCAACAGACAACTTACTGTACGTTAAAGCTCAAATAACAGACAACTTTGAGCCAAATATGGTTGCGTTTATACACAACAGACTCAATTATGGCAATGGCAAAGGTACTGTGGGACAAAAGTGGCCCAAACATAACCATATGTAAAGCCTGTGTGGCATTTTAATTTTAGGCTGAGTGTGACTGACCCAGCTGTACGTTCTGGTCCATATCATGCCTGAGATGCGGTCTCCCCAATGTTGAGTTGTAATTCACATTCCACAGCGGTAAAAGGTAAAAGTGGTAAATGCGGGCTGGCACTGGGCTATCACTCATTTGTTCTGTGGGAGTGCCCTGCAGTGATTGGAACAGAAAAGAAAGAACATGATTCTCACAAAATGATCGAGCAAGTGAGTGCAGTCACAAACTGAGATACAGCAAGTGGTTGAGTTCCATTATTCACTTCTAACAGAGCCTAACAAAACACCTCACTTTATCTCTCTGCATGAGTGCACACACACACACACACACACACACCTGTTTGTCTTACTAGCTTTAACTGACATAATTATTATTGCAGCTGATTAATACTATGCCTACACCTAAGTCTAACCCTAAACAATAAATGCCAAATGTCCCTACAAGATCAAAAGTGTCAGATATTCCTATCTTTCTGGGGACATTTGGTCTCCTCCAAAGATATAAAAACATGCTTTCCACTCTCCCCACATACGCACACTCAAACACACTAATTAGCACTTTTTTTTTTGCCCATGCATGTTCTTCTGAAACTTGAAAGGCCTACTCTTACTTTCTGAAGGTGTTTTTTTCTAGTGGTGCAAAGAGGAGTAAACAGGGCAGGGAGGGAGAAACAGTCTGGAGCAGCTTTCTCCCGCCAACTCCCACAGCTCCACCCTCTATCCTCAGCTACGCCACAGTGCACAAACCACTGCCTACACTGCCCCCTATTGCCAGCATGGGCACACAAGCACCTTTGCTACACCAACAAACAAGTCCAGACAAGCCCTAAGTAGTGCATGTGTGCATGCATGATGTGTGGTGTGTGTATGATTTATGTGTTTTTTAGTGCTTGTGTGCAACTGCAGAAACTTGTTGGGCTTCCAAGGCCTTATAATGCTGCTTACTTTAGTCAGGCATTTCTATTGTTATTTATTTAGCAGATTTATAATTACAATATGAGGATAATGTGTGCTTCTGACACACAGTCTGCTTCACACTATATTGAATACACTCAGAAAATTCAGGTCATGACTCTATCAAAGTGGTTATTGTTATTATAGTCATTATTTAGTTATTATTGTTAAAATTTAATTGTCTGTGACTACCATGTGACTGTAACTGAATATTAATCTCAAGTTCAATAGTTCAAACACAAGTATAATTTCTGTATTGTCAACTTCAGTCTATTTTAATAAAATTGGAAAAGGGCTGTTAATATAATAGAAAATATTACAAAGCTATATTTTAATAGTGTTACAGTGTCCCTGGTTTGGGATCTGTGGGTCAAAAGGTGAGAAATGAAAAGTTTTAAATAAATGAACATGATGGTAATGTGCCTAATATAAATAATACTCTCTGTGGGGCTTTTTAAATGCTGGAAAGGATCCCTGGTTCGGAAAAAAAAAGTTTGAGAACACAGACAAGAAGTCAATGCCAAGATGCCAAGTGGGTGAAGTGTAGAGTAGTGAAAAGCGAGTTGACTGTTCCTCACTCATAGTGTCCCTTTAGTGTGCTGCACAGGAATGTTCTTTTTCGAATGTTTAAAAAGATTAAAATAGCTCTGGACATGATGTGCACCCAGACTGGTTGTTGTTCTTTTGTCTGTTTGTTTTCTTTTGTGTCAGAAATGTTTTGATGTTAAAGGGCAGCGCTGTTGATCGTGCATTAGCAGGCAAACTAGCAAATGTCATTGCCGAACTTTAAATTATGTCTATGTGAAGACCGGGAAGAGGCACTGCATTGTTTTTTTTCTGTGTGGAATATCACAAGTACTAGATTTAATCTCACAACCTTTCTTTAATGTCTTGATGGAAGCCATGTGTGTTTTTCCAATTCAGATTCCTTAACCCTCTCCTCTCCAGACTGAAGTATGTCTGAATAAATGAGTCCAACAGAGAGCTGAATGTCAGCACATTTTGACCACACTGACAAAATTCAGTGCCTCTGCTGTCTTCATGGATCATTTCCAAGTCTGGTGTAATTTAAGTAGCTCCTCACTATCACCTTGAATGACAGACTATTTTGGAGAAAACTGCTCTGCTGATGAAGGATAGAGGAGAGGCAGGGCCTGCACTTTCTCCTCTCGGAACAATGAAAAGCTCCACCCATCTGTGGAGGAAAAGAAGGACCCTCCCTTATCTTACTGGTTTCAGCAGGTCCGAGTGCTGCAGCCTTCCGTATTCTCCACCTAGAGCAGCCCTGCCACACATTGGCTAAATATCCATAAAAGCTTCTCAGGCACACGGTGGACAGACTGTGCAGGGCAGGGCTGTAGCCTGGGGAAGGCCATGTGTGCAGTTATACACCTCTGACGCCTCTTAATGAGCACATTCGATGTCGCCATCATTAGACTGAGTGCAATACTGCTGGGTCAGATGGTGGGTGTGGACAAGCTACAAACAACACCCAAGAGCAAGGCAAGACCACATGCTACATAAACACACCTCTCTGGCTTCCATTAAGGAATGAAAAGGGGAAAACGATAGTAAATTCAGTAGCAAAAAAGCCTCTTTTAGCATATGTGGTTGTGATGTGCTATTTTGAGAATCATGGTGGAGCTATTTGAGAACACACACACACACACACACACACACACAAACACACACAATCAATCATTCTGAAAGAGCAAACTACAAAGGACAAAATAGTAACTTCAATTAAAATATAACAAAGAAATGAACACTAAAAAGACACATTACTTGGCAGTGTTCATAATGTTACATGAAACCTACATAAGCCCTTCCTGACAACTGACACAAACATATTTAAACCACACTGTACATCTGGTATGTCAAAGTCACAGAATGGTGATGATGACAAGCATTAGAACTATACTCAGATTTATGGTAAAAGAAAATGTACATAACTATGTCATTACAATGTCATGATGACCTTGCCAAGCCATGTCACTACATCACAATTATGTGACACTGAAATAGCAGCACGCTGAGATTTAACATTGTGTGAAAGTGTAATCTCAAAACAATAATTGATGAATAAAGCCATTATTTCAGTTTATGGCTTATACTGATCATCTAACTCTATAAATACGGCATTTCACTAAAGTCATAACAAAATGCACCGATAGTGACACTATTACAGTGATTTCTGAAAAAGATTGAATTGTTTAAATGAATGAGATGTCCATTTTTATTAATTGTTTATTTCAAGCACATCAAATTTAATTCCAAAGCAAAGATTCTACAATTGTCTTACGTTAAAAAAATTAAACAGGCACCAATTCTTAATGTAATGATTTAATAATTAATAATTCAAGTCCAACTACCAGTTATGCTGTGCTCATGAGTGAAATAATCTTACATTTCAGTAACTATGACAAAAACAATCTGTGATTTTTTTTTCACAAAAAAGTCAATTATTTGAATTTCTTCAATGATCCAAGTACTATATACTGTATTCAGTTAATTAATGTAAATACATGACTAAAACCCAGTTTATATTATTAAATTATATATATATATATATATATATATATATATATATATATATATAATATATCATAAATCTATAATATACCATATAATATAAATATATTTACATTTACATTTATTCATTTAGCAGACGCTTTTAACCAAAGCGACTTACAAATGAGAAAATACAAGCAAATACAAGCATATATATATAATGCTAGATATTATGTATAGATTTTACATTAAATTACGTGAAGTTAAGTTTACTTTAAAATAAAAAAAGAAAATTGCTGCCACATTTAAATTACTTTTGCAGTGGTTAGTGTTGTATTTTCACCTTCCAGTACTTACCGTTGTATTTTCACCTTCCAGAAGGATCTGACTAATGTTTGAATTTCTTTGACTACCATTGCCTCGTCTTTTTACATTCTTCAACTGTACATTTTCTGTGAGCCTGTGCCCACTGAAGCCTTAGGTTCCTGTTATTGGCTGACAGTGAATTCCAGTGTGGTCTTCTGAATGCCATCTGCAAGGTTTGATGTGTTGTGTGTTCTGAGATGCTCTTCTGCTCACAACATTAGCTTGAACCAGTCTGGCTATTCTACTCAGACAAACAAGGCATTTTGTGCCTGCAGAACTGCCGCTCACTGGATGCTTTTTTGTTTTTTTTGTACCATTCTGTGTAAACTCTAGAGACTGATGTCTGTGAAAATCGCAGGAGCTCAGCAGTTTCTGAAATACTCACACCAGTCTGTCTGGCACCAAAAACATGTCATGGTCAAAGTCACTGAGATCACATTTTTCCCCAGTCTGATGTCTGATGATGAACATTAATTGAGGCTCTTGACTATCTGCATGATTTTATTTTATATACTGTGCTGCTGCTACATGATTGGCTGATTGAATAACTGCATGAATGTGCAGGTGTGCAAGTATTCCTAATAAAGTGAACAATGAGTATGTTAGTGGTTATTCAGATATATAAGTACTTTTGATGAGGTTCTGAAGTACTATCCATGAGCTTACTTGCCTCTGTCCGCCCAGACAGCAAGTAAGAAAATTCTGATTGGATCATTTTCCTTCTGGAGTCAAGCTTAAAGAAATTAGACAATTACTACAAAATGTCCAGAGATCAGGTAAGTATTGTGAATAAAATCTAAGTAAAATAAATGAAATAAAATCCATAATAGAATATATATGTATATATATAATGTAATTAAAAAATATTAAATAGAATTTAAATAGAAAAATATTGACAATATTTGAAAAAATGTAAGATATTTATAATAAAATTGCAGACATTTAATTTTTTTAGCTCCTCAAAAACAAATCCAAAAATGAAGGTTAAACGGGCCTGAGGTTTTCCTTTTGCTAGTTGAGTTAATATGCACATACAAGGCTTTTCATTAGTCTTTGCTCAAGTTTTCATGAGCGTCATGCATAGCTTGTAACATGACTCCCTATTGTTCAGTGCAAGTTCAGTGCTGCGTAGTGTCCAGTGAACAATGTCTTACCACAGAGCCCAAGGCCACATGTGTCTGTGCTCATCTTCCCTCTCTACCACCTCTCTCTCTCTCTCTCTCTCTCTCTCTCTCCGACCCGCTACACTGACCCTCAGGTACATGCAAGCGGTATAGATCAAACAATACCAACAGAACTTATTGTGCTTATTTTATTTTATTTGAATCATATTTGCTTAAATAGCAGCTGTTGCTCTTTTGTTGTATGTGTGTTTTGTATATTCTGTGACTTAGTCACTAACAATTTACCCTAAGCCTCGCCTCAAGCATTTGTAAATTGAGGAACCCCATGTTGAGTCATGACCCCTAGTTTGGAAACCCCTGCTCTATAGACTGCTGTGTGAGAGTTGTCGGAATTACTCAAACAAGCCCTTCTTGCACCAACAACCATGCCATGATCACTTTTTTAAAATATGAACTTTAACTGAAGCTCTTGAACTGTATCTGCTTGATTTTATAAAGTAAGTACTGTAATTTATATCACAATATAATTTATGCATCCTAGAATATGTGCAAATTAAAGCACAATAATATTAATATCAAACACAATATATTGAGGATTAAAAAAAGACACCACACCGGGGGCTCCTCTAGCCATGACAAGTCAGTTGTCTATATGGTCTTAAGGATGGCCCAACCCTGGTTATGGCTACAATGTTTTGATTTCAGCACAAAAAGTGCTTTAGTTAATGTGTTTATTCTATACAAAAATAATATGCATTTGAAGGGGTTTTGTGTTCTGAAGATTCCAGTGCACAGAATACAGATCACTGAGATCTCTAGACCCTGAGTTTAGTGAAGCTTGGATTTATACAGTCCTGAATAGGACAACAAGCCAAGCAAGGAGACACAAATTCTTCATCTATATTGAAAGCTGAGAACATTCACTACCTGTAGATGGAAAGTAAAAGAAGCAACCACTGGTCACACTCCTCCATCAGATGCCACTCTGAAGCCCCATATGGTGTTTGAGGCTTCACTTCAAGCTGAACCTCTTCACAGCTACCAGATGGCATGAGCAGCCACATCGGCACTGACGCACAGAAAGCAGACTGCCTTCAGCCCAGCGGCAGCTGTGCAAACAAGAAGTATACAAAAATGTGAGCTATGCAAGTCACCCTGGATAAGGTCCCAGCTAGGGAAGAAAAAAAAAGTATCAATAAGCAAAACTCATGACAATATGGATAACTGTAATAGAAAAGTGCAGCATATTTTGTTAATGATGCCGGTTGTGTGTGATTAGAGGCCATGGGAAAGATGGTGACACCATGAGGCTATGTGGTCCCACTGAGAGGTCATGCTCCTCACACAGACACAAACACAAGCTCACTCAAACTTGCACATATCACAGGCCACTCTCCCTGAGACACACACACACACACACATACACACACAGCATGTAGTCTGAGATTCAGGATTTTCCCTTCACACACACACACACACACACACACACACACACACAAAGAAAAGCCATTTCAGTAATTACAGTGCCCCACTTGACATCAAGTCATCACAGTTGCTAAGAGAGGATAGTGAAGCTGTCATGTTTCTGGGGAAACATTTCTTTGCTTCAAGTCTTCCCAGTTCCAACATTCCTTATTGGGCTGTAATTATAAAATCCTTAGTGAACTTGATCTCCAGGTCTGTAGCTGAAAATCCCTGTGCATAGACCCCACCCTTTGCAAGAAATACCTGCATACTTCAAATTTAGTTCATACACAGTAGTCACGAGGCTGAACAAAGCCACAATCAGTCAGAGTATCTCATGATCAGTCAAGACTATATTCTTTCAATTCTGGCTTATTTTACAGAGAATAGCACTGACAGCAAACGACCATTGAAACCAATATAATCATTCTTGACTCAGTCACTGCAAATAACATACACATCTACTAAACAAAAGCGTTTAGTCACAGTGTTGACAAGTCCGCTGACTTTCCATGACACCGTCAAGCAGTGGTCTCTGTTTCTGTTTACAAGCTCGATCTGAACATTTAAATCCTTGTCAAACAAAGTGCTCATTTTTTTAATGCTGGTTTTGCAGAAAATGAATTATAGTATCCATCTTGGCAGAGTATCATGAGGGCATTTTTTTCCTTTTTTTTCTTCTTTTTTTTCTGTGCTACTTTCCATAACTCAGACCACTTGAGAATGCTCAAGGCCTGGAAGAGTTTTATTTTTTATTTTTTTTGCTTGGCACAGTTTCATCAGGAGGGAAAAGAATGGAGACAAAGAAAGGGAAAAAATGGACCTTTTCCAAAGACAATATTTATCAGAGCAGCTTCAATACAGATCTTATTGTGTTTGTAAAAAAATAAAAATAAATAAATAAATAAATAAAAAAGGAACAGCCTTACCATTTCTGTCATTTGTCATTTATACTGAAGCTGTATTTTTCTCCCCATCTTTCATGTCTATGATGAACAAGTGATTGAAGTATTAAATCACCTACAAGAGATGAACTGTATCTGGACAGCCGTAGTACCATAAAGAGATTTTGCATGTTAATTTTCCACTTGATGAGAATGATACTGATTTTAAGATAAAAGTGTTGTGAAAAAAATCATCAGCTGAATTTCCCCAGGCTAGAGATTTACTTAACTTACAAACACAAATGGAAACCGAACACTATCATATATGCTAAAATATCTTTGTTAAACAGAAGTTTGAAAACTCAGGGTACCTAACACATCTCCATATTTTACTCTTCCCCTACCCCAGACTATTACATTTACATTTATTCATTTAGCAGACGCTTTTATCCAAAGTGGCTTACAAATGAGGAAATCAAAGCGATATATCAAGCAGAGAACAATACAAGTAGTGCTACCATGCAAGATTTATAATTGAGTTCTAGAGAAGCAAAGTTCGCAGAGTAGAGGAGTAAGGGTTTTTTTTTTTTCTTTTCTTTTCTTTAAATAATGTGGAGGTTGGCATTTTAGGGGTTAATTAAGTGCTCACGGAAGAGGTGGGTCAGAAAAGATTAGAAAAGATGCTGCCACTGATTCTTTGAGCCTTTAGTACAGGAAGGAGAGATAACAACAACAACAACAACAACAACAACAACAACAACAATAATAATAATAATAATAATAATAATAATAATAATATCATCAACAACAACAACAACAACAATAATAATAATAATTTTTCAAGCTGTGCTGCTCAACACAGAAATCTACTTACAGTCTAAACTTTAAGCTGTTTTTTCAGTCAGAGTATATATTTGGACCATGGCCAGACTGAGCCCACTGATTTCCAACACCTGCACATTTCAGCTGCAGAAAGGCAGAGATAAAAAGGCAGAAAGGCAGAGCTTCATGCAGTAAACTACATCTAGGTCACCATACTACACCAACCACACTTCTCCAAGCATGCACAATAAGTCAGGAAACACCCCTCCTCTTTCAGAAGGCAGTAGCTCAATGTTCTATGCATGTACACTATCTGCAACAAGTCAGCAGTGTGTGCTGCAGACAGGCTTTGTGCTTATTTATGTGCTTATGCCATTTGTATGTGTTACTCTCATGTGTTGTTCTCATGAGCTCATCGACAAATATACACACTTGCACCTCTTTGTGCGACAAGTTAGGTGAAATGTTTATGCTGTCATGCAGATAGCTTAACCACAGAACCAGATGAGCACTTAGTACACAAAACTATTAAGATTCATCTGTATAGAGAGGTTACCAATCCACATCTGAATTGCTGGATGGTTGGTCGAAACAAATTTTTGAGCTTCTTGGAATTCTGCTTTTTTCATAGACAAACTGTAAACATGTAGTACTTTTCCCCTTTTTTTCACTCAGATCCCATGGGAGATACAAACTTTTGCACTCAACTGTAACTGAACAAAAGGTTTTTTTCTGAGATCACAGCAAAGAATTTTGGTGTATTGCAGCATTCATGAAATTAGAACTTTTCTTTTTTTTCTCTCTTACTTAAAATTAAAGAACTATCTATCTTTAATTTCTGATTATTATATTAAGTCTGCACAAAGCATACATACTTAAGGAAGATTAAAAAAGCTGTTATTTTTCTTTAAGACACATGGTTTGTAATCCACATTGGACCTGTACCTGACTTTTCATTGGGTCACTGTGTAGTAAACAATCCAACACGTGTCACGGGGCTGAAGGAGGCGAAACAGGAACTGCGATTTGACCCAGATCCGAGAGTTCACTTCCTGTTATGCCTAATCACAGTGCGAGATGTATGTGAAATGAGACACCAAAACTCTGCTAATGACTGTGGCTTTATAAGACGGCTGTCACAACGGCATGTAATGAATTGCAATAATAAGGCCTCATCCAAAACACAGAGTGTCCCTTTTGGCCTGGGGATTTGCACATACAGAGAGTCAGGCGTGGCGTTATTTTGACTGCATGTCAGCATGAAAACCAAAGTGGTGTGAATTGTGGCCGTCATGCTTTCCTGTTTAAAGTCAGCCAGTGTTCCACGTACACACCAAATGACCTCAGGGGTTCCACTAGTGAGGAAACAGAATTCAGCTTTATTATTTAAAAAACATTCATTCTGGTGTCTGCATTAGTGAAGTGAAATGTTGTGTGTAATATTAATAGAAAATGAATGGAGGGCTCTCTGGGTTTCTTTCCAGCACATTAGCTTGCAGGAAGCAGCTCATTTTAAAGTCAGGCGTATAAAACTCGACTCATACTAGGACTTCTTTGCCATCCATTTCAAATCTAAACTCATGTTGCGTTGATGCATAGCAAAGTAATTATCCCATAATGTATAAAACAAACATATTTCTGTCCTAGGGCAAGATTTTTTTGCACAACACTGCATGCTGTGTATTAGCCAGTTTTAGTTTTGGGTTATTGAAATGTGAGGGTCTATATAAATCAACTCACTTTTCCAATCTCAACTGCTATAGTTATTTAAACAGTAACAATCTTTAATTCATTTCATGCTTACTTTGGCACATCTGAATCCATTTCTTGTAGTGTTTAACAGACTACAAGAGGGCTGGGAATAAGGGTGTCCCAGTATTATATCTTCTCATTAACGTAAATGCCATAAATGTCAGGGGATGTTTTTAAAGAGGCCTTTGAGATGGCTCAGTGTTGGAGGAATAAGTGAAGGACAGAACCTTTATATGTCCACTCTTCTTACTCAATGGGCAGTTAACTTAAAAGCTCAGACAGAATTAGTCCAAAGCAGACTGCTGGTTTTAAGGCTAAGTGTTTTAAAGCCTCATATTCTGTACAGACATCATAGTGTGGACAAGAAATTAAACTCTGGAAATAGTGAAAGTCTGTATTGCCCAATCAACCTGTAAGATTCCACTTACATTTGTATACAATTAAGGAAAAATGGTCTCCACACTCATGGACCATTCAAAGGCTGTCTTCCAAGGTGCATGCACCTCCAAAAAATGCACCTCCAAACCACCTTAATGTGTTATATAGAACATTATCCTGATGTTCATTGCTCTGTGGCATTTCTGTCTAAACTTTCTACATTAAAACATCTAAAATGTCAGACTGTAACAAACATTAGCATTCGGTTTCACAGATGATTGTCACTATCACACATGACAAAAATAGTTAAATAGTGCAAGTTAAGATATTAATAGTGAAAAAGATCTAAATAATATCAGCTCACAGTTTTATCTGAAAGTGACAAAAAATTTCTGATAACTTATATGCCCAGGGGGCACGGTGCTTTAGTGATTAGCACGATTGCCTGGGGGCTGGTGTTGAACAGGATGACAGGTGTAAATTGTTATTATTTTGTTTAAAGATCTTTTTTTCCATTTAGTACGGGCCTTCAGATGCTAAATAAGATAGTTACATGTCTCCCAGAAGACAAAATACCAACAATTTACACCGATCATTCTGTTCAATAGTTTACACCCCCCTGGCTCTTAATGTATCGTGTTACCTTCTTGTGTATCAGTGAATGTTTGCACCTTTTGTAATAGTTGTGTACGAGTCCCTCAGTTGTCCTCAGTGTGAAAAGATGGATTTCAACATCATATAGTCGCTGTTGGAAATGGGTCAAATATGCAGAATCTGCTGGAAAAGCAAAGAAGGTGCAGGACCTGGAGGATTTTTTTCTGAAGAACAGTGGACAGTTTAACTGTTCAGGACAAACAAGGGACTCATGAACAACTATCACAAAACATAAATAGATTTATCAGATTCTGCAGGGGTATGTAAACATTTGCTCACAACTGTATATATCAACATCATCACATGGTCTGCAATTAAGCAACATTTAGTCTGTAAAATCCGGAAAAGGCAAATGGTGAACTCCATGTCTCTTCTTTACAAAAGTATGCAAATGATAATCCTCTTCCTCAAGAGCTAGCCATAGCTTGAGTCAAATGGTATTTAATGGACGCTAACCTGTCTTTAGACAGCAGATCCCCTTTATGGTGTTCCCCAATGCACACAAACAACTGGTCAGTGACCCACCAAATGGCCATCATTTTGACAGAGCACTTTGACATGATCCTTCACTGGACACAGGGCTGGCCTGGACTTATTTTCCTCTGCAAGAGCAGATAGGTTGATTGGTTTATTAATAGTAATAGCAGTATCAGCAATATCTTTATTAGGAATGCTAGGTTTGGCCATGTTTGAACTCTGATCTCAAAAGCAGACAAAGGCTGTCCTATAACACATGAATTTCTCATCTGGTTGCAGTCAAGGCCAGCTAAAAAAGCTATCTTAAGCAAAAGCTACATTATGTAGGGGCCTTTGATTGGTTCACAACTGCTTAGTTGTTCAAACTGCTTAGCACAATGTCTAGGTCCTACTGTAGGACCACTGTCTTAAATACAGTTCAGAGATGCTCCTGCCATACACTTTTAGAGGAAACAGAGAAAACTAATTCTGCAAAAACTCCAAAACATTGTTCATGTTGCAAGATAAAGTTTAAAAGCTTTCCATTTTACAGCATATAACTTGTGTGTACAGAAAGCATGTCCTCGAATTCGTGACTGTCCCTTTGTGCATAAAGCCAGTCTCATAATTTCAAAGTGTGTGGTCTGCTGTTCCATAGTGACCTGTGACCTGTTCATTGGGGACAGCAGGTCTGGTGAGATTAGTAGCAGGCATGGAAGCCCCCGTAAATAACATTAACAAATAGCAGAACCATGTTCTGTTCAGCACAAATGGGGCGATCAACACTCTGATTACATAGTTTGTTGAATGCACTGTAGTGTCAGCCCTATCAGTGGGAGCAGCTGAAATTCATAAGACTGTAGATTTGGTTAATCGTGCACCAACACATCCGGCCTGAAGCATTTTCTCTCCCCTGTGCAATGAACCACATTGGACAACACATTGGTTCGCAAGCAGATCAACTTCCACTCTTCTGTAGGTTCCATATTAGCTTAATTACCTCCTTGTAAATTTGCCAATGCCCATGGCACAAGACTGCTGCAAGACCACTCTCTGACCGCATTTGTGTCCAATAAGAAGACAACTCTTAAGACAAAAAATGCATTTGTATACTTCCAAAGTTTACACCACGTAAACTTTGGTCATAAGGGTTGCTTTTTGCACGGGGTCGTGGTCATAAGGGTTGCTTTTTGCAATCAGCAAAGAAAAAAGGTTCCAACGGTGGTCTGAAGCAAAAGGAGGTACAAGTTGTAACAAAGGGTATGAATGCTAACCTCACCTCTAAACATTACCTTAAATATGTATATTTTTATATGATATGAATGGTGCTCTGTGAATTGTAAACTTGTTGATTTCATGACCCAGGCTTACACATATTTATCTGCAGGAGTGGCACAGCATACATCTCACCACCACACAATAAAGTATAATAGTAAAAAAAAATAAATAAATAAAACATCTTTGTCAAAAATTAAGTTCAAATATTATGTAGGCTGAATCTTCTTTGAGGCTAAGGAAGTGTGTTTAACTCCCCATGCTGTGTGTGTGTGTGTGTGTGTGTGTGTGAGAGAGAGAGAGAGAGAGAGAGAGAGAGAGAGAATAAAGCCCTGCTGTTTTACACCTGTGTGCTAAAGGCCTATGTTTATTAGTTCACTTTAATGAGAGCTGACATGCTCTCAGCCCATGTGTCACAGATCAGCTGCAATCTAACTAGGGATAAAACAGGCAGCAGTGGAATTGCTTCTGTAGGCTATCGAGTAACAAACATCCACAAAATTTCATTTGCCAAAATCAAGAGCCTTTCAGAGTTTCCCAACCTTTACTGAATACCTGATACTGAATTATAATTAGTAATTAATTATATTGTATAAGGCCAATCTTGTATCATAATTCAACGTAGACTTCTTTTTATTTTAATCTGAGTTTAGCTGGTATATGTACTGTATATCTGTGTGTGTGTGTGTGTGTGTGTGTGTGTGTGTGTGTGTGTGTGTGTACACTATATATGCAAATATAGATGTCTGGGTATTATTGTTAAGATGTCTTTAAGCCTATTAGGGGGAGGGGAGGTTTTTCCTTTGTGCTAAGGTTGTATTTTTTATTGATTTCGTTTGACCCCTTTAATGTTAATGCACATTATACAGTAACTACAGTAGATCTAATGTGTGTAGTAAAAGAATTTAATGAGTGAGGAATGTAGGTCTGGATCCAGTAGTTGACAATAATAGTTGACAATAAAGTCAACTTGGCTTTCGGTGGGTCCAGAAGCAAATGAGTTTCCAATGGAGTCATCAATTCAGGACAGTTCTACTGAAATAAAAGTGAAAACAACCAGCCAGAAATGAAAAATCATAGCATATGCCTAAAGCAAAGAGGGATTCAAAAGTCAGTGCTGGCCAAGGCTGTGTATTTTGACAGCAGCCTGCAGGTCACAGGGGTAGGATTTGGCAGGAGTATGAGATGGGCTACTGCTCACAGATGTGTAGCAGGTCATCTGAAAGGAGGTGGAATGCTGCAGATAGAGTCTCCTATAGTTACAGTGCTCAGAGTTCCCCACATTCTGCAAAAAGGCAGGACTGTAGAAGCTTAAGCCTAGCTGGCCTTTATCTGGGAGAAAAAACTTGTAATCACACACACACACACATACACACACACACACACACACACATACACACATGGATACTTTTAGAATTTTCTAATTTTTACATATTCAAAGTAAAAAACATCTGCATATGAATGCTTAAGCTTTAATGTTGTACAGTTAGTTATCTACCAAAGTCTATTGAGTCACACACTCCCTTAACTCTTTCACTAAATGAACATTACAGTTTTTTACAATCACTTTGGCACTCATTTCAGAACCTTGATGTCATTTGTCAAAACTCTAGACACAAGACTCACAACCAATGATCAAAATGCACATTGTTCAAAACTCTAACACTTTTTCCAATTGCCTGGATACAACACACATAACCCTTAGATCATTTGTTCATTGAACTAAAATCACCTGTTCAAAATGACACCACATAACATCAAAGTGGTACCATTTCAAAATGCAATTCACACGTTACATCTGAGACGAATGTCTATTCATTTCATTACAGTGATCTCAATATCAACTGATACAACTGCTCAAAATGATAAGTAACTGTTGCATTACTTGGAAACTGACAAATAATGTTCCATGATTAGATCATGAAAGTTTCTGGATAATGAGATCCATTGACACCAATTACCGTGGAACATGAACCAATTGGACTACTTTATCTATGTAATATTTCATCATCATTCTTTATCAGACACTGTTTCTGTGCTCTCATGTTCCACTTTTCCAGACCATGTTTTCAGATTTGACATTACACAGAGGCAAAATTCTGACTGACCAACAAGAGCAGGCTGTGGTCAAATTGGGCCAGAAATTATATTTGCCTTACAGACATTCAGCAGCACATCTTGGACAATGACGACATGTTCAACAGTGTGGAAGCCACAAGTTTGCCGACTACAGTATGGCATGCATGCTGAAAAGGCACCAGGTGTCTCTAAAACAGCTATACTGTGTGCCGTTTGAAAGAAATGTTCCATTTGAAGATAATCAGTAAGTGTCTTTAGAAAATGTCTTTTTAGATGGCGATATAGGTGGATGCTGACAAAAACCATCGTAAATATATATATTTTTTGGATGAGACAGGTTTAAGCCTGGCCAAGATGAAGAGGAGATGTTGGAATTTCATTGGTCAGCAAGCAACCATCCAAGTACCTGGACAACCTGAGGCCAACATCAACATGTGTGGGGCTATATTGGAAGATGTGTGGTGGAATGCAGACCTAGTTTAGCATGGGGCGGCTGTGGTTCAGGTGGTAGAGCGGGTTGTCCACTAATCGTAGGGTTGGCGGTTCGATTCCCGGCCCACATGACTCCACATGCCGAAGTGTCCTTGGGCAAGACACTGAACCCCAAGTTGCTCCCGATGACAAGTTAGCGTAATGCAGCTCTCCTTGTAACCTTCCTTGATGAGCTAGATCAGGTCTGTAGAGCTGATGGTGTGACCTGGCGTAATGTCATTGTGTAGGTTAATGTCAGGTGCAAGCATGGATTCAAGGTTTTAAGAAGGTATATGATAGGTGCCCTCATGAGCAAGTCACCCTTATCCAGGCCATGGATGATTCTTCCCAAGATGTTTGGGTAAAAAGAAAATATCCATTATGATGTGGATGAGAACCTGTGGCCAAATTCACAAGACAGGGTTGATGGAAATATAGAAGTACAGTAATGAATCCTTTGTTTTGCTTTTTACAGTAAGCCAGGCGAGGAATCCTGCAGTTGACATTTTACTGTACTGTAGATTTTTTTCTTTAATTGTAGCTAATTATTTTTGCTTTGATTCAGAGAAACCTATGTTGTGATTTGATTGTATTTCATCAATACATTTCAGATTTTGTTCAATAATTACACCGTGTCTGTAGCGTTCTCTCTCCCAGTCCATTTAAAGTGATGTATTTTGGTGTAGTACCATAATGAAACATGTATCACATATTTGTGACTACAATATTTGATGACTGTACTAACGACTACACACTGAAACTATTGATAACTTGTGTGTGGGTGATCTAAATTAATGTTCCTATGGTATTTCATGATAAATTAGTTATTTGAACCAATGATTCTGCAACTGCAAGTTATATTTAAAGATATGAATGCACAATGTAATGTTTTGAACATTGGGCAGCCTGTGTTACAAGTGATAACCCTTGTGAGTGTTGTGTCTAGAGTTTTGAAAAATGACATCAAGGTTCTGAAATTAGTGCCAAAGTGATTTTAAAAAACTGTAAATCTTTGAATAAATGCATGGTATACTTTTACTCCAATAATTCCACTTATTGGAGTCCCTCCTTTTTTTTGGTGTGTGTGTGTGTGTGAGAGAGAGAGAGAGAGAGAGAGAGAGAGAGAATGTATGTAATCTCCAGAAATACAATTCTTAAGTAAACATCAACAAGAAAATATAAATGTGAATAAATAATATGAAATCATCAGAAACAGTAAAGTTTATTATAATAATACTGCTTAAAAAGTAATCATTTTCTCTTTCAGTGGTTTATGTGACATAATTTCATCTTTAGTATTTAAAGTGATTAAATGTGAAATATTTTCATATTTAATCATTTAATGTTAATTACATGTATTGTTAATTATTATAATAATATAATATAATAATAATTATTATATTATTATTATTATGTTAATTACAATTAATGTACTATATTAACTTAAATGTTTGGAATTACTCACACTCTCACACACACACACACAGACACACACACACACACACACACACACACACACACACACACACACACACCTCATTAACCTAAACTATCTTTTAAACTATATAACCTGAACATATAATTTTTTTCATGTTTTCTGCTCATGTACACTTTCACACTCCATAAACAAAACACATTCAGTACAGTCACATACAATCAACTGCATACATACACATTTCTGTATAGTCGGCAAAATATATCACATTATTCACACTGCAAAATACTTTCATAATATGATGTCAGACAGGCAATGGTTTTCACTAATCATGAAAAGAAAATAATAATGTGTAATCAGAGAAGATTTCTTTATTAGGACAAATCATGAATTATAAGGTATATTTTTCAATATGCCAACATGCATGCAACAAAAGCGCACCCTTGTGGCATCTAATAAAAAGGGAAATGTGTTTTAGTTGGCCCTTTTTATCTTATATTTCAGGCATTTTAGTTAAATGTTGGGAAGTTTAATCATAAATAATATTTAATTATATTTTAAACCCGCATCATGATGCTGTTAGGCTGCATTAAGGTTTAGTGTCGAGGCATATAAATAACGTACCTGTTAGTCCTAATTAGACTCTGAACTCACAGCTGGATTTAATGGTAATAAAACCTGCCGAGGCATGTGTTGCCCCCACACACCCTTACACTTGTCTTTTGCTGTCTCTTATAAACACAGTTCAGCCTGTAGCTTATGTTGAAATTCACAAACACATACCTCCTATTTCTCGGCCTAGTTGTACATCACAAACACAGTTGCTGTAAATACGTGATCACACCACTCTGTTTAAACCAGTTTCTTCAGACTGTAGACTAAACAAACAGACAACTCATCCCACACAGATAAATAATGGTGAGCTCCTAATGGGAATGCAACTCCTGACTCCTGATATGAACCTGCACCAAGCACAGTTGCCTGAAAGCTCTGACTGGGTGGGTGTGTTTGTACAAGTGGCTTGAGCTGGACATTTTTCTCAATGAAAGCACGGACTTTAAAAATTGCATGGCCCGCCCCTCCGGTCACTGACTCCGATCCAGCTTCCCAGAACCACAAAATGTTCCAATAGTCCACTGCCTCATCCAGCAGGAATGCTCCTAAAAAAACACATGGCACAGGTGCATCTGCTCTCGCCACTGTGGATAACTGCACTTTATCACTTTGTGCTCTAAACACTGCTGATGAACTAGATGTACTTTTATATCATGGAATTTTTTTTATCTTCTCCTAGCCATGTGAAAGATAAACACTGCACAATATGACGTATGATCATATAAATTCACCTATGAAAAAATGTTCACTATTGGTGAATCAACCATATACAACTATACTTCAATCTATTTTCATTATATTACATTTCAAGTTTCCAGTAACCAGATGTTATTATGGAACTCTGCTACTCAGATGGAAATTTTGCTCTGTGGAATTTTTACAGCAGAGGAAACTAGAGTAAATGATATGGCACAAACAATTTCCATACCTATTGATGCTTTCATTTATTACTACATAAAATTTCAACCAACCAAAAACGATGCAAACTGATGTAATCTAGTTAGTCACTATTCAGAAACCTTTAGAATAGTGGAGGGAACCTGACGCTCTGGCTCATGTCAAAAACACTCTGCACCTGCTGGAGCTGGAGAGAGGGTCTGCCTCAGCCTTGGAGCAAATCAGTCAGCCGACGAAGTTCAGCCGAGGACACTGGCAGCCTCTCCCCCACGAGCTCGCGTGCTGAAAGGCCTGGGTTCAGCTGAGGAACCTAAACTGTGTGCCAGCGCTTCCACAACTAAATCAGACTCAGGCACCCAGGGTTTGGAGAATGATTAGGTTTCACTCACTGCTGTGTGTGTTCAGTGTGATGTTTTGAGCCCTATGGGTCTTTTTGAATTAGCTGCATAGATCATGGTTTTCTGGGCCAGTACTACACATCTGGACTTTCACCTTCACTTGAGCAGCACACAATATAAAGCTCCTGAACAAAAATAGTTGAGGTTAATTTAACAAATCTTGCTCCTATTTGCTAAACACATGCACACTTTTTCATTTCATGCAGGTTCTTTTTTTTCAAGGCACTTGTGAAAAGGGGTTATGAAGATATGCATTAGTGGGAATGATTAAAAATGGAATAAATGTGTCCGGGAAGTACGAATTGCTGTCCTGATGGGCCTTTTAAAATTTTAAGAGCAGACAGGTATGCCAGAGTTTTATAGTGATTATAGTTAAAAACAAAAAAATACAATTATAAGCAACACTATAAATAATAATAATAATAATAATAATAATAATAATAATAATAATAATAATAATAATATACTAGCTCATCAGTTAGATCAGAGAACATCCATAAAAATCCTTTTCTGTATAGTTCCATTTGAAAAAGCATGGGATGTCCTCTCTGTGCACTTACACAAGGGGAGTCATAAATCTTTCAGCAGATATTTGAAATTACATAGCTTTAGTTTTAATACTTGAGTTCATCAGGTGAACAAAGGACTCTGCTGCATAATACATCACATGGAATGACTATAACTGTATAGGAATTTTTAATATTTGAATAAATAGCCATAAATTAACGTTCACTAATTGTAGGCCAGCACTGTTAGCCTAGCTTGTTTTTATCTGGGAACCTTTGACTTTATGTGAAAAGAGGTGTTGATTATCAGAGCATGATCTTCTCCCCAATTATAATACAGTGCCATGCATAAAGCATTCACTTCCTAGAACATTTTATAGCGTAGTTTTAGATAATCACATTTTATAGTATTACAAATTAGAACTGAAACTGAGTTAATTGGGGTTACATGTCAAAAATCAGAATTGGAATAGACCTAAGTCTAGGCAAATATAGTCATAAATCAAAATATTGTACTGAGGGAAAATCAATATAGTTTGCAAAATTATTTACAAATTTTAAAAATGTCAGTAAATAAAGTCAGTAAATTTTATAGACACATTTGTTCACAGATGGTTCTTTCTTCTTAAAGAAATTAAAAGGGGAGATGGGCCTTCATGTATTAATAATCACTTTCAGTTCAATTTCTGTCACTCTCAACCTGACCAGTCTCATTCCCATGTAGCAGACAGTCACACTGTTCCAAGAAAAACATTCAGCAGACACAGATCTTGTTAACCACAAGTCTCATTTTACTTCCATCCCATCCATCCCTCTGCCCATACATGCCTAACACTCCAGGCCCAGACATTGCTAGGACACAATGACTGACAAATACTGACAAATCCAAGATCATTAGACCCTTCAATAGTTACATAAGGAAAGCAATATCACTAAGATATTGGAGCAGCCTAAAATATGACAGCTACAAACATAGACTGTAAAAATGTATACTCAGAGAGAGCAATTAAATCGGACAAAAGTAAAACATGTAACGCTTTCATGATGATACAAAGGTATTAAAGGTTGGATGAATGGTACGGTATAAGCAGCAGAATCAAATTTACAGACACTTTGGCTACCAATAATGTCTGCACAAAACAGTGTGCGGTTGTACACCACAATGGCCTATGAGTCTCTTACCTAATGTCTCATGTGTCCTTGTAGGGCAAATGATAAAAATAAAACACTATGACAGGGCTTGAACCAGACAAGCTTACACTTTTTACATACTTTGCAGCTCAATTTTCCCAATATGTGCCATTTTGGTACACTAGATCCTGCAATCGAGCACACAGTGAAGTAACATTTTGTAAAATAAAAGCCAAGAAGTCTAAAATGATTCTGAGGAAAATGTATCCACAAGTGAATTTAACTAACAGTTAGTCACATGACTGTGTCACTAATTCCCCCCTCTCACAGTGCAGTGCAATTTCCAGTGCAACAGCTCCTGCTCTCAGGTCATGTGATTTTGTTTACATTACCGGTGTCTTGGTTTCTGTTTTGTCTCTTGGCTCCACCTCTGTCTTATCATTGGGTTGTTGCCTTATTGTGTTCACCTGTTCTGTGTTTAGTCCTAAATTATTTGTCTATTTATTGTGTTCTTTGTGTCATTGTGGTTGTTGAACGCTTCATATGTTACCAAGCCATAGTGTTTTGTGTTAAAGTTCACATTGTTCATTATTGTGCCTGTTTATTTATCCTATGGATGTAGATATGCCTGTATTAAACTTGTCTGCATGTACCTTGAAATCTGGTATGGTTCGTGACCATGATTAAATTCATGACTCCATATAATAAAGTGCACAATGATTTTATGCCTCCTGCTACCATACATTACACATATGCACAGTATACCAAAAGATCATTCTCACATACTGCCTATTACAATGCATACTTCTGCTACTGCTACTATTAAGAATAAAATTTCTGTCCTTGTGCTGCAGGTAGTAGAACCAGTCATGGTCATAACATTAATTATTAATAAACAAATGAAATAAGTCTAATGTTTTGTGACGTGCTCCCGGTCTTCTGGAATAACAACCTGTGGATAAATAATTAATTAGGGGTTAATGTGATCAGTGGCTTGGGTTCAAACCCAACCACCCTTCCCGACCTGCACTTGTATGTTTTTGCCACGTGCCTGCGGTTTGATCTGCCCACACTTTATCCCATTCCCCCTCTCCTTTCATCAAACCTGTCAGTGTTCATAACGGAAAACATATTGAACACATGCTATTTTCTTTCACCCCATCTTTTTTTTATTCAGGGGTTGATGGATTTTTAATCTACAGAGAATTTGGTGCATGACATCACCCAGGGTACTTTAAACATAATATTTCACCAGATGCAGCTCTGTGGAGAATCATTGTTTCATTACCATCATAATTCATGCTTTACTGCAGTCTCTTCTCTACAGAATGTAGCTGGTTAAAACTACGGGAGCATGACCCTGTCTTTTCTTCTAGCAGAGAAGATCATGTTTTTTGTTTTTTAACTTGGTGTTGCTTTTGATGGAGCAGACCTGGCAGAATATTGCTGTTTGCAGCATAGGAGGGACTTGTGAAACCACTGACTATACTGACTTTGCTAGAAGACTGACTGACAAAGCAAGGGATTTTCCACAAATGATGAAAAGTTGTTTTCAACCAAGCAAATCAGTCATGTGTATAGTGATTAGCATGCTTGCAGCATTTTCTAAAATTTTATTTCATTTTTTTAATACACAGAGAATGCAAATAAACCAGAGACTATTTCCAGGTATCTGTAGTATGCAATATTTTGGGTAAATAGATATTTTAAATTTTTCCATAACAAAGCCAACTTAAAGTACAAGAACAACCACTGTAACAGTCACAGTGATGACTTCAATGACAATAGGAAGAAGTGTTTCATTAGGCTATCACATGTTGAATTAGCCATTAGGTAAAAGTAAGAGTGGCCAAGATTGGACATCTGCTGTAAAAATCAAAAACAAAAACAAAAAAAATCTCTTCAAGATTCTCCTTTTGTCGTAATCTCTGCTCAGTCCAATTTTCCTCCATGCTACTTTATGACTTGGCAATAAAAAATGACAAGAAATGAGCAACTTGCCATTTATTTTTAGACTTACCAGAAATTACATTAGGTTCAAACAACATTCACCAAGCAGGCCTGCTGTGTTTAACTTGGGAGGAGGTGAGCAGTATTTGGAGGAATGAGAAGTATTAGGTCTTGCTACCAGAGTTACCTCAGTTACAGCCATCTCAGTAAACACTTATATTTGAGTAATTGCAGTGTTATCACATGCTGGACTATGAATGGGTGAGCAGCAGACACAACAGCTCACACAAAATAAACGGCTCTACTTTGGTATGTGCTGTTGGCTATTAGCAGTAGGGCTAACAGTGCGCTGAGATATGAAGCTAACTTCAAACTCCAGGCAACACAATTATGCCAAAGACCATCCACAGTAAAAATTAGTCATCCTTCCCAATGGACGTGATCAATTTTATTAGGGACGCATCAATACCTTTCTTTTTCTCAGATCAAGCATGACTAATTTTTTGGTTCGCACCAATATTGTTACTCACACTTATTCTGTAATGAATAACCTACTTAGTATTAAGTATTCAAGATGGAACATTTTATTTAGCTCAGTTTACATACTGTAGGTCACTGCCATATGCTGCTACCAATGCACTCCTTGTGCTGACTTTTATTTTTAAGATGTTATGCTGTTTAAACAGTATCTTTTATAGAGACCGCAAGGGCAGCCGACCTGAATGTGGAGAGAAGTATCAGTCTGTGGAGAGTGTGGTCGTTAAAAATGAGAACAAGGTGTCCTTATTTGCATCTTGACTTGCAAACTGTAGATCCTGGCAAGCAAGGGGAAAGGAAATTCTCAGAATTTCTGTCCTTCACCTGTGACAGTTACTCTGTACACTCAATTCACTGCTCCTTGCTTGTGAATACCTTTGTTTGCACACAATTCACGGAACCTTTCGCCCATCCTTCATGACCACGCTTGCTGATACTTCTCTACACACTCTGTTCGGCCACACTCACGCTCTCTATTAAATCCACTTTTTACTTTCCAGTTTCAACGCCATGAGATGTTTTATCAGGTTACTTGTAGTGTAGGAAGATGTAGTAGCTGTAGTACCTGATATTTTCTCAGAGCACAGTTTGCTTTAATTGCTATCATTAATTGTGAAATACATGTAGATCACTGGTATTTCATGTCATCTGTTCATTAGTGGAATAACGTACACTAGGCTTACGTCACATGATATCACGCTGGTATCAGTTCATTTTATTTAAATACAAGAGTAAATGAGCATGGTATGTAACCGATGGCAGTTTCAGTACTGATGCATCCTCAACTTTTATTTTATTGAAACCCATTAACTAAGAACATAATACAAAAGCAAGGTGCTAGTAGTCATGTGGTAAATGGCTTATTCTGTATGAGGTATGGACTTTGCAGGCAGTCCTAAACATTTGTCAGGGATTTCTGTTGACAAAGAACCAACAGGGGCCCTAGCAATCAATTATATACCAATATATTTCATTCAGATGTTCACCAGACGTCATGGTATAACTCTGTTACTGGTACCATGGTCCAGTGCTGAAACGAAAATGAGGCTAATTCTAACTAAAATCAGTGCTAGCAATCACAGAAAGCTTTAGACACTGTGGAAAACCAATCTCTCATCACTCCTATAGCAAAACAGATGGATGAAACGCATGTGGAACTTGTAGCAAGGGAAAGCAAACATGGCCGCTAAGGGATATGGTCTGCACTCTGACAGAGAAATAGGAGTAATGAGTGATTGATATCCCTGATAAAGCTCAGTGTTTTCTTAAGCGTACTGCCCGCAAGGTCTTCAGCGTCTGGTTCCAGTTAGCTAGCTTATACCTCGCTATAGTACACATAGATTACACACTTGAAAATGCTTCATAGTCAGGCAATTCACTAGCATTGCATCATTTCATCATTCCAGGCTCAAATTAGCTAATGCAGTATTAGCATTCATAGATACTAATCTGGTATTGCGATGCAGGACCTAGCACTCTGTGCCAACTCTAGATCTATTGGCACTAATGACAGAAATAAATATGTAAAATACAGAACACATGCAATGAGAGAGCACTGCATCTTCTGCTCTTACATCACCACTTCTATTCCCCTCTCTTTTTTGTGTCTTATTCTGAAAATGTATGCTGCATTCGAATTTGCTCAAACTTGGGAAGATGATGCTCGGCATTAGATCATTTTTCATTTCCGTTTAATTTCCTACAACGTGGAGAAAATACATGAATGCCTCCATGTTTGTCTTTTGTTTGCAACCACCTAGACAGCTAACTGGGATTTCCTCCTCAAAACAGTGAACTGTCATGAGTCAGTGTTATAGATTTAACAAGCTAATATGTCTGTATGTTGATAATCTAAAGCAAATACTTGTATACTGTATACAATTTATATGGTGATTTTTGCTGTAGCCCCGTTGATCAAGCATGGGTATTGAGAAAACAAGCACCATCTTAGCAGGTGAACCACAGAGTTCTGTTGAACAGGAAAACATGCAATTATTGTCGTATTCCTCTTTATGTGTAACTGTAAGTAGGCTATATTATTTGGTGCACACTCATGCTGTAAATCACACAGACAGGCAAAGAGCGCTTTCACAGACTTATCTTGTTCAAATGTCTTTGAGTGACAGGATATCCTTGAATACATAAATAGTCAGGTGTGTGTGTGTGTGTGTGTGTGTGTGTGTGTGTGTGTGTGTGTGTGTGTGAAAATGAAAATATGAGGTTAGAAATGCAGATACAAGCCCAACTGCATGCAGACACACACATACATATACTACTGTCTAAATTATGTTCTCTACATCTTCTCCATCTTCAGATGACACTTTACTCATATTTTGATTATGTTTTTGCAGCTCCGGTCAACATTTGCTTTGGGAGGGGTAAGCCAAAAGACAAACCTCACTTCTAGCCTTTAAATAAATAAATAAATAAATAAATAAATAAGATCTGTCTAGGGTTTGATGTGTATCGGCATAGCTGACAAAAAAACAATCCAGAACTCTATGCGCAGCGCTGACTCATTCTTTTGCTCTACTTGTGTGGCCCGTGTCTAGCTGTCTATTTTTGCTTCCTTTTTATATTTTCTTTTATCAGTTTGGTTCTGTGTGGGCCATGTGCCTCAGCGCACATGGACAATATGACAGCAGTGACAGCCAGAGATGAGTCAGGACTAGAAAAACATTTACCTAAGTGTTGTGAACTCAGCAGTAAGAGTGTGATTTTAGCTGCCCTCTCCTCCCTTACAGCACATCACATACAGTACTGTTGCTTTTTTTTTTCTAAGGACCCAGCTTATGAGGGCCATGGTAAGGATCCAGATAAAACATGGCCCCCACTCTTTGCTTTCATGTCATCCATATGCTTTTATTATGCTGCTCTGAAAAGGAGGGAAATGATTCATGCTGCCGGCGTACGTGGCAGAGCTGCAGCTGCAGGCTGCACCTGCAGCAGAAGCAGAGTGGGAAAAACAAGCTGCCAGGCACATGCAAGGACAAACAGACCCAACCTCTCTCTCTCTCACACACACACACACAGACACACACACAGAGATACACACACACATGCTTCCCCACCCACTATTACAGGCTCAACTGAGTTCTGTAAACACAAGAGTAGCTCAAACTTTCTGTGCTTTACAAGTCTCAAGCAATTCTACAAAGAAGGAACAAAGCCGGCAACAGGACAAGGACCCTCACTTGTTTTATATTAGCTGGAACGGCTCAGTGTCATGCTGGGATGGGCATCAGAGCCTCCTCAACCTTTATGACCCACCACAATAAAAACGTTGTCATCCAGCTGCTAAAAGCTTTAATTAAAGTGACACTTTACTGCAGAAAGGTCCGGCAAGTACCTTTCAGCTAAAGATCAGAGGGAGCAGGGTTTATTGTTGGTTTTAGTGACGGTGGCTGTGGGTGAATGCGTCTGCTTTTCATTATGAGAGGGCTTGTTGGACTAGGCTGTTTAATTAACTGAACTGGAAACTCAAAACAGCACTGGATCAAAAGGCCACGCTACAAGAGGTCTGTACTATGTGCCTAAGCACTGGCATTTGCTCACAGGCTTTAATGCTTTCACTGGCATTTAGAGACACTCCAGAGACACAAGCCCATAGAGGAGCTTGTACTCACAACCTGTTACCTTCCATGATGCAATACTCACACTGTCTATATATAAAAAAATAAAAACATACCTTAGTAATAGGCTATGTTTTTGCATGCCGAGTTAACAAGCTGTGACATAGCCGTACTGCCATTGGGGGGGGGACCTCACACATGCACACAAATTAATGCTTATTCTCAATCACATGCAAACAGCTGGGTAAAGAATGTGGGGGGAAATACATTCCCAGCATTTGGAACAGTGCTGCCAAGCACGCCACGGCACTAAGTCCTACTTTCCTCACATTGTGGATTGACTGCAACGTGCCACTTTGGAGAAATGGAGTACTTTCCCTTATGTAGCAGAAATACACTGCAATATTCAGCAAAATAAGTTCATAGTGTATCAAGTCAAAGTGAAGTCAACTTTTATTTATAAAGCACATTTAAAGACAGCTGTAGTTGGTCCAAAGTGCTGCATCGTATGCATAACAGCGCATTAAATAACGTCATAAGACAAAGAATAAAAATAAGTTTAAAGAGAGGATTTAGATATAGCTAAAGACAGAGCTGACCTCACGTAAAAAGGGAGAGTTTGGGACAAACCATAGAAAAGGTTTGATCACCCTTTGTCTTAGTACGATAACGGGGGACAGATAAAAGAAGTTGATTACAGGATCTTGGTGTTCTGGTTGGAGAGTAAGGGTGAACAAGTTCAGTAATGTACTGTGGAGCAAGTCCAGAATGAGCTTTATATTCATAAAAAATCATTTTAAAACCAGTGTGTTTTTTAAAAAATTGTGTCTTTAAACTTGATTTCATTAAGAGCTTTATCTTTATCTAAAAGGTTGTGAACTGTCTGGCTCCAAGTGCTCAAATACTCTTAACTGAATTTGTATTTATTTTGTAATGCATATCTTCTGTGCTTTTTCGTTTAGCACTCCAGTTTTATTTTTGGTATCCAATAAATGCTCAAATAACTCAAATAACCACACTTTACAACCATGTTGAGCAGGAAAGCATTGCAGATTGCACAATGCACCAAACAGCAGAAGACCACATTGGGTTCCCCTCATGTCAGCCAAGAACAGAAACCTGTTCTTCTCTCCCTGAAACCTGACATTTGAAGATCGGAAAAATGTCACCTGGTCTTTTTCCGTACATTTATATTATATTGTATAATATTATATTATATTATATTATATTATATTATATTATATTTACATTTACCCATTTTATCCAAAGCGACTTACAAATGAGGAATATTATATTAATACTATCCGTATGTAATGGACATTGACATAAAATATTATTTTAAAAATATTTTAATGTTTCTATAATAATGAGTGTAATGGTTAATATATTAGATAATAATATACTGTTATATGTGTGTTTCTGTGAACCTGATGATTGATAATGGGTAACATTATCACAACAATGGGATAATGGGTAACATTAGGTAAAAAAAAAGAACATTTAAATTAAGCATATGAAATATGATTAATTTATCATATGTGGATACATTATGAATTTTGACATAATACACTGATAGATACAAAGAGCTTATAAGAAAATTTTTTGTGGTTTTTACAGCTTCACAGACATTATAGCCCGTTTTCAAAAGGTTTATCAAATGGAACAATCTTTTGAGAAGCAGGTAGTTATTTAGAAATTTTTTGGCATGCTGTTGAAACATATAAAGCAGTATTGCTGCAAGGCCTTGTGCACATTTCTTGTGACACTTCACTGCAGAAAGTTATCTGATGATGGGGAATTTTGTGCTAATGTGGTTTTCACAGCCACTCATCTGAAGGACCAGCTCTACGCCCACATACATGCTCTCCTGTCTGCTACCGCTCTGAATACACAGCATAATGTCCATAGTTCTCTGAAAAAATCCTTATCATCGCTGATGCACTCACCCTGGGAGAGGAAAATAGTGTAAGATCAAGGCCATCATCATTCAGTGGCTGTTGTATAACAGATTCATTATTCATTGTTCTGACAGTTTTATGGTGCAAGCAGATGAGAAAGGCAGAGAAGCTGATGATAAATGATGCAGCCCAAATGGCAGCCTGTTTGTAAAATCAAGCCATCAGTAGGTACTGCTAAAGCAACAGGAAATAAATCCCTCCCTGAATTTGTGTACAAGACGAGAGAGCCTGTAATGTACCATTTTGCTTCTGCTCTGGACCCAAAGGGTGGGAGTATTATGGTATGACAGCTTATGGATGTCTGTACAGCTGTTGCTGCAGGCTAGGTTTACTTTGGCACATACGCTGTAAGCCAAACATCCTCCAGGACTTATGTTCTTCTGCATGCCATCCAAAGCAAGTAGAGCCTGGTAATACGCACATCAGCCAACCTGAAATCTGTTAGGTAGTCCACAGAGCAGGTAGGAAGGAAAGGAAGAAATCACGGCAAGTAATAAACTCACTTACTTAGAAAAAATCTCCTAAACTCTTAAATGTACATTTGTGCCTTGCACATCCAGTGTTCTCCCTTTTTCCCCTCAGAAGGAAGGTACAGAACTATCGGCACTCATGATTCAGGGACAGTTTGAACCCCAAAGCCATCAAGTGTCTCAGCAACCTCATTAGGAACACTTTAAACACTGTTATTGTACTGCACTATTAGATAATTTATCATTGTACATATTGTATACTGCACATTGCACATGCTATTGTACCTTCCCCCTTAAGGTCACAGTGTATGTCTTCTGTCTATTCTGCATTGTCCTTTTCAAAATTGTATGTCACTTAACAGAGGTGGAGACAGATGCAAGTGCAGATTGTAGTTTAATGAAAAAACAATCAATACAAATAACGTAGCTTAGACACACAAAAACCTGAACTAGGATATCAAGGCAAAAACGTACATGGACTAAATAATATAGCAAAAGCAATGAACAGCAACGTAAGACAAAAGCTAAACAATGGGTGAGGTGCAAGATGTGACATATACTAGTGCTCATTAAACCCAAAACTTGAAAAAGGTGAAAGCAGTCATGTGACATGGTGAGGTGCAGTAGCTGATGGGAAACATAGTTCAGTTCGACATAACCCTGACAGTTTACATAGCAAAAATGGGACACAGTCAGTAATTACACCTATACTATGCACTTATACTATGCATCAGTCCACACCAGTTTTAAAAATAAGTATACTTTTTTTAGTATACTGTAGCAGAAGTAAGCACCGAAGAAGCTGCATGTGTCAAAAAGACTAATTATTCATACATTTTATATGTTTTGACTGTAATTATGTGTAACTGCAGTAGATTTACTCAGTGTGGTCTACTGGTTAGGGCTTCAGGGAAGTTTAGTAATGACTTTTGAAAGTATGTAGGCTATGAGTAGTGTCTAATTCAGGCGTCATGAGTTCCAGACCAAGAAGACCAGAGTCCAGCAAAGTTGAGTGATTTCTCTGATCTAAATCACCTGATTCACCAACTTGAATTAGTACAAATGAAGGACTCTGAATCCAGCTGTTAGGGACCATCCTCCAGTGGACATTTGTATTGTTTCAATTCCTGAGTAACCTGAGCCATCGGATTAAATAACCCTTTTTTTTTTTTTTTTTAATAATTGCTCACATGCATTAGTCACTTCCAAGTTCAAGTCTATGGCCAAAATGCAATTCCTCTTGCTTGGTAGTGTAAGCATTTATTTAAAAAATAAATACAAATTTATTAAAAGCAGAAAGGACATCTTGAATGTACAGAATACTGTATACGATATACAATGGTACTAGGGGGGGTGGGGGGGATGGGGGAAGATGGGGGGGGGTTACAAGAAACCAAAACCAAACTCAAACTGTAACAGAAAGGTGAACTTAATCATTTCCAACTCTTTTGTGTGGTTAGTTAATAAGTTAGGAGGGAAATGACTCACTGAAAATAAGTGCATAATGAGTATTCAGACAGTAAAATGCAATATGGTCTCATTCATGCATGTTTTCTTACCTGTTTCCTTACAGACTCAAGCCTTCCATAGAGATCATCCAAAAATGAAATTAGGCACTCTGTACTGTAATGCATCACTGCCAGAAATTCCTGTACACACTGTGCTGTTGGTACCTCTCTGACTGAGAACATTCACTATGGCTCTTTTTATGGTTTTGATTTATTTCAGTATCCCTGCTAAAAAAAAAAAAAAAAAAAAGCCTGTGCAGTCGGACCAGCTACCAGCTTCCAAAAACAGAGGCCAAGCTGGTCAAGTTGGTAAACCATCTTTGGCAGCTGGTACTTACTGGTAAATGGAAACAGTTTCTGAATTCATTCATTCATCTTCAGTACCTGCTTTTCAGTGAATACAGAGTCTATCCCAGGATCACTGGGTCTGAGGCAGGAATACATTCTGAATGAAACACCAATCAATCACAGGGCATCATGCACACACGTGTTCACACTTAGGGGCAATTTACAGTAGGTAGTCTATCTACTGGCATGGTTTTGTGAGATTGGAGGAGAACCAAGAGGAAACTCACCAGGCTGAGTCAATCTCAAATATTTATTGATTAAATGATATAAGAAAACGAGTGAAAACTGCAAACTGCGCTTAATTTGGAGCAGTAATACACTACAGCCTGGTGACCAGCAGAGGGCGCGCGTGGACTCACTGTCAGCTGATGACGTGGAACGTTAAGGGGGAAAACATGGCGGCGCCCGCAAACGAGCACAATAACTGTAATAATATTGATGTTTTTAAGCCCAGGATAATAAAGGATAATGATCCCGATACCAAACATGCATCAGAG
Organism: Ictalurus furcatus; assembly: GCF_023375685.1. NCBI lineage: Eukaryota > Metazoa > Chordata > Actinopteri > Siluriformes > Ictaluridae > Ictalurus > Ictalurus furcatus. The sequence continues at coordinate 16,042,012 of NC_071273.1, forward strand.
GACAGAAGCTGTATGGACTATGTGTGTGAGGTGGTGGAGAGAGAAATTGGTGGAGATCTGAAATCAATGAGAAAAGTCAAGGGGCTTCTTGAGAAACTGACAGCAGAGAACAAAGTGTTAGAGGAGCAGGTAAGACAGGCGGATACAGTTCTTCTAGAACACACTTATAGTGAAATATATATGTATATAGGTGTAGTATAGGTTGTGTATGTGTTTTAGAAGTTTCATTTAAAAAACTGAAGCCAGAGGAGCTTAGCATTTACTAATACTAGTTTGGTATTTATTCCATACTAATATATAGTTCACTAAGTAGGCTCTAGACAGCATTATTTGTAACTATTGTGCTAGGACTGTCCAATAAACAGTTTGACAATTGTAATTTATTGGCCTAAATTACCCATAGACAGTGCTGAGACTGTTTAGATGAATTGCGGTAATCTGATCTGATTATTATTTAACAATCAATTATTCATCATTCGACTGCAAACCATATCACAATCACAATATGTAATAATTTGTTCATTATCAGTAACTGCTTTATCCTGGTTAGGGTAACAGTACATCCGGAGCCTATCCCAGGAACACTGGGTGTGAGGGAATACACCATGGTTGGGATGCCAGTACTGCAATTGACTGGCAGCACACGATGCACACACTTTCACATAAGGGGAAAGCTAGCTACTAAGATACTTTAAATATTTGTTTTATTCCTGCTAATTTTCTGACCAATAATTTCTTATTAAGACCATTAAAAACTTTATATTTTTGCCATTTTGGGCTTGGTCCCCCCCGCCCTCCCCCCCTTCATGGGTCCCTCCTGCCCTCCCCCCCTTCATGGGTCCCTCCTCATTCACACCTAGGGCCATGTGGACACAGAGAGAACATGCACAACTCTGAACAAACAGTAACTCGAGCTCAGGATTGAACGAGGGACCCTGGAGATTTGAGGCCACACCACCACACTGCCCATATGTAAAAATTATAAAAGCATTTTAATCAGAAATGATGAGTTAAATCAATCAAAGATGGGTTAAATTAAGTATTCAAGCATTAATTACAGTCCAGATAAGTAGAATGAGCCAGAACTGTGTCTGGTGTATACTCACTATAGATGTACCATCTCATCCTGAGTAAAGGTATTAGGGTAGTTTTCTGAAATGCCAAGATCAATATCAGATCGGACTTGACATCACATGAATCTGTGTTATGAGAGTTGACGCAATACTGATTTTGCAGGACACAACTTGTTACAGTTCGGTCATTAAAAGGGTGCCAGTATTGGATTAGTATCTCATCGACTGACTCTTAAGTCTGTGATATCATAATAATGCATCTTTAATATTGGTAATGCTCATCTGTACATGTAGGTGGTGACTGTATCGAGCTCGGTGCCTTTGCGTGTGTCAGCTGCACTCGCTGCTGCAGAGGAGTCCCGGTCCAAACTGGAGACTTTACTTCAGAAAGAGAGAGTCCTTTCCAACACGCTGCAGCAGCATCTCCAGGGAGCACAGAGCTGGGCTGACAGCCTCGGACAAACTCTGGGAGAGCTTGACACACTGGAGAGACACATGAAGTACCTCCAGTGCTTGTCTCACATTGAAGAGCTCAGGTAAGAAGCTTGTATGTTTCTCAAAATTGGTCTACACATGCTATGCTGTTTTAAATTTCATGTATGTATATATACTTTTCACACGTTTGCTGCCTGAATTGCACAGTTATGTGATCTTTTGTTATCGTTATTTGTGCCTAAAACAGTGACAGCATTCAGCAGTTCCTGATGACTAACAGTGTCTGGGAGGCAATTGGTGTAGTAGGCAACATGGCCACTCTGGACATGGGTCTTAAAGAGTCAGGCTGCACCCACCTCCAAGCATTCCTCAGAGAAACATTGCACTTCTGGCATAAGATCCTGAAAGACAAACTCAAAAGGTATGAATCATTTTTAATAATAAACACCGGATTCGTTTTTATAGCAGAATTGGTTTATAAGGAAAAAAAAAAAGAAAAGAAAACATCAGTGCTCATAGCCAAATACAAAACTTGCTGACTTTTTGTTGGGGACACAAACATGATGTGCTACGTTAAAAACTTTATTAGAGCCAGACAAGGATCATGTACCTCTTCATTTTCCTTAGCCCATATTTATGCAGTTTACTAGCCAAGTGTGTTATGCTATGTGCTATTATATTATTTTAACTACAGTGGCCTCCACTAATATTGGCACCCTTGGTAAATATGAGCAAAGAAGGCTGTAAAAATTTGTCTTAATTGTTTAACCTTTCGATCTTTTGTTCAAAGAATTCACAAAAAAATATTCTGTTCTCATAGATATCAAACAATTGCAAACAAAACATGGGTTTATTAAAAAAATATCTTTGTTTAATATAGGTGTGGAACAATTTTTGGCACCCTTTTAGTCAGTACTTTGTGCTACCCCCCATTGCCAAGATAACAGCTCTGAGTCTTCTCCTATAACGCCTGATGAGGTTGGAGAATAAATGGCAAGGGATCTGAGAACATTCCTCCATACAGAATCTCTCCATGTCCTTCAAATATTGAGGTTCACGCTGGTGGACTCTCCTCTTCAGTTCACCCCACAGGTTTTCTATGGGTTTCTCATCAGAGGACTGGGATGGCCATGGCATGACTTTGATTTTGTAGTCAGTAAACCATTTTTGTGTTGATTTTGATGTATGTTTTGGATCATTGTCCTGCTGGAAGATCCAACCACGGTCCATTTTAAGCTTTCTGGCAGAGGGAGTCAGGTTTTCATTTAATATCCACTGATCTTAACAACAGCTCAACAACCTTTTGCCGCACATCACAACTATATTCCTTGATCTTACCCATTCATGGTCATGGTTGAACAATTTCCTGTTCCTAGTCACCCAGGTGTACTAAAAATTTTAAATATCAATGGGAGTATACTTCAAATATATTTTTCTCATATGAATTCATAGGGGTGCCACACATATATTTAACAAAGATATATTTTTTGATAATCCTGTGTTGTGATTGCAGTTATTTGATATCCATGAGAACAGAGCATTTTTGTGGGGGTTTTTTTTAACAAAAGATCAAAAAGTTAAACAATAAAGACAATTTTTCACAGCCTTCTTTGCTCATATTTACCAAGGGTGCCAATATTATTGGAAGGCACTGTATAAATTTTTTAGCCTAGACAATTTCTGGGCAACCAAACAAATGAATTGGGCAGCACTTTGGAGCTTTAACTTGCCAGGTGGGCTAGCTAATAAATGTATAATCTGTGCACACCTGGAGTCACAGCTACAATGTTTGTCTCATCCAAAGTAACATTATGGCATTTTATTTCTCAGCCTGCACAAATGTCAAGAGTTACTTGATTATATAAAAATGTATCAGGCCAAACAATGATCTTTACAGTACAAACACAATGCAAATGAACAGATTTCTGTTCAAGTTCTTTTAGGTTTTTAGTAAGTTGATGGCGACAAGACAGGAATCATGTTAATTTCCTCACAGTGTGAATTTTTGTCTGGTTGGTATTGCTGATAAACTTTCAAAACTCTGTGAATGGACCTTTTTTGTTAGTATTTTGTTGTATCCGAGATGAACCGGTCAAACAAAGGGCTTAACTGTTGAACTGAACAGTGTTATTGTGTTCCATGAGGGTGCAGTCAGTTTTTCTTGAGTCGCTGTGTTTAATAGTTATATAACTAGAACACTAAGATTTGTTAGATTTGTGTGGGCCAGTTCTTGTTTTTGTTGGGGTTTTTTTGCACTGGATGTCCCAACTCTCTGTTTCCCTTCATTTCAGTGATTTTGAGGAGGTTCTGACGCAGCTGCACTGGCCAGTAGTGTCTCCCCCGACGCAGTCTCTCTCTCCACTGTCCAACGCTCAGGAGCTCAACAACCAACTGGAGCTGCTCGTGTCTCAGCTCATCTCCCTGCAGACGTCGTATCCTCTGTGCCACACACACACACACACACACACACACACACACACACACACACACTCTCACTCTCACTCTCTCTCACTCTCTCAACACACCGATGCCACCAATCAAACATCTAATACCTTTAAGAACTCAGTATAATAACTTCGATAATGGTGGGTTGTGATTTTTACCACTATATCAAAAATAAAAATATCTCACTCTGAGAACAGCTGCCCTAGACAATCTGACACTCTGAATTTGTGCATCATTGAAGAACAATGAGGAATAATTCAAATGTTTGTCTCTTGGAAATCAAAAGATATATAAGTAATTGTGAAGGCAGCGTAAAACCAGAATTGAATTAGAAACATCGAATTAGAAAGTGGTGTCGGCATTATTGCCTTTAACCCATCACAGGGATGACCTTATATCAGAGAAGAAGGAGGTGCCCACCCGCCCCGGCCTGCCTCAGACCCCCCCACTTTCACTTCCTGTTCAGATCATGCTGCAGCCTCTCAGTAAGAGGTTTAAGTATCACTTCACTGGGAATCGGCAGACCAACTCGCTAAACAAGGTCAGAACATGTGTTATGATTCTTACTGTATTTAAATTATTATAATGTATCTGATATATGAATTATTAAAGGATGATATGGTACCTGCAGAATCTGTGCACTAAGCTGACTAGTTGGTCTGAGGAAAAGTTCTGGAAAAGTATCTATCAGGATTTGGTTATTTTGAACATTCCACAGAGAAGCATGAAATCCATTATTAATACATGGAAAGAATATGACACAAACCCAAGCTCTGTCTAGAGGAGGCCAACCACCAAAAAATAATAATAAATCAGTGACCGGTTAAAGAGGGGATTAGAGGGGAACGAAGAACTAAATCATGGTTGTAATTGCATATTTTTAACAGATTGTCTACTGGTACATAAATTGCTGAGAATATTCCAGTGCAACTTCTAGCTTTATTTCTAATTTGTATATTATAGCTTTCTTCATAAGGTTAAAATAAAACAATATTTTAATTATGATTTAAAATTACACACAGGGAGAGGTAAAATGATCCTAATTACAGTCTAAAATACTAACTCTAGTCCTCTATCCCCTTCCAGCCAGAGTGGTATCTGACTCAGGTCCTCATGTGGATGGGCCATAATTCCACCTTCATGGAAGAGAAGATTCAGCCCATTTTTGACCGTGCTGGAGCCAAAGTCAATGCAAAGGTAAGAAAAGTCAAATACATTATGTTTCACCCACCGGCATGGTACTCTGTGAGGGTCAGATACATGTGGAGTCCCTGCTGTGTTCATTAGGTGGAGCTGTGCAGAGGGCTTCTTACTCTGGTGCATGAGAAACTGGCCCAGGATGCCCCACGGCTGCTCTATGACGATGCTCTCTTCTGCCACCTGGTGGACGAGGTACTGCAGTTTGAGAAGGAGCTGTGCTCCACACACGCCTACCCCAGCAGCTACCCTGGAGCCCTGCACATACTGCTGGAGGAGAACGTCTTTCAGAAGTGGCTCAGTGTGGAGAGAAAGAGTGAGTCCTCTAATAGCCAGGTTTAACTGAGGAAGTGTACTGGAGTAATTGTAGTTTTAAAAAAAGTAACCCTGTATGTGTGTGTGTTTGTGTGTACGTGTGTGTTGATATTTAGTGGCACTAGAGAAGGTGGATGCCATGTTGTCTGCAGAAGGGGCCTGGAGCTCTCAGTACAAAGACATCACTGATATGGATGAGCTGAAAGCACCAGACTGTGCAGAGACATTTATGACTTTACTGCTGGTCATCACAGGTACAAGCCATGTCATTTTATTAACATTAATATCTTTATTCTGGTTTTTGGATGTTTTATCAATTTAGAATAAATTAAAATACCTTTGCCTTTGATTACAGTTTTATGCCATCATGCATCAAAAAAGGGCCCCTTCCTAAAAAGATTCTGCTTGGAACCTTTGTAAAAGGGAAATACAGTGTTGTAGTGTGTCCTGGGAGCATTTGAAGTGGGAATTCACCCTGGATGGGATGCCAGTCCATCAAAGGGCACTGTTCAAACATACAGTCACACACTCCATTACCCTTAGAGGTATATAGTTTTATATAGCCTTTAAAATTACTGGCATGTTTTTGGGAGGTCAGAGAAAACTGGAGAACCCAGACGAAACCCATGCAGACACAGGGAGAGCATGCAAAACTCTGCACAGACAGGAGCTGTGATGAAGTAACGCTACCACCCATGACAACCTATAAAATTTAAACCCAAAAAAATGCATTGAGGGCTAGTAATCAAATAGTACACGTGTCTCTGACTCATTATCTGTCCTTGATTTTTTTATTAGGTTCTCATGCACACCCCACTTTTTTCCATTTTTGTTACAATACTGATATGTTAGTGGATTGGATCAGGAAATACATTAAATCCGATCCTGCTTATCATGCAGAATCAGTATCTCTAACTCCTACACACTCCTCTCCTTTTCAGATCGATATCGTTCCTTGCCATGCCCTCGAGCTCAGCTCAGCTTCCTGGCTCTACAAAGAGAGCTGGTGGACGATTTCCGCATCCGTCTCACCCAAGTGATGAAGGAAGAGTCCCGACAGCCACTGGGTGCCCGCTATTGTGCCATCCTGAATGCTGCCAACTACATATCTACAGTTCTGAGTGACTGGGGCGACAATGTGGTTAGTGTTCATCATACCCATTTGTGACAAATGAAATAAATCTCTGTAATGGAATAAGAAATAGGAAAGTAAAACGTCTCTCCATTTCTCGTTTTTCCACAGTTCTTCTTGCAGTTGCAGCAGGCAGCCGTGTCAGTCGGGGATGAGGTGCTGGGGCCTCTCGGGGCCACAGAGAGTGGGCGCCTGGCCTCACTGGAAGGCTCCCTGTTTGAAGGACTGCTCGCATTGCTTGAGAGACTGAGAGGAGACATGTTGGGCCGTCTCCTGGATGCAGTTATGAGAGACGTGAAGGAGAAAGCACAGCCTTATTGCAGGGACAGGTACTGTACAATATACAGCTGAAAAATGAGCATGGGGGCTTTGGCTGAATATGAATAATTATAATTATGTAATATATAATAACTGAAAACCAAATCACATGTACAGTAGTGACCATTCACTACAAAAGGATATAATAATAACATTAATAATAATAAAAATAATAATAATTAAAGCTGCAAACAGTAATTTCATGGCTGAGCACCCAGACATGGTGAGCCGCACGTTCACAGAAGCGCTGCAGTTGTTGCATAAACAATCACAGGAAAGCAGAGCCATAACTATAGGCAAAGAGATTCAAGAATGATTTGTCATTTCAAGCTTTTGCCAGTCTGTTATGGGAGGACAGTTTTGACTATTAGAGTTTCTTTGATAGCTTTTATTTAGACAGATCTCAAGATGATGTGAGCAAATGCCTACCAAGATTTGTGTCATCGTGCAAGGTCATTGCTGAGATACAGCCTCACTTCCTGTTTGGCACATTACAGGCAAACCATTTGGAATCTCAACATTCTTTTGATAACTTTTGTGAGGTTTACTCTGAAATTTGTTGATTTAACAAAATTTGTAGGAGGAGTGGCAGCGAAAAAACTTTTTGTTTTTTTGACAAAATCCACTTAATTTCAGATGCACTTGAATTTTCAGATGTTGGTGTGCGTTCACTTCAGCAAACCCCAGAGAATTATAGGGGGGGAAAAAATTCTGAATTTAGCACAAACTCTTCAAATATATAGATCTATAAAGATATAAGGGAAAACATTTAAGTTGTTCCAGTTTTTGACCACAAGGTGGCACAGTCAAATATTCTTTTTAAGCCTTTTTATAATGGAGATTCAGTTCTGTTGTGTTGTCAGGTCCTAGAACTGAGTGTGAAAAGTTCATGACTGAGTAATTGTTTGTATTATATTGGGAAAAGAATGCTATATCTAGCTGTGGAGGCCTGGGAGCACACAAAGTGATAACTGCCAAGTCTCTATTTAAATGTCTAACAGATGTCCCTAAAATGTAATGTGTGTGTGTTCTGCAGGTGGATCTCTTTGCCGTCACAGTGTGACCAGGCTACCATGTCACTGTCCAGCTCTGCGTGTCCCATGTTGCTGTGCCTGAGGGATCACCTGCTCCAGCTGCAGCAGCTGCTCTGCCTGCCTCTGTTCCAGATGTTTTGGCAGGGCCTGGCCGAGAGGCTGGACCTCTTCCTCTATCAGGATGTCAGTCTCACTCTACAATATTTCATCGTCTAAATCAGCATGTTTTTTTTTTTTTTTAATAATAGTTTAATGACGTAGACCTAATTATCTCAAATGCAAAAATGAAAAATATCAGAGTCTGAGGTCCAGTAGTACTCTGTGGGATTCTGGCTTTAAGATGATTTTGAAATGGTTGCTATGGCTGTTTGTTATGATTTGTGCTTTTGTCTCTTTTTTTCCAATGATAGTGTATCATACCGTGTCAGAACCACATAATCAAGTTATGAAATTATTTAAAAACTTGATTCAGTTCAGGAAATACTCTGTGTGTGTGTGTGTGTGTGTGTGTGTGTGTGTGTGTGTGTGGTATAGGCATGCTGTTTGCTGAAGCAGTAGCTATAAGCTTCCCCTTACTTCCTAACAACATCAGAGGTGCCAACATCTACTGTATTTGCTAGTGCAATACAGAAGACACCTGAAAATTCCAGTTTTCTGCATCTGCTATGGTTTTCTGAAGGGGCAAGGGAGCAGAACGTTAAAGACACACATTTGTTTCTGGTAGTGATTACTTTCACTTTGAAAGTATTTCGTACTGTTGCTTGGCACACTGAAAAGAAATTATCCATTTTGTCCTCTGAAATAAACTAGACTTTCTGTGGTAATATTCTGGGGGTTTTTTTTTTCTCTCTGCCTGCTTGGGTTTTCTTGTTAGCAATACTGGTACATCAGTCTTCTAGCTGATCAGTCTTATAACTAAAGAAGAAAACTTTAAAACACCAGCCACGTCTTAGAATTTGGAGTAGGGGAAATTGTGTAAATTTCATGTGTAGCAAAGCCATTGCTTAAAAACTCTGACCCTGGAGGGCTGTTCCATTGTATAGCTGAATAGTGCAGAAGCTATCATTACCGCTTAATGATGCAATTGTTGTTTCTCTGTATTCACAGGTGATCCTGTACAACCACTTCAATGAAGGTGGTGCTGCACAGCTCCAGTTTGACATGACTAGAAACTTGTTTCCATTGTTTGGACACTACTGCAAGAGACCCGAGAACTTCTTCAAACAGTGAGTGTGGAAGAACACGTAGGGGCGTGGGGGATTACAGCCAGATTCACATTCTCTTTAATGAGAAATAATGAGCCCTGCGTTTTCAAACTGCCTTTGTAGTTCAAGCAAAGGAGCAAGTTTAATTATGTTTCAGATGTGAGTAATTGATTGCCCATTTTAGTTTGTCTTAAAGTGCACAAAGCCAGTGGTTTTACTGAAGGCTCCTCACATACAGTAACAAATATCTTGCTGTCTGTCTACATGCCAGTGTGAAGGAGGCCTGCATCATCCTGAATCTGAAGGTCGGCCCGGCTCTGTTGCTGTGTGATGTGCTGAAGCAGGAGGAGGAGGAACCAGAAGAGGATGAGGCCTCTCTGAGACCCCAGCAGCCCACGCCTGAGTCAGCTCTGAATGAGATGGGGGTGTATAAGCTGGCCCCGAGTGATGCACAGATCCTCCTTAATCTGCGTTCTGCCTGGCTTAACCACTGATTAAATCAGCATCACTGACCCATCAATGCTAAGGCATGCAGCTGGCCAAACAACATCCTAACACGCTCTCTACTTCCGACGGTGCAGAGTTTACATAAACTACAGTATGAAATGAAGCAGTTCTAATATGAATGGGGTGACCAATGTTTGACAAAAAACACATCTTTCCATCATTAAAAAGTCTCGACATGTTGAGATTGCTGTTTTAAGCGATCCAAATAATCTGTATAGCTGTGTAATGAGTGTCTTTTGAAACTCGAATAAATTCACAGTGGTTGTGAATAATACCCTATGTACTTGGCATTAAAAACTGAACCTAAAATTTCAGAGCATATTATGTAAGATTTTCTTAAAGGAATACTCCAGAATACAGATGATTACCACATACAAAAACTTTGATGTTCCTCTGTACTGAGAAAAGGAGTTAACAGACAAGCTGTTTAACATTTATAGATGAGTTTTGATCCAGTAGATAAAATGAGTTGCGAGTTTTGATCCAGTAGATAGAGATAAGTTTGAAAAACACTAGAGCATTCCCTTAAGACAGCTGCCTCTTTGGTGTCTTTGAGTTGTTGTAGTGTCAGGTGAGAAGAGAGAAGAGCCAGTCACTTAGTGCTCTGTCCTCCAAAGTGGCTCCTGATGAAGGGTTAAAGCAGCACTCCAGGTCGCACAAGATCTGAACACTTGGCTCAAAAGGTACCTGCCAAAACACAAACGCACTTGTCAGAGCAGAGGCACACTCCGCTGAGTCCAGTAATGTGTGAGATTTTCTGATAGTATGTGGAAGATCCTGATGCTGTCTACCTTTGTGATGGGATTTGCTTTTAAATCAGGCTTCAGAAGATTTCTTATCTCAGTACAGATATGCCTGGTTTTCTCCAGCAGCATCTGATAACAGAAACAGCCACAAGCATGTTACTGACTGCAAACAAAAAGGTGTTGTCATGTTAGTTAAGGAAGAATTTCATATTTTAACATTGGAGTAAGCTGGTACGAGTTATTACTCTAAAATGTGCCAAAAAGCCAGTCCTCATTTTTCTCCCCAATAAAAACTACAGATCCAATCGACACATGAATCTTGAATGGCTGAAAGTTGCCTAAGTGTTTTGATATTATCGGACACCCTGTGGAGGCCTCACACACTTCCCCCACTTCACGTTTGAGTTCATTAATGTTAAATAAAATCTATCAATGTGTGTATACTTTGAGTTTTTTAACAATCAGCTAACCATATTTATTAGAAGGCATCAAAATTTGGGCCAAAATCAGAAAAAAACAGTGGAAAAAAAAAATCAGTCATGTGGAGCCATTTCATGCTTTCTAAGAGGGACAAAAGCAAGTAATTTGTGAAAGAAATATGTACGTATATCGTTTTCTTTATTGTTTACTGCATTTTTATTCAAACTCCCCCTTCAGGGACTACTCATTATTCCTCTTTGGGGTTGGTAGGTCTGTAACTGTTTAACCCAGGTTTCTTCAGTCTTATCCACAATGATCTGTGTGGAGGTTTCTACACAAGGCAAGCAGAAGCTAGACTTGATCCCACTTATTTAATTAAATGTTCTTTGTCTTCACACCCACTATTAGCCATGGCTCCTATTTGAATAGGTAGAATGGTCTGGTAAATGTACTTATTAAGAACATACTGTAGCGTATGTCTGGAATGATGTTATTCACCTGTGGTTGTCTGCTGGTGCTGGCTTTAACAGGGGTCCTGCTGCCATGCTCACTCTCCTGTATGCAGCTGACAGAGGTGGTCATTCTGGGTGTAGAAGAGACAGACACACTCGAATCCATCTTGGCCTCCACACACACTGAGATCAGCTGGACATGCAGAGCTTTCAAACTGCGAGTGGGGGAACGAGAGAGTGGACAAGTAGACAATACTATATACTCAAAGCTTGGAATGGATGAGTTTTAAATACAACAAAAATCGTAACCCATTTTCTGATTCTTCCATGATTTCCAAGTGAAACAGAGTCAGCCTTTAACTCAGTCCTAGGTAAGGGGAGGTTGGAAGATGATGAAAAAAATGGAATTTTATTTTTTAAGTGCCTGATGCTGATGCATTATAATATGTCCAAGGATTAAGAAAGTTTGATTTTCAAGTCCTAAAGCATATTATTCAGTAACTACACTGAAAATAATGGGAAAGGCATGTAGTTTACATTTATAGCATTTAGCAGACACCCTTATCCCGAGCAACTTACAGAAGTGCTTTACAGTGCTTTTATTAGAAACATCCTCATGCTAACAAAAATATGTTTTAATGCATTTAACCTTTATTTAAAGTAGGAAATCTTTTGAGATATTGCTAATCTCTTTTGCAAGAGAGTCCTGGCCAAAATGAGCCCCCCCCCCCCCCCCCTTGTCATTTTACTAAAAAAATTATTAATTAATGTAGGTTTTATAATAAAATTTAAATAAATAAGTAATTTTAGAAAATATACTTGTATTAAATATCAGCACTATTTTATTTTTGCATGCAACCGGAAATACGAGAGTTTGGGTTACTTGTGACATTTGAAAAAGTCACCTTTTTCTAAAAGCTGAAATTTCGATCTATCGTATATATCTATTTGGCGTCTCATATTCATCTTTAGATCTCAAACCCAAATGTCTAGTGTATAGCAAAAACAAAAGAACTGGCTTTGCTGTTCCAATACTTTTGGAGGGGACTGTAAACTTACCTGTCTGTAGAGATAAGCCTGTGTCCAGCCTTTATGTCAGCGGCAGGCTGTGTGTCAGACATCGGTGCTTTATTCAGCGCAAAGACCAGCATTATCTACAGACAAAGAGCATAAATTTGAATTTTGTCTCAGCTGTTTTTCATAATGCCTCTGTTATGCTTTATGAATTTCTTTTATTTTTTTATATGTGGATTTTACTATATGTGGGTTAGGTACTCACTATACTCTAGAGAGAGGGATTATGGTATAGTACCGTTTTGGCTGCTAGTCCACTGCTTGCTAGTCTGGGTCGATGCCACTGAATGCAGAGCCGGTGTGTGTTCAGCGTGGCCCATGGACACAGGTCTGACACCATCTGTTGGGGATGACAAACGTGCGTGATAAAGGGTTAGATTTAGTTCATATTGTCCAGTGTATGATTTCTGTGTGTGTATACCTGTATAGTCTGAGGCCCCAGAATGAGGGCATATGGAGGATCAGGTATAACACACTGCTCTTTGTAAGTTGCTAGGTGATCACTGAAGAAGTTGTGTAACTGAGTGAGTTTGAGAGTTAAATTCGAATCAGCAGTTGGAGACATAAACTCCTCCACACTCTGCCCTGCCACTGGACAAAACACACACACACATACTATAGAACAGTGCTCCAACACATCAACTTGCATACTGAACACTCATACTGAATTACAATGCGACTATATGTTTTTTGGGGGAAAACAACATATTCTTGAAGACTCAGAAGCAAATAAAGATGATGCTGAAATCTGTGTATGTAAAGGGTGGGGAGAAAACTGATTTGGTTAAAGATTCTTGATCATGGTGATTTTTACAGTAGATTGTTACAGTCACAGAAATTACAATTGTAAAGAATCAATTAATTTATCTGTTAATTTACTAAGGGATGTTCATCAGTAGGCTACCATCACAAGCTCCCAATTCTCCCAAAAACTAATTTCACCAGCAAAATTTTCATAAACTATATGCCTAGTTGTATGGGCTTAAAAAAAAGAAATATATATATAAGCTCTTGCTTTTAGTGAAAAGCAAAAAAATAAAAAATAAAATCTCGATGGTGGGTCACAATCATCAGTTTAGAGTAGTGCTCCAGTAGACAGTCAGAAACCAGAAGACATGAGGTTGGGACTTGTGGACTGCTGTACTGTACTTGGTTGTGTGGAGATGTGTCTCAGATTGAGCAGTTGTGTATAGTAGCGGGAGAGGTGCACCCAGGTGATCTCAGAGCATCTCTTGACTTTCAGCCCAATGTCCATATCTGGAGCAGAACCGTGGTGAACTAACATGGGCTCCGCCATGCCACCTGATGTTCACCAAAACCACACAAACACACATCCACAAATGAACAGCAACTCCAGATTCATAGATTTTTCAACAGCTGGCTCAGCTAAACTACAGTTCATCAGCTGATTGAATTATGAGCACTTACCGCAAGGACTGAGTAGATCATTGGAGGCAAAATCAGCGAGAGCTTTGAGAGATAGAAGAGGAATTGGGCCTTCTGTTGCTGTAGTGATGCCACACAACTGGCCATGGCTTGTGAGCACTTCCATTGTCTATAAAACACATATAATAATCATAGACCTAAATATAACAATGAACACAGTGTCATTACAACAAAGTCAGTTACATGCTTGTGTGTCTCACCCTTGCAGCAGCTCTCAGACAAACCCAGAAAAGAAGTAAGTGACTCTGTGTCACATGAGTCCAGTCTGAGCACTAGGGACAATAAACATAAATAGTTGCAATACTCATAATAATATAACGCATTTCTTACATTAAGGTCACTTTGAAATTTAAAGACCAAAAGCAAAGACATGAGCTCCTGCATCATCATCATCATCATCATCATCATCATCATCATCATCACCTCATCTGATTCAGCAGGTTCTGTAGGTAGTGGAGGTTCGGCAAGGTCAGTGGTGGTATTTTGCCACTGCTGCAGGTATATTAGAGCTATCTCCATATAGCACATGTGGATTAACCTGAGAGAAAACACACCAACACACACACACACAAATGCACAACTACATGAAATGTACTGCAGCTCGTGTAATTAATGTCATTGAATAGCAGTAATACATCCTGCACAGTACTGAATAATAATGCGTGAAACTCGAAAGTCTCACTGAAGTTTAGTGACACACACTCGTTACTCACTGCAGACTGTGGCTGTGAGAATGAGCCAGTCTGATGCTCTCCAGGAAGGTTTCTACCACTGTCTGATGTCTGAGTGTGCCTAGTGACATCAGGGTCCTCTCCACAGTTCCTAAAGGAACACCGCCATAATTACAGACAGACTTATACCAGAGTTACAGTCAGGTCCATTAGTTTTTGGACAGTGACAAGTTTTGTAATGAGGAAACAGGCCACACCTGGCTATAAAACTGCTTATCAGTCAATTGTCCAATTTCTTTTGTAAAAAAAAAAAAAAATGGCTGTAATTCGTAAATAGTTAATGCAATATTTTTGTTAAACCCGTTGAATTAAAGCTGATAGCCTACACTTCAATCACATCTTGATTGCTTAATTTCAAATTCAGAGGCAAAATGACAAAAATTGCGTCACTCCCCAAATACTTATGGACCTGACAGCATGTGCAGTTGTTGATATGGGGAGGTTTTTGTGTGGAGAGGTTAATTAAATTTTTTTGAAGGAGTCTCCATTACTAGCACTTTGTAGCACTCATGTATACGTACAGAGCTGTTCCTTTACGTTTTCTGACATGTCCCAGGAAAGGACAGAGGGCTTTGTGGTTTCTTGTTAACATTGCAAGGTGCATTTTATGTCTTATCAATGTCACGATAGAGTAATAAAGAGAGACTGGTGACAGAACGACTGTTTCTAGCAGTTATAACGTTATGATAACAGGAACAAACTTGTTTAACTTACGTTGCACAATAAGGTTATGGGATAATATAATGAGTCACTCTTTAATTAATTAAACATGTAAGCATTGGCAAACTGCTGTGGTATGAGAGGAATAAACACTTTTGTCTTTAAAAAAGTGCTTTTGCTTTGTGTTAGGCTGCATCACACCACCCCATCATTGATTATTTTCCTATAACTGCATATCCAGTTGTTTTGTTCCTTAAACGAACGCACAGTCTACAAGCTCTAATCTGACTGTGCTTACCTTTGAGGTACAGGATATCAGCCTCAAGCTGGGGGTCCCTGCTAGCCAAGGCTCGTGAGATGATGAGTGCAGAGTGGAGCTCCTCCTGAGCCAATAACCACAGATTTGAGTGTTGTTCATCTTTTTCTGATGAGCTCACCATGGCCTGCAGGGCCAAACACTGACCTGGAATACAGGAGCATTCCAGAAATCACCATGATGGATTATACAGGTAAAAAAAAAAAAAAAATGCACATGTAGCGTATGTAAAATGTACTCAAATGAATATTTTGCTGTTGGAATTTATATTTCTGTATATCCCTTGGAGATCCCAGCAATCATTACATAATGGTATTTGAAACAAGCACCTGCTATCCTTATGAGGAACTTTATTTTTTTCCCTTTAAACAGGAAGTTTCTTGAGTTTGCATATACAGTATTTGCAACTATTTTCAAAATAAAAGAAAATAGGGAATATGCTACAGCTCAGGTCTCAGGAGAATATAATATACAAGAGCTTACCCAGCCTTGTGCCCCATGCTCCTTGGGATAGGCCCCAGGTTCCCAGTAAGAATAAGTGGTACAGAAAATTGATGGATGGAGCTTACCCAAACGCATGGTTGTCTTGGCCAGTAGAGGGAGCTGTGGGTGGTAAATATTCCTCCAAGCTGGAGTGGAGAGCAGCCGCAGTCCTCCCCCTGCCTTCTGCACAACACACTCCCCCAGTGTCTTCAGCTGTAAAAAAGACAAAGGTGGACACTCCAGAGGTTGCTGATGTTGAACTTTGCGTAAGGGTCAGTAAGTGAAGACTGACCTGCTGCTGTAGTAGTTTCTGAGTGAGCAAGTAAAGCGGCTGACCATCTGAGCCCCTCAGTTCACTCAGCAGCAGAGTAGCCTTAGCAAGTGACAGACCAGAATGCATGGAAAGGGTACTACGGCCAGACAGCAGACTTACTGTCTCCTAAACTCATACACACACACACAAAATATATCACTTAACTGCTAGTCAAAACAATGTATAATGAATATACATAGGGACTTCATTAATCAGTAAGATATTGTGGATGGGTGACAAGCCTGCAGCATGGAGACGCTCTCCTCCGGCACTCTACCACAGTGTGTGTTCAACGTGACCCCCTGCAGGAGCAGTAGAGCCTGTGTGTCTGGGTCTCCCCAGGCTTCAGCCTCAGCTAGGCCTTGTTTTATCAACCTGTCCGCCTCCACACTACTGTCCACACCTACACACACACACATACACACACAGACGAGTGAAGTGTGAAGTGACTTTTGTGTTTGCACTTATTGCACTACTGTTTTGGGACTAAATAATTAACCATGTTTGCTTGGAAGTTATTGTTATGGGTTCGAGGAGAAAATGTGTGCATCACATGCTAAACACTGCTCTGCAAACAAGAGCATTATGATGCATATTACTAGAGCTGTCACAAGTTACATTCATTTCCAGCTCTCCCCTGTCATGTCACAGTTAGGAGTTTGGGACGGTAGGGGCTAACACATGCTTAGACACATGAAGCCAGTCACATTTCTTTAAACTGCTGCTCCTGTAATGACACATGGCAGCTAAACAACTAGAGTGCTAACTCCCCTTTTCTGTACACATGACCTAACAGACCAGCGGTCATCACCTGGCAGCAAACTATTTAAGTGGACTGAAGTGTGTACATAAATATATACTGTAGCCACGCTGATAAACATATGGAAAATAACTCTAGTTAAGCAACTCTTGTTTTCTAAACATGAGCCAGTTTCTATATCAGATCATCTGTTGTGGCTTTTCTAAACACATGCATTTATGTCAATAATTTAGCAAAAGGCAGCTCATCAGATCAGAGACTAACTACAGGGCTAGAGACATTCGCTCATAAATTGATGTTTTCTCAGACTTTCACATTTTCTTTTCCCAGTTTATCTGCTCTGAAACAAAGCATAACCATGCTGGTAATTGTCTTATTTATAGGCATAAACTAAACCACTAATGGTTAAGGATTAAAATATACAGTAGATCTTGTCACCATGCAGTGACCTTGGCTACCTACCTGGACCTTTGTAAGTAAGGAATTTTTAATTTAACTGGACCTTTACAAATGTTAGTTGAATTCCCCTGTCATAGTTATTGCCCTTAAAGCATCTTACTCAGTAACTATTTGAATGATAAAGTAATTAGAGTGAAACAGAAAAGTTACAAGTGTGAGACATGTCTGGACAGGTCCTGGCGTTTAAGGGAGACTACTCGTGAGTAACTATACCTCAGGGGTTACAGCTCTTTATATTGTTCAAAATTGGAAACTGTGTTCACATGTTTTGACAGTAATGAAAACAAAGCATGCTCAAGGATTGATGGATATAGCAAAGCCATGAAACACTGAAAAAGAAAATTATATTTACAGCATTTGGCATGCACCCTTATTCAGACCCTTATTCATATTTATACATCTGAGTAGTTGAGGGTTAAGGTCCTTGCTCAAGGGCTCAACAGTGGCAGCTTGTCAGTGAACTCATGACCAATCAGTAGGCCAACATCTTAACCACTGAGCAACCACTGCCCTAAAATTACCAAGTATCATTTGAACACCTGCCTTAAACCTCCACATCCAACACATTCATCACAGCCACTACTGAACTGTGTGTTTGATGATGCCCTATAGCCATACACTGAAACTTTTATAAGTTTAAAATCATCTATTTAAGGCATCATCAAATCTGCAAAAAAAAGGGATGGGGGGGGGGTTACAGCACTGCACGATCACTCTACACTCACATAGAATTTAGTCATAATATACTGGTAAATATTGTTTTCCTGCAGATTTCCTGCTGACCTGGGTAGATGGCAGTGCCAGGGATGTGTGCAGTGAGGCTCTGGACCACAGACAGTGTGCAGCGGAGCCATAGTGAGCGACCCATGTGCTCTAAAGCTTCCACTGCTACCGGCATGTCTCCTAGCTGAGGCCCGGTATCTGCCTCTGGCTCATACAGCTGAACAGGAACAACAAAAACATTAAGAACAGGTTACACTTTTCCTTGAAAAGTTTGAAATGACAACACTGCTGTATGAGGACTGTCAGGTTAGTGTCAGGTTGGAGTGTCAACTACAACATCCTTGTAGTTAAAAAAAATAAAGAAAAGAAAACAAAGTATTTGGTTCACAAAAACTCTAAAATGGCAAATTCAGTGTAAGAAAATGCAAATGTGGTAAAGACACATTTTTTTTTTTCTGAAAATTGTAAAAACAATTATCATGAAATGTTAGATCAAGGGTCACACCGAACAATTTCTCAGCCATTTAAGATAACTTTCCAATGCTTTTGGGAAACTGGGCCCAGACCAAGATTATGAGGGTGCAGCAATTTACCACAACATATCTAATACTATATATGTATTACAGAGTACCTGCTCATGTTCGGCTCTGGTACTGGACTGCTTATGCACAGAAGATGGGCGTCTGGGGGGCAGCTGTTGGAGACTGTCAATCTGGAGCAATGGTGAGTCCTGCAGTAACCTGAGAGCAGATGCCGCCTGATCTGCACTGCAGCAGAGGAACCACATGATGGTTATATACAAACATACAGAAAACTTTCAGACATATAGGAAACTCTAACTTTCACAAAATTTCAAGCAGCACTATATACAGGCACATACACACAATGAACCATATGTTTTACCTGGAGGCAGCTTTGCCCTGCTGCAGGTTGACACTGGACAGCATCAGTCTGATCTCCACAGCCAGCTCCAGCTCCTCAGGGTCTGTGTGGATGTGCTGAAGTGCAAACAGCTCAGAGTTGAGCTGGCTGAAGCTCTCTTTTAGTAGCAAAGCCTGCAGGAGTAGACAGAGTCATAAAAATATACTTAACTAATCAAATAACGGCTTAAGCAGCTAAGAAATGTCATAAGATTGACATAATTCATGACCTGACTGATGTGTATGGTCACCAATAGTTCTATATGACAGCAGAAACAGCAATATACATGCGATGAATCTCAGCGACCAAAGATAACTGAGTGATATGACAAAAATATCATATCATGATACCTGAAGACATTTCTACAATACCTGATATGCATCACATAATATACAGGTTTGCTATGATTTCAAATTATACGAATAAGTTTGTGAAAGCTTAATATCAGCCAGTGTTTTCAGCCAGATGATATATTGGTTGGGCCATAGTCATAATCCCAAATAATCATGTGATTGATATCTTGTTACAAATTTTAAAACTATTTTGAGAACATAATAAGTGTTGACCTTGACTTGTCCTGGAGTAAGTGTGTCTTTTTGGAGCCAGAACTGCAGGCCTTTGGGTTTCACACTCTTCAAGGAGGGGCCGCTGGGAGACTCGTCTCTGCTGGACTCGTGCAGTCTAGGAGTACTGGAGCTCCTCACCTGTGTCTCCAAAACCTCTGTGTTTCAACACGCATATGTACATATATGTTTGAATGTACCGGTCCTTTGTATATTAGAGTAAACTGGAAAACTACTAACCTGCACTCAAAAAGCATGATTAAAAAAGATTAAATACCTGAAATTGGCTCAGCTAGGTCATGAATCGTACTACACATGGCCAAGATGAGCTGAAGCCTGGCCAGATGCAGTCGGCAGGTCAATTTGGTGCCGTACAAAGCCACGATGTCTTCACTGAGTTTCTTGTTCACCAGCTCCTCCAGAACCTGCAGACAACAAAATAGCATGTTGTTTATGTACAGAAAAGGCCTGTTTCTTCCTCCACTTTTTAAAAACAAAACAAAAGCTTGTTACCTCAAGATTATAAGGATCCATGAGAGGTTTATAATTACTGAACTTCTTCCATGTCTGTGAACACAATACACAAGAGAAGAGAATATTCTTAATATATCCTACAGCTACATGTATACTATCATAGTTATTACTATACACACAAGCTACATGATTTGGCCTGTAAATATGCACTAGTGTATTGTGTTATACCGAAGCTTTCTCTGCTCTAGTGTAGCTGTTGTGAGGCAGGGGGACTTCCTCTCCATCACCTAGACTGTGTATCTCTTTCACTGCCTCAGCAAACAGGCACAGCTCAGTCAGCGTCTTTACCTGTACAAAAAGAAACAGAGCATGACATATAACCAGGCTGACAATTCCATTACTGGCAGCACCCACATTTTTCATTTATTCATTCATTTATTCATTCATCAGTAAATGCTTCAACCTACTCAAATGTGAGGATAGAATACACTTTGAATGTAATGCCAGTCCATTGCAAGGACCCATGCTATACACACACTAGCAAACATTCATTGGGGCTCCTCACAGACAGTAACTCAAGGTCAGGATTGAACCAGAGACCTTGGCGGTGGCAAAGCTACATTAATCCAATATTGCTGACTATACCATACTAATCAATAGAAAGAATGAAAAGTGCAACAAAAAAAAGCAAGACAAAGACAGCATCGCTTTCTCCAAAGCCTACCTCCAGAGTCCTCAATCCCCTCAGTGCCTACCAGGGTTCTATATCAGTATCCACACTTACACACCTTCATTATTCTGCATCCTGCAGAGAGATGGGGCTGCTGACACACTTTGCTGGCTACATATTGGTAGAGAACCAGAAGAGGAAGTGCCTGCCAGTAGACAGACATATAAAATGAACTTACTGGCATATTAAGGAATGTCAAGAAGTAATGAATAGTGTTAACTAATTACAGTAACATTACAGATCCAAAAAGTTTAGTACTCAAATAAGAAAACTCTATTATATAACTGTACTATAACTAATTCCAATGACCTGTGACATTTTTACAGATTTACAGTGAACTCCAACTAAGATAATGTACACTTTGTAAAATATGAAACATATGTAAAATACGGACATGTGTAATGTCCGTACAAATGAATATACATTTGATGAATATCACTAACTTGCATCGGTAACTCAATTGTCCATTTCTGCTATTTAAGGTCACATAAATATTGGAAAATGGTAGGCTTTATCAACAAAAAATGATGGGAAAATGATGCCGTTATTATAAGATTCTGACCAGTCTGCGCACTCAAATTAATTAGTCTAAAAGGACTTAATCGTGAAAAAAAAGATGTGATACGTTATAGGGTGACTTTAAGCATAGTATGTGGTTGTGTTGCTTCAGTACTGAGAGGTGATGTCCTGAGGTGTAGAGCCAGTGACACACAAAGCCCAGGGTGGCCACAGTGCTGCCAACGAGAGTCTGGTCCGACTCTGACCAGAACACATTCACCCCAGGGATGAGCGCCGTATTCAGCGTGTAAGAAGAGTATTCCAAATCATTATCAGGATGAGGCAGGGACGCCCTCAACAGACACTGTGCAACACACAAATAAACTAATCACATAAACAAACACAAGCAAATACTGATTTACATACATTATACAAGTCTTACATGCCATCTTCTTCAGATGCAAGAATGGCACTCTAAAATATAACAAATTAAAGGTGAATATTAATACTCTACACCATAGCACTTCTCAAATCTGATTAGTCAGAAGGTGTTGATTCATTTTCTATAACAGCAGCTCTGACACCAGTGCTGGCTGATATTCAAATCACAGGCTTATTTTCATGCATTTGTTCTAACATGTTTGTTTCTATAGTAACAATTCATTCACAGGCTTGATCTACATAATCTAAAAGTAATAATTAAACAGATTAAAGAATGTGTTGTTATTTAACAAAGAAATATATCTAATCGTTGAAAAGCTGTCCTTTTTGGCACTTGGGATGCAGGTGCTTTGTAGTTTCTCGTAAAAGATGTTTATGTTTTGTAGTATTAATTACAAGAGAACTTGTAGGAATGACCATTTATAGCTGCTAGAATGCAAGTAACAACAGGGACGAATGTGTTTTTTTTAGTTAGTATGAATGAAAAATATATAATAAGCCCTACACTTGTGGTCTTAATGGGGGGGGGGCAGCTTTGGGATTTTGCATCTCACCCCTACCTGATTATTTTCATATAACAGCATGTCCTGAAGTGATTTTTACAGATACTTCTTACTGTGCAAGCACTGTTTAAGTAGGCAGTGGGTATTTTTTTACCTTAAAGAGCTTAGCAGAGAGAAGGCAGCAATTTGTTCGTTGGCTTATGTTAGATGTTAAGATATACCTGTGGACAAAAGTAAAACCATTACGTGATCAAAACTTTATTAAAGTGAAAGAAAAGACAAATATTGTCATTTATCATTTCACGTACTGAGCAATTTTCGCAGACAGCAATGCACCCTGGAGACAGCCCCATATCCCAGCATGCCTCAGGGGCTGTTCAGAGGAGTTATGGCCCCATGAATCACCATCCCAGGATTCTAGCACATTAGTGGTCTGCAGGGAGCAGTCCAGAGCCTTGCTCCAATTTGAGTGAGCAGCCCTGAGCACAGATTATACAAACATATGCACCATAATCAACATTTATCAACAAATTTTTCATTAACTCTATTAATTAGACATACAGCTAGCTAAATATAACTTATAACTATGATAGTACATACTTTGGATTTCCATTGTAGAAGTGCAGATTCCCAAGGTCACGCAGAGCTTGAATTTGCAGGGAGTTATATTTATTTGCCTGAAGGTATTCTACATTAGTGGACAAGAAGTGTTTAGCTTCAAGATCAACATTGTATGTGTTAATAATGATATGATTTTCAGATAGAAATTCTCACTGATAGAGCTGTTATAGGAGGACAGGATGGTCTGGATGTGTGAGGGAGACAGGGGCAAGCTGTACACAGAGCCCACAGAGTTGTAGTCTTCATTGGACAGGTCTGGAGGACCGATGGACGGGGCACTGCTGGCTGCTATGTTAAACTCCACTCTGCCCTCTGAGCCAGGATAGGACTCCTTACAGAATGGCACCTCTATTGCTAAAGAGTTAATACATAGAAGAGAGCACATTACACAATAAATATGACACAATAAGACCCACTGTCCAAATTAGACATACATAGTTTCAACAAAATGGTGGGGTCAGTCGGGGTGAAGAAGAAGGCAGGTCAATGTGTTCATTGTAATCTCAATGTGCCTCATCAGCAACAGAGGGTTCTTAAAGGTACAGGAATAACAATTTATACCCAAGTCTCCCTTTATTCAATGGATACTCACATGGATAGATTTGTACTTTCAAAGAACTGCTGCAGTATTTATAAAGACTGTCCTGTGCTCCCTTTGTTCATAGTGAACATCCTTTCAATACACATAATACTGTTGACCTTTACTCTTCAACACCAATATACTGTAATGATGTACACTACCGGTCAAAAGTTTGGAGACACTCGACTGAAATGTTTCTCATGATCTTAAAATCCTTTTGATGTGAAGGTGTATGATTAAATGTTTGAAATCGGTGTCGTAGACAAAAAATATAATTGTGCCAACACATTCATTTCTTTCATTAGAAAACTAACATTTTATTTACAAAAATATATTTTTTTTAAATGGATAACTTGGGAGTGAAGTATTCCGAAAAGCAGCCAGTAAGTGTCCAGCGTAGGTGGGAACTCCTTGAATACTTTTTAAAAAGCATCTCAGGGAGATTCCTCAAGAAATTGGTTGAGAAAATGCCAAGAATACATTTCTGGAAATTCTAGGCAAAAAGGGGGTCTACTTTGAAGATGCTAAAAAAATTAATTATTTAGTTTTTTTTTTTTTTCACAACATACTTCCCATAGTTCTATTTGTGTTATTCCACAGTTTTGATGACTTTATTATTATTCTAAAATGTGGGGGAAAAAATAAAAATAAAGATAGAGTGTGTTGAAACTTTTGACTGGTCGTGTATATCTATAATCCTTCTATTAGGTGTCACCCAGAAGAGTTTGTGTTCCCTTAAATGGCTGGTTTCTCTCAAAGTTTCATCCTCATGTCATCTCAGGGAGTTCTTGTTTGCCATTGTTGCCTCTGGTTTGCTCAGCAGAGATCTAAACCTATATCCAGATTTCTGTAAAGCTGCTTTGTGACAATGTCTAATGTTAAAAGTGCTATACAAATCAAATGAAATGTAACTTATGCTGAGCTTTACATTGATGCTATCAGAAGGCTGGTGCCCAGTGGACTCTAAGCCTAGTTCTACAACAGATGACAGTGAGTGGGACTCACAGTGCTGTGCATCAGCTAGCAGAAGCATGAGCAGTGTGCGGCTGTGCTGGAAGGCACGAAGTGTGTAACGTCTCTTGGCCAGGGACTCTCTGAAGCAGCGCAGGGTGTCATCAATGTCCAGCGGTACAGAAACCACACACATAGCTCTTTCCCTCTCTGCAGAGATAAAAAAAATTTAAAAACACACATTTTGCACATCTTGAATAAGTTAGACTCTACAAGTGATTAACAGCATTTTGCACATAGCATACACATGGGGCCATATTCAAAGTCAATATCAAAATAGAGTACATTGGTATTCAGACGTCATAATTTACTACGGACTGAAGCACTGCTCAGACAGTTAACGCAAAATAGGAATTTTCCTAAAATACTAGCGTAAAAACTGTAAAAACTAATTTATTCTCAATCATCTGAATCTGCACAGAAAATCTATTCTGAATACAACTAACATCTTATGTGTCTTTCTTATAGTGTGGCCCATACAGTGCAACAAGTATATGAGGAGTAAGAAAGCTCTGATCCATGTCAGTCTTTACCTGCCACCTCCAGAGGTTCTGAGGCAGCACTGCTTGCAGTATTCTCACGCCAATCCTCCACACTGGAACGTAAGAGCAGCTGCTTGCCTGAATAGTTCCTACAGGTCACCTATGGGTGAATGAATTTCAGTTACACAGGATTACTCTAGTGCACAGAAAATAAATGTTATATTTCACAATTTAAAATGCCTGCAGCATTTGGTTCACCTTTTCTCCAGTAACGGACTCTGTGTAGGTGAAGTGTGGCTGAGGGACTGAAGGGCCTCCAAAGTAGCTTATTCTTTCCAGCAGTCTTCTCTGAGCATATACCAGTACTGGCGTTATCATATGAGTGTAGTGTTCCCTGGAATACAGGACACAAGACATTAGTTTCCTTTTTTACGTTTTCATTTTCTGCTGACCTTCTATAACAATTTTCATATGCTGCAAAAATAGAGACAGCGCAAAGAAGGACAGGTGCATCTTCAAAATTAGAATATCG
Organism: Ictalurus furcatus; assembly: GCF_023375685.1. NCBI lineage: Eukaryota > Metazoa > Chordata > Actinopteri > Siluriformes > Ictaluridae > Ictalurus > Ictalurus furcatus. The sequence goes on from NC_071273.1 coordinate 16,067,612, forward strand.
TGGAAAAGTTAGTTTTTTTCCGTAATTTAATTCAAAAAGTTTAACTTTCATATATTCTAGATTTAAAGATTCACATAAAGTGAAATATTTCAAGCCTTTTTTTTGTTTGTTTTAATCTTAATGATTTTGGCTTATAGCTCATGGACATCAAAAATCCAGTATCTCAAAATATTAGAATAAAGAATTTATAATACAGAAATGTCGACCTTCTGAAACGTATGTTAATTTATGCATTTATTCCCCCATGTTCTCCCCGATTTGGTCATTTGCCAATTCCCACCCACCAGCTAACTCATAGCAAACCAGAATTTCAGTCCAATATTGGACCTGATACCGATACTCAGCATTGGACTGATGCATCCTATATGGCAGGTAGAGATCAATGTGTTTAAAATGTGAAAATGTACTCTCACTGTCCTTTTTCATCCGAGCTATTACCTTTCCTCTACGTTTCTCAGTGAGATGACTCACCGTGTATAACAGTTGTATAGCAAAGCAAGATGGGCAAGAGTTTCCCATTTGGCCTGGTAGAAGAGGAGCTCCAATGTGTGCAACACCAAATTCTTCATCCACTTCAGATCTACCAGCACTCCATCATTCAGAGGCCTGGCCTCCAGATCTTCACCTTCCTCATCATATGCCTTCCACTGCTACACAAAGAGAGCTCTCGGCATCAAACACCGAACAAATTACTGGCTTAAACTCTACAGTGAGAAGCGTAAGGTGGATGAGTGTATACTGTCTGAAATGACCTGTAGTTTCTCCATCATATCCATGAGCAGCTCTGAAGCCAGAGCCAGCAGGGGTGTGAACTCTGTGTAGAACTGATCTACTGTCAGTGTGCTGGGAGTCTCAGAGCTCTGTCTACATTCCACCAGAAATGCAATAGTGCTGAACTGGTCCCAGAGGATCTCACACACCCACTGCAGAGATGTCCAAAGACTTCCACGATAGGCCAGAACCTGCATAAATATTTAAAAAGCACAATAATATCACTAATGGCCAAGCCAAAAAAAAAAAGAATGCTGTTCTTGAATTAAGCGTGGGCTTGTGTGCACCATGGCTCTCCTGAGGTGTAGTGAGGCCTTGTAGATTGTGTTCAGTGGCTTAAAGAGGATGTGGCGTGTAGAAGTTTCAGCTGTTTCACTGCTTTCTGAATCAATGGTCAGTTGTGTACGTGGAGTGTCCAACTCACTCTCCACTTCACTTTCCCCAGATCCCTCTCCACTGATGTTTGGTGCTCCTAACAAGATATGTGGCATATTAGTACATATTAGCTATGAGTATGAGTAATGTCTAAAAGACTGATGACAATACATGTAATCCCAAGAATCCCAATAGTCCAGAGAAATATACTTCAGAATTTTATATTAAATTAGTGAAACCAGGTCCAAACTGTTTTTAGAAACGTAGCAGAGAAAACATTGCAACATTTAACATGTGACACTAACATTCAGATTTTTGCAAAGAGTTTGATTAGTCAAATGTTAGATTTTAACGTGATAAGATTTGATCCATGATACACAGGTCCAATGATCCATCCTGCACCATTCCTCAACAAGGATACCCACCCACCTTTGTGAATGGTGGGTTTGAGGATTGAAGGTCTCAACTCAGGAGGTTTGGTGTGTAGGGAAATATTTTTCCATTTCACTAGTGTTCCAGTATGGGCCAAGGAGAAGAAGTGCAGAGGTAACTTGCTGTAACTGTAGTTTTTAGGCAGAATGAGAAAGAAGTCACAATGGTGCTAACTGTAAGGATGAGGGAAAAAAAAAGTCTACATGTCTCCATATCAATCATTTTACATAAAACACATCATACTATTTGCCACATAACTGTGCAAAAACACAACACCTACACATTCCTCTGCTCTGTTTATTTATTTACTTATTCATTCATTTATTTATTCATCAATTGCTTTATTTTCATAGGGGCCATTACGCAATCTACTGAGCTTCACTTTATTTATTCTTTCACTGTTTATTTATATTATAATTTACTCAGTTGTTGTCTTATGTGTATTGTAATCTGTGTCTTCCATGCATCATCCTTGTTCTGTGTCCTTGTAATTTGTTGTGTATTATACTGCTGTGACATATTCCCTCAGGGATCAATCAATCAATTAATAAAGTACTCTCTTTCTTTTTCTCTTTTTCTATCTATCTAAATAATCTAAAGAAATTATGTCATAAGCGAATTTATATATTATCAGGCCTTCAGGAGGTAGCATAGTAAATAAAATAAAAAACAGCTATTAAAAAAAAAAGTGGACATACAGTACAAAATTTAAGCTAACAAGCTAATGATAGACTCCAGCAGGCCATTCAGTCAGTCACCGTAAGACTGAAGACTGATGTCAATCACTGTAAATTACCAAGCATGTTCACAGCACAGCTCATTTATTTTTGATGCCTCCAAAAACTCCATAAAAGTCAAAGTTCACAGAGGTGAAAATGACAAAATGATGATGAACCCATGAAAGAGTGCCTCCTAACTCGGCTACCATAGACAAACATTCACGCTTCCTCCTTTTATACGGTGGTCTTAAGTTATGGATTTGATTCATAATTTCATAAATGCATGCATGCAACTGAAATAAATAAGCTATTTAAACTTTACAGCATATATACAATTATAAAATGTTATTTGTGCTGTATATAAAATTGCAGTAACTCACACCACGATACAATTTGAAGCGTATCAATCAAGGTTTACTTTAGTGAGTCTCCTTATATGTAAATTTCTTAACTCAGGAGCTCTCGTAGGATACAAATGTAGAAAAGAGCAATTGTAAAAATGTGTCCTGTGACAGTATGGGCATACCAGTGCTGGAGAGGTGTTACAGGGTGAAGGTGTAAGTTCTTTCTCAGCAGACCCAAGTGTGCTTGAGCCAGCGTCAGGTTGGCGCGGCATCGCCAGGGCAACTCGTCTGAGCAGACCTTCCTCATCACCCTCTGCTTCTGGTGCCTTCTCACTGAACCCACCTGTTTCATCATTGTCTCCACCGCCTTGAACTCTCTGTCACACCATACAGTACAATACATCAGCATACAGTACACATGACATCAAATAAACAGACCATAGGAATCCTATTAGAGCTTACCTCTCAGAGTCTTCTGAGCTTGAAATTGATTTCTTCTGCAACTCATTCTTCTTTTTGTAAAATCTGTTTATCTAGTAACAGACATAAACAGTAGGAACCTGAAGGGTTCTTAAAGTGTAAGGAGTATCAATGTGTATGTGTATGTGTAATTGTGTTTGTCCTCTTCATTTACTTTATTACAATACTGTATGATAGATATCGTGAATGTCTTCTGATCTTTCCTTAATTTCCCATTAGGCTTCTTTGGCAACATCAAACTTTCATCTCGGCTAGTAAAAAATAAAGCATACATTTCAGCCATGCAACCAATCACTTTGATATGTGCACACACACAAACACATTGAGACCTCTTAATCCAGCTGAAGATTTCTTGTCCCCACTGTATTAGCAGTTCCAACTGATCCTCTTGCAAAGCTTTCTGCAACAGGAGTGCAGCATACTCCATGAAGCAAGACACCTGTTTAAACTTCATTACTATTGGGGAAAATACACATACATATATACACATTACAATAACTGTATCTGTGACAAAAAAAAAGTGTTCAGTGCTGTATTATGGTGTCTAGCTTACCGTTTTTGAAAGCATTCCTGAGGGAGCTGGAACCAATGACCTTGTACAGAATTTTGGGGTCCTCTTCTCCACTGAGGTCATGATCATAATAGTCTGCTGCTTAAAGAAAAGGCACTGACACTAGAAAACTGATTTAAACATTTTTATCATAGAGCTCACAGGTTGTATTCTGTATAAAAGGCAGTTAAAAGGCCACGTCACAAAGACTTCCACTATTTTTACCTTAAGATATTACCAGATTTTGCAAAATAATACAGAGCATTACAAGTACAGTAAACAACTTCAAGACATGCTGGTATAGAAAATAATCAATGACGGGGTGGTGTGACGCAGCCCAACACAAAACAGAGTTACTGTTACCACCTCAGTGTTAATTATGTTCTATTTTTTAATCCTATAGAGTTTAAAAAATGGTTAAGACCTGGCCTGATTTGAGACAGAATGACTGTTCTCTCTGGGCTTTCTACCTTCTCCGTTCCAGGTTGGATTATCACAGTTTACAAGTGTTCCCATTTTTTCATGCTGCTTCAAAGCACTACATGCCAAAGCCTTCAACTCCTCACTAGTTTCACCCTCCTGTGCAGCCACTGCCTTCTTTTGGGGTACCTGAGACACAAAACACATCCACTATAGTTTGCACTATAATTATCACTATAAAGTCTTAAACCCCATTTTCCTGTGCTTACAATGCTAGCAACTAAATATTTTACTTTAAGTCCGCTGTATGTTTTTTTGTTGTACCTGTTCAAGACTGGTAGCAATATGAACCAATGATGCTCAAGGATGCAACTAGGGCAGTGGCGGGTCAGTGGTTAAGGTTCTAGGTTACTGATAAGAAGCTAGTGTGTTTGAATCCCAGGAAGTTAACACTGTTTGGTCCTCGAACAAGGCCCTTAACCCTCAACTGCTCCTGGGGGACATATCATGGCTGTTCTTGTGTTCTAGCTTCCTAACGAGTTGGGATATGTGAATAAAATATATACAGTACCTAATTGTGTATGTGACAATAAAGGCTTTCTTTCTAGATGCACTGTTCACTGCTAAATATATAAGAAAACTTAATCCATACAGGATGTTCCTGCCATCAACAGCAACAAAATGTTATTTTACTACTTACCCTGCATAAACAACTACTTTTGTCTGGTTTCTAAAACCAGACAAGCACAATTAGTGATTGTGGTATCAGTACAGCACAAACAAACTGAAGTAACTGTATAACCATTTTAATTGCAATTCATTCATTCATTCATTCATTCATTCATTCAGTAACTACGTTATCCTGGCCAAGGTGACAGTGGAAATGGAGATTATCCTAGGAACACTGGACATGAGGCAGTAAGGTTTATACATTTTATAAAGAGCATTCACCCCATCATGCTGCTGGAGACTCTCACTCATCTCCAGTAGGAGCTGTTTGCCCTGATCCATCACTGAAGATGCCATGCAGTCCTCTTTCAAGGCTTGCAAGCCCTACACACATAAAAATACACAAAACTTTGTATTTTGTCTTAGCAGTGCAGTCTCAGGTTACTATATTCCTGGATTTGGTAAACAATGGTTTACCAATGGCTGCCCCTCCACTAAATATCAAAATAAAGGACGAAATTAATCTACTGGGACTGACAATTACGAATACAAAGTGTGCCGAATGAAACTGGGAAAAAAAGGAACAAGGAATTAAAGCGGAAATTAACACTTGGAAAGTTGTTAATTATAAAACCAGAATTCAAATAACCAAAATGTATGTGCTCTCTAAATTATTATTTTTAGCTACTATTTTTCCTCCGGATAACAAATGTTTGATTAAACCGAAAAAAATGTGTGTCCGTTTTATATGGGGTAACAACATAGAGGTAACAAAAAGAGCATTATTATTTAAATCGAAAGAACTAGGGGGACTTGGAGCAATTGACCTTAGTATCAAATTAAAAATATCGATGCGTAGAAATGTGTCACAAGCTATATATAGAGGGGCCGATTGGATAGGTGATCAAAAAGTATGGAAGAAAAAAAGAGGTAGGGCGAGACAAAACATACCATATTAGAAATTAATGTATGGAGACATTATATATATAAGTATGAACATCTAATCTTGGACTGGGTTGATTTACCTAACAAAAAGATTTACAAAAAAATAACCGAGTATGAATATGGAGGTGTGGTACAATATAAACATCTTACAATACCTGAGAGTGAACAGTGTATTAAAAATGTAAGTACAAAGAATATTACAGGAAATGTCCGCGATGTTGTATGGCTAATTATTGTTAACAGGTTAGCAGTACGATGTATAGTTAAATGGAGTTGCTTTGTAACTACCAAAGAATGTCCGATTAATAATTGTAATGATGAAGAAACTATTGACCACTTGTTAATACACTGTTCATGTTCGGCAGAGATATGGCAAAGAATGAGAAACATTGGGCTGGATATTGAAATATGCAAGAAAACCATGAAATACGGGATATTCAATCAAGAGATTGCAAAAAAGGTTAATGATTTCTACTGGTTTGTGATATGCATGTTCAATTACAAAATTTGGAAGACAAAGTGTAAAATCATGATTAATCAGTGCCATATCTAGCTGAGAGAGTATTTAAACAGATTGTAGAAGAATTACTAAGACAAAAGAAAAAAGAGAGAAGGACACAAAATAAATACCCATGGACTTTATTGAGACTTTGAAGAGAGATACTATGTAAATGCGTAGTAAATGATGTAAAATATGGCATGAGTTTATGAGAATAGAAGTGTAAATATTTTCTGAAAATGTAAATATACCTGTGACAAACAAATGTTAATAATGTTTCTGTAAAGTATAGCATGAGTTTATGGGAATGCAAGTGTAAATATTTTTTTGAAAAATGTAAAAATATCTGTATTGAATTACCTGTGACAGGCAAATGTTAATAATGTCTCTGTAACGTTGTACAAATTTTTTTTCAATAAAGCTTTATTTGAAAACGTAAACAATGGAACTAAGGAGAATAAGTGATTACATGCATTAACATCCCGATGTCTTTGGGATTCGTTTGGCAGAAATGAATTCATTTCGTAAAATTCATTTGATAAAATTGGTTATCTGAAATGCAGGGCTATGTAGTGTACAAAACTCACCTGATGTGCTGATAATACCACATGTTACAAGAACACTTATTACCTTGGCCACATAGTGTATGATGCAGGCCACCATATGATATAGTGATTCAGTAGTAGTTACACGCCTTTTCTGTTTGAATGCAGCTGGAATCTCTTGCAGCACCATCAGACACTTCAACAACACCTGAAACAAGCAAAAAGGGTGGCTCATATGGTTTCATAATTAAATAGTAAAAAAGAAAAGACTTTTTATCAGCAGCCACATGTGGCAACACTATTACTATAGTAAAAGATGTATTAGTATAGTTGGAATGTGCTATGGTACAGATAGAGAAACAAACATATGATATGCAAGAAATAAAACACAAAGAAGAGTGCTGTTATAGGAAAATATCAAATAAAAGAACACCCCAAAGCATTTTATCCCTCTTTTTCTATAGCAAATATTCACTAGCATCACTCTTTTTTAATCTCACTTGAAGTTAATAAGACAAAGAAATGCAGCTTGTCATGTTAACAAAGAAACCGCAAAAAGCCCTTTCCTGTGTTGTAAACTTAAAATCAGCTTTACTTTTGACTGTTACAAAGTGGTGACACTGGAGACTCCTTCCAAAAATTCCAAATAAACATCCCCTTAGAGAAAACATCAGCAACATTACTATGGAAACACTAACATTTTAAATGAAAATGTTATATAAAATGATTCAATACCTTCTGACCAGTCAGATTCAAGCTTTCAACAGCAATGTGGTACAAACTCCTTTATCAACCCACCTGAATCACAGGGTGTGATGGGATCTGATAGAAGATAAGAGGTACCAGGAGGCCATAGCAACTCACTACAGCCTGCAAAGCAGCACTGCTATCATTGAGATGTAGAGACAGATCTATGGCCACAAGCATCCTTTCACACTCTGCAAGTCTAGCCTCCTGTAGCAAAGTTTATGAGAACAGTGTTAAAGAGAATTTGAATTATTGGACCACAAAGTGTTCAATCACTTTTGTATCCTGATAGACGAAAGGTCCTTAGGCCAGTACTGTACAAAATCACTTCTGAGTAGACATTCAACACACTTGAGATACAGGTTATGCGGCTCTAACCTGTCCCCAGATCAAAGGGCTTCCATCACTGAGGGTGTCACAATATAGTGCTCTCTCCTGGATGTGGATGTCAGTCTGCATAAAGATTGTGGTGAGGAAAAGCTGCTGTAGTAGAGGAGAGGAGAGCTGCAATGTCTCTGGGCACAATCTTCAGGGATAAATATAAAACAAATAACACATGTAAGGTCTCCAAGGGTGTATTCGGAACAACATTAGGTAGATAATATCCATTGATATGGTTGTCTAACTTTGTTTGGACAAGCCCCTGAGGAGCTTCCTCATCCACTGGTTCCTGAGAGGCTCCAGAATCTGTGACTGACGGCAGGGTAAAGTGGCTCCAAATCTCACTGCAGGCTTTCTTGGCTAGTGCATATTGGCCTGTTTCGTAGGCCACCTGAAGCAGAGTGATTGAAATATTATTGGTGTAAGCCTTCTGCCTGATACCTCAGGTCTATATGCACTTACCCGAGCCAGATGTGTCCAGGCTGTCAACAGAGGCAGGGGGAGGGAGGCCAGAACTGGCCTGGTGGTATTTCCAATACTGCTTCCAATCAGGTTGCCCTGAGCATCGTAGGCTGCCACAGCAAAGATATACTTCTGGTTGGGCTCCAGGCCACTTATGCAAAACAAGCGTTCTCCTCTAGAAGGAATCTAATTGGATCAACAGATTGACTACATTACTCTGTACTATTCTGCATAGAACAGAATCACAAGTGCATTCTGATATGTTGTACATGAATGACTCAAAACAGAGTTGAAGTGCAGTGCAATCTAAACAGCCTGGTACAAATACTATAGTTACTGCAGCAACAACAACAAAAAAATAGTTTCATGTACACTGCATCAGCATTTTGTTTTATTTTACTTATTTGATTATTTTATATTTACATTTTATAAATTGGTTCAGTGGGTATGTTTTGAATTTACAATATTTTTCATAGAGGAGCATACAGCCTACCGTTTCACCAGTGCCAACCAGGTGGCAGTCTCCAATCCGCACTTTCAGGTTGACGCCTTTGACTTCTCGTCCATAAATACGATACCAGCAAACCTGCGCCAAAACCAAACCAAAATACATATTTTTTTTATATTTTGCAACCGTTGACTCTACTACCCTAATGCAGCAAACATTGTCGGAATAAAAGTAAATTTGTGTTTTCCAAGGTGCAAACATGTAAACATACACATGCACAATAGTGCTCCTGTTGTACCTAACATCAAAATACATACTTCAAATGACTTTTGAAGGTAAACTACATTTACTTTCAAACTATACATGCAGAAGATAAAAAGGCATATAGTTGAGAGTACTGTCCCAGTGAGGAGTGTTTGTACACTAAAATTAACCTGCTTTTTTTTTTTTTATCAGCAAAGGACTAATAAACTGGTCAGGGTGGAGAGTGAAATGGATGAAACCAAATGCGGGGCAATCATAGAAGAAAACATGTTTCAGTCTGCAAGAGACTTGTGACCAAGAAAGGGGGTTCACGTTCTAAGGCCAACAACTGCCAAAGCTACACTGAAGTGGTTCAAAACCAAGAACACAAATGTGTTATAATGGCCCAGTCAAAGCTCAGGCCTCAATCCAACCAAGAATCTGTGACAAGAATTGAAAATCGCTATTCAACAATGGTCTTCATCCAATCTGACAGAGCTTGAGCAATTTTGGCAAAAAGACATACGGGGTAACTCGAACGGTAAAAATCCTGATTAAATCCAGTTGTAACATTATAAAATATGGAAAAGTGTAAGGGGTGAATAGTTATGCATGACACTGTACTTAAGTAAAAGCAGACAACAAAGGAAACAAAAGGAAAAAATTCACAGAGGAGTGGTGTGGTGAGATCACCTGCTCCTCTAGCACGTATGGCGCTGGTGTGAAAGTTAAAGATTGGTTGCTACGTGACAGCAGCACAGGAGGCGGAGGAGGTCTACACTCTTTTTCCACTCCTGATCCCATCTCTGCAGAAGTAGCAGCACTGACCAGCCGCTTCTCATCAACACCTGCTTTCTCCAGTAATGCCAAAGCCTCCTAAACAAGGACAGCACAACAAGACAACTTTTACAATGTTTTTTGCTTGTAAAGGATTTAAATAGTAATTTTACATACTGACCTCAAGAAGCTTTTTGGTGCCTCTGTTAGTAGCATCTTTCCTGTAGGAAAGTAAGGCTTTCTGCTCCAGAAACAAAACTTTGGAGACTTTATTCTTCTTAATCTTCTCTTGCAGTGCACATTCTGTTACAAATAAGCAAGGACATTGCAGCAAGATACCTTTAAGACTTTTTGGGAAAAGACAGTTGCCTCTCAAATATGTTTAAATGACAGTGAGTGAGAGCTAGATGAGTTTACCCGCTCTGGCTCGCTTTAAATTTACAGCAGTAGACTGTGCACTTTGCGTAAGTGGCTTCTTTCTCCTCTCAGGCTTCTCATCATCTGAGTTGGAGAAACACAGCTGTCAAGTGATATTCAACATATAAACATCATTATTGGGGTTTTTTGTGGTGATGGGGTGTCACACACCCAAGTAGGTATCTAGGAGTTTGAGGGATACTCTGTGCTGGAAAGCCAGTAGTTCCATATGCATATCCATTAAGAGAGATCTCATGCATGATGAACTGCTAGTACTCTCCATCTGTCCATCCCCATAAGATCTCAAATGTTCTCCACTAAACTTCTGAGTAAAAATCAAAATACGCAGTTAAACGATTAGTATACACACTTTATTTTACAAAACATGCCTTTTTGGGGACTTCATTACAGTGCACAGATTGCTCTTAACTGCAGTTTAAAATTGCCACAGGAATTGGAAAATCAGAGTTGAACATGTAACAGACATGTAACATGTAACAGTTATTGCATCATAAAATTCAAAATATGGGGAAAGCATTGTGTGAGTAAGTTTGAAGTGTTTTAATCTGCATCCTCATATGATCTTTATGAGGGTGATGAAGTGTAGGCATTTCTGTAGGTTTCTTGTTGATAATTTATTTTTAGGAACCGCCATGTTGAACAATTTATTATTTCTTTAAAAAAAAAATTAACTTCAAAGCAAGTTGTTTACTGCATTGCTGGATACATGTGACAGCTATTTATTCCGTTCTCGTTCTCATGTGAATTCTAGACTAATTGGAGATGCTAGCTACAGTGGACTGTGTGGTTCAGTACTACCTGTAAGTAAACAGTGTCACAGATGGCAGAGGCATCACGAGGGAGACATACAGTCCTGCCTCTTGACACACACTCCAGGCCTTTCTCCAGCACAGTCCACGCCACCTCAAGATGCTCTGCTTGTGAGTTCTGGAAGCATGTACAGATACTAATTGTAATTAAGTCTTGCTAAATCATATTACGCAATATCAGACCATTCAATTAGCACCTTTACATGCATTTAATTAAGACATAAATGAGTGGTGCATGAGCGTACCATACTAGGTGTGGCTGTAGATTTCTTTACAGGGGTGGACGGTAGACTGCTGGCTTCATTTGAGTCTACACAGACAAAAGCAGCATAATGTAATTACACATAGTTTATTTATAAACAATGCAAATGTTTTGGCCAGAAATTTAGAAAGTGTCAATACAAGTATGTCAATTTAATTGACATTCAAGTGTCAATTAAATAAGCAAAATATTGTAAGTGCATACCTTTAGTTAGGATGGTCAGTGGAGGCAAGTCTTCAAGGCCCTCCAGCACTGAGGCCAGTCTAAGAGTCATCTCAGCCACTGCCACCGGGTCTATATCAGCCAGCTGACACGTATAAGCCACCTCACACAGAAGGAACAGAGTCTGGACCCACTGCATAATAGAGCCACAATTGACCGCATTCATTAATAACACTAGGGATGTGTTATTACTGAGAACAAACGAGTTCTCTTTGGATTTAGGTGAATATTGGCAGCAAACTTTATTTCTGAAGAGGTGTATTTTATATGAAGATAAGACAAATAGATCTCTTGCTGAAAATGTATCAACTTTCTGTATTCACAATTATCTAATGGCTTCATATACAGTACAAAGGGGTGGCTGTGGCTCAGGTGGTAGAGCAGGATGTTTATTAATCCACATGCCGAAGTGTCCTTGGGCAAGACACTGAACCCCAAGATGGCAAGCTAGCACCTTGCATGAGGTTTTTACCATTTAAAGTGCATCTGTGATTTACAGACAGTGACATATCAATGCGTTAGTTCCTTGGCTTTCATCTCTGTGCGACTGCTTGCAAGAATAATATATGTAGTGTAATGTATGGGAGAGCTATATATCAGGATAAATGGAAAGGAAGCTGATTTCATTGAACTATTTTTGGGAGACAAAAGAGCTGTTTCTTATTGTTAAGCTTAGACTAGTGCTTTGATCCTATTTCCATTTTACCATTTACAATAACACATTTCCACATATGCAGTATTCAATGTGTTTGAATTGAACGCTGGTGTGTTAACTCCCTTAGTCCTGTTTGCTTAAGCAGGTTCTAAAACAGCCCACTTAAATGAGCACCAAAATGACCAGTCTAAGATCGTAATTGTTAGTTTTGTGCCCCTTCCATATGAACCCTAGCTCAAACTTATGATTTAATTATAGAGAGAGTACAGTTCAACCCTGATTCGACTGATCAACTACAGCAGGGTACAATGTACAGTATGATGTATTCTGGATATCTGGACCAAAGAACACAAAAAAACTGGTTAAAGTTCACAATAATATACTAATGCTTATTTCTGTGATTTCTAGTTGCATTTGGTTTCTTACATCAACATATTTCTGACCAATGAATGAAAAGTTCAGGATGTTCTCAGGCAATTTTAGTCTAATTCTGACTAGGCAACAAGACTGAAAGGTGAGAAAGTTTACTTAAAAGATACTGTCATTAAGTCAAAACAGCACATCAATCCGACATATAACTACCTTGTCCGGAAAGGCCATTTTGGCCATGTAGCATACTGGGTCATAGTGTCTGGTCTGAGCTCTCTGAAACACAATCTTACATTTCGCCCAGAGGAACAGTACAATATCCAGCACCAGATCCTCATCCGGTCTGATGTCCTAAAAGACAGATGCATATAGTATACACGAGCACAGTGAGAAGTCTGGAATTACAAGTTACACAAAATGGCAGAGATGTGTGTATAAGAGAGCTGACCTGAGCTGCCTCACACACGCATACATGTAGAGTCTGGACCAGATTTAGGAGCTCATCTGTCATGCTAATTAGCCCCAAAGATTGGTCTTTATCTGTGGGTGAAAAATACAGAAAGTGGTTTTGGTTGGAAAAGGGTAGCACAAAAGAATGTAGAAAACATCCACAGTAAAATATGAAAAGACTGTTATTTAAACTTGCTAACTGTAGTCTTACAGTGTATAAACATTCCCATGAACACTCTTATGATCACAGCATAGTTTTACTTTATGTATATATAAAACATAAGGATAAAAACTCAACAGATTGTGCTGGTACACAAAAATAATCAGCATCCAGGTAGTGTGATGCAGCCTGACATGAAGCGGTTGATTATTTGGCTAAATTAGCATTTCCCATTATATTGTATTCCTCTTCTTACCAATAAGAACAATTTAAAGTTCTTAAAGAACAAGAAGTCATACCTTTATCAGATTGCAGTTACATTTAATGTTGTTTAACATCTGTGAAACAAGATACTTCCTGTTATCATTTGCATTACACACTATATGGGTAAAGGTTTGTGGACACCTGAGCATAAAACTCATATCTCATATGTGATGGAAGAAGGGAAGACAAACATATGGGTATGCTGGTAAGGTGTCCACAACCTTTTGCCCATATAGTGTAGAAGCTAAAGTATAAACTGTCATCCCCTCAGCAAACTCTATTTTTTCTCTCTCTCTCTATGTTAATAAGACAAAAAAATGCAGCTTGTCATGTTTCCAAGAAACTGCAAAACCAAAGCCTTCCATCCTGAAGACTCAGAAAACCTAATATCTGTTATAAAGTGCTGTCACTGGAGACTGATACCATAAATGTTAAATAATGGTCTCCTCACAGAAAATTTAAACACTTTAATAGTTGTTGATACCAGTTTGAATCTCAGACATGAGGTCTTTGGTCCCCAGCCGGAGTCTTTGAGTGGACACAAGACGCTCCATGGCCTCCAGCAGAGTAAGCTCCAACTCAGCCTTCCGGAAGAGACGTCCCTCCAGTCTCTACCAAAAATGTATACACTTAATACACTGCTAAATGCAAAGCAATTAATTTTGAAAGATATGTTTATCATTTCACAAGCTGACTTACAGAGAGTACTGTCACAAGGTTGTCTGAAAGGCTGCAAAACAGATCCCACTGTTCATATCTAACCAACAGCTTCACAAACTTCACTGCAGCATCCACTGAAATCTGATTCTCCCCTGTAGTAAAAGTCATAGTAACCATGAGCTAAGCATCAGGTCTTGTTAAAACATACAACATAAAGAAATTAAGAGTTTAAGATTCACCAGCTATTGCCATCTCCATGAGGGTGCAAGTAGGAGTGAGGGCATTCAAAGATAAAGGCAAGCTGTCATTGCGGACTCGATCGGAGGAGCCACCATTTCCTAAACCACAAAAGAAAGTTAAAACCACAAGCTAAATCAAACAGTGGTTTGTTTGTATACAGGGTGGATCGAACAGGAGGGATACCGGATAGTATGCTCATGCCAGCTGACATGAGCTCAAATGCCACCTCCTGTAAATCAGGGTCATCCGGTGTGCCAGTCTGCAGGGGTCTGCGGGAACTGTCCCACAGAGCCTCCAACACTGCCAGGAACTGAGCAGCATTTCCTTCAAACAGCTCCATCAGGATGCGCTCAGTTGTTGTACGTGGCCATGGATTCTGGCGTGAAACATGAATAAATAAAATAAAAAATAAAAAACTGGAGTTAGGTAAAAACCCTCCTGTCAACAGTTTGTAGTATCAATTAGTATTTAAATAAGTATAGAGTCCTTGCTATACATACACACTAGAGGGTGAACCCATGGCAGAAAAAAAGACACTCACATTCTGGCCATCCCTGAGATTGCCCTTCTGTTTTAACCTGAATAATCCTTTACGTTTCCTCCGAGATTCATACACTGAGCGTTTAAACACCATGACTGCAACCTGCACGCCAACACAGCAGCAAACACACACTCTCCATAACATAGCAATAAAACAGGCACCATAAAGAATCCAGTTTTATATCTTAAAGGTATAGTCAGCCATATTGGTGGAAGTTAGCTGAACTCAAACAAATTTAGTTCCTCCCATCAGAATTCCCTAAAAACATGAGGTAATAAGTAATACATATTGGTTTACGATGAGGACCTTACAGAACTGACAAGCAAATGCCTCTTTGTTATGACTGACTGTTGATTTTTCTTCCATGTACAGAGACTAGGGCATTACAGAGACCAGATTACTGACTTTTACGACAAAAAAAAAAGGGGGGGGGGTTGGGTTGAAATGGCTGATCCTGTTTTTAACAGAAATATTTTTCAAATATGAATTTCATCCATACTTTGATGGTGGCATCTTTAAAGGCTCGCTTTGTCTCCGGTGATGATGGGAACCCACTCAACTTCTCCAGCTTCCCTAGTTCATCTATTTTACCAAGAGCTCGCCTAGCAAACACCTGGCCAAGAAAAGACACAATGCAGCGAATAAGGGAAAATTCTAAACTAAGCCTATATCTAGCAGATTATGATGGTTACACATCCTGATACCTCATATATCTCTTTGTAGCTATATTATCCAGTCACTTGGGTGATTCCATGATTGGCATCATTTAGCTCTAACATCTCTTAAAAATTAAGCATTTTTTAATCATTTTTCAACATTGAATCTAAGAAAGCATTCATTTAACCATTTACAAAATATGAAGGAAAAAAAAACCCTCTCAGGCAACATTTTTACATTTTTCCCCAAGGTTTCTTTGCTGACTGTGGCTGCATTTTGCTCTTAAATCAGTAACAAGGTTGAGTTTTTTGTTATTGTTGTTTTTAGCATGGAATTACCAAATACAAAAAGTGGTTAATGAACATGCAAATAGAAAGACAACATTAAACATTCAAATTATTTACTTAAACTTTATTTTTAATTAATATTTTTAATCTATAATTAGACTAACAGAATTGGACTTTTTTCTCCTTCCTATGATCTTTATGAAATCTGAATGACATACCTTCCTTTTGAACATGTGACTTGTGGAATATTTCAGATATTTCATAGGAGTGAATGTGTTGAATTAATGTTATTGGACACAATTAAGATTCACACAATAATGCAAAATATAACAGCATTTTAATTATTATATTTGAGGGAAAAGTGTAATTATAGTGGGCTGGAACAGGTAAAAGGGGCTGTTGACAGGTTTTATTAATGATTTTAAGTTATGTATCTGAAAAAGTATGCAGTTTATTGTGAAGTACATTTTACCTATGTTTAAAATGTATTTTCCCTTTGCTTTACATACGTATTTGTGCATGTATTATCAGTGGGACACAAATGCCAACCTAATCATGGATTCACATATTTGTGTGAAGGCATATGACTTATTAACTGCTATAAAATATTCAGTACCTACAGTAAAACTACAGTGAATAAAAAAAGTTAGGTAGATATGAAACTGAGAAATATAAGTTATATAAAAATATAAGGGATTGAAAACGTTAAGAGGGGAACCATAGCACCATGCCCTTCCATCAGCTTTAGAACATAATCAGGAAAGAATCCTCAGTATTTTAGCCTTACAGAGAGAGAAGTTTTAATCATTGATGTGGAAAACTGACCTCTGCCTGCACAGCAGCCTGGCCATCATAGTAACATTCACAAACACTACAGTACAGTGTTGCTCTCCAGGGCAGGAAACTGGGAATTAGCAGTGGGATGGAGGTCTCCAGACACACACATGCCCACAGTAAATACTCCAGAGCCTGGCAACACAGTGGATTGTTTAAAACAGTTTTGAATCCACAATGCTGCAGGACATGCGCTATGATTGAAAGCATGCATGGTTGGTTACCTGTGCAGAGTGACTCATGGACATCAAGAACCTACATATGTTGTAGATGTATAAAGAACCTGTGGAGAGAACTGAAATACTTACAACCACATTATGGAAATATTTTACATCACTATACTTCAGTGAGAACTGCTGCTGCATTACGTACCATTGTACACCATCCAGCACAGGCTCTCGTGGGGCAGGATGGCCTGCATCATGATGCGCAAAAACGCTAGAACGCTTAGCAGTTTCTGCACCCCGATGCAACCTGGCTGCTTGCACCTTTCGCGTACCAAGTAAAAGGCACACAAGCATTCCCCATACAGAGCCCGGAGCTAAAAATACACAGGCAACAAGTTAACAGGCTTAACAGACCACATCTCTTTGGTGCAGTAGAAGCTACTGACTAGCTTTTACAAACACGTGGCTAGTTCAAATATGCCTAACTGTAAGCTTTGCTCCTGCAGCATGAAAGCCATGTGAGAAGAAGGTCTGCTTGAACTGCTCCACATCTCTGATGTTCTCCAAGGTAGCAGGAGAGAACCGGTGTAGGTAGCGTGTGTATCCCTGCCACAGTGCCAATCTGTAAAACTACACACAACAATTACAACACAGGGAGTGACCTTTATATTCCAAACCTACTTAATAAAGAATGCACATCATCGCTCGTATATTTACAACATACACTCACTGGTCACTTTATTAGGTATATCAACAACATATTGCATAAATAAGTATACAATATATATATTAATATAATTGGCCATTTTACTAAGCACATCTATATTATAGACATAGTTATTGACTCTAGTCCATCTGTTGATAGGAATAGTAAATCAGTCCCTTCTACCTTGTTTATGAATGGAAAGGCACCACCATGAGAGCCACACTAACCAGATATTGTTTTCCTGAAGGACCATTCTCAACAGAGCATTGACACGGTCGACATGGTAGAGTGCACCGCATGAGACATAGGAGCTTTGCCAATATTTTTAAACACTGTACACTACTGGTGCAACTTGTAAGGCAAATCAAAATGTATAAAAATTTGCACTGAGCATCCTCTATCTTCTAAGCCGGACCTAGTGTCACTGTCTGTGTGGAGTTTCTCTGCATGTTCTGTTCATGTCTGTGTGGATTTCCTCAGACTTCCCAAAAACATGACAATAAGTGGACTATTGACTCTAAATTGCCCCAAGGTGTGAATGAGTGTGTAAATGTGTGCACATGGTGCCCTGTGATGGACTGGTATTCCATATATTCCTTCCTTATGCTCACTAACTATTCTTTTGAAAATCCAGTAATGTTGCTAATCTTGATAGTCTCATATCAGCACCACACACACTACTGTTAGTGCAATTAATGCGTTAAGAATGAGAACGGTCCACCATCTACTCATATTTGGTCAGCAGTGGTCCTTTAGTGGTCACTTCCCACTGATGGACAATGTGCATTGGTTACAGTAAGTAACTGAACTGTAAGGTACGCCCACTATTACAAGTTACGCCTATATATACACACATATGTTGTGCCCTGCGATGGACTGGCACCCTGTACAGGGTGTACAGGTACCACGCCTTGTGCCCGATGCTCCCTGGAATAGGCTCCAGGTCCCCTGCGACCCAGTAGGATAAGTGGTATAGAAGATGGCTGGATATATATATATATATATATATAAATGCGTATGTGTGTGTATGTGTGTGTGTGTGTGTGTATATATATGTGTGTCTTTTTCAGTGTATTAAAGTCTGAATTCATAGTAACACTGTTTTGAACGCTATTAGGACGGCAGGTGGGGGGTGGCGGGGGTGGTGTCCTCTTTTTTGGAAAACTAGAATATGGTCACCCTAAATTTTGTGATGTAATGTTACCCCCATCAGTGACAGTGATCTTTCATTTATGCATTTATTTATTTATTTAAAAACAAATCCAAACATTGGACATGTTTTTAAGCTCTAAAATAAGCTCTAAATAAAAGTATTTTAGATCATATTGCTTTTCTCTTGACTTTATTTACATAGGTGGCTTTGAAGTAATAAAAAGTAATCATTGCTTTCACATTATGACACTTGGATTAAATTACTTATGATATTTCTATGAAGTACTTTGTAATTGTAATGGAATACATTATTAAAGTAAACCTCCCTGCTAATAGGTACATCTTCCAGATGTCAAACAGTCAGTTATCAGACTGTCGTTGTTTACCTTATTAGGCATATGTGCTCTATAAAATGATGGAAATCAGAAAATAAATGTTCTTACTTTATTCTCGAAAAGAAAATCTGCGATGTCCAGCACATGCTCCTGGTAATAAGGGCTCGGGAGACGAGGTTCATATTTCTTCCAGATGTCAAACAGTTTCAAAGACCTGTCAAAAACCAAGCTCACGAACATTACATTTAAATTAAAGTCATGACGTTAGGTTTAAACGAAGGTAAATCAGGATAACATTAACACGTGTATATTTTATACAAACACTACATGAAATTAGGCGCCATGTTTTTACCCTCTTGAATAAGAGAAGTGGTCGAAGGTTAGTGAATCACCAATTCTTTTCATATACGATTTAAACTCTTTCAAATCCTTCTCAAAAGCAGAAATGACAGGGTTAGTCTTATCTAAGGCTCCATAATATGAAGCTGTTAAAGGCTCCATTTTGTATCCGAGTAACCATCGAGTTAACCGAGCAGCAAAAGTTTATTAATGTTGCTATAGAGACGAGCAGGCGCGGTGCTGTGGCAAAGCACCGGCAAAAGGAGTAGATAGATACGTCAACCGCGCCGCCATCTTAGAGGGGCAACCTTCCAGGTTGAGAGAGAATTTGGTTGACTTGGAGGGATAGCTAACGTTCTACAAAAAAAATTCTAGTATATATAAAAAAAAAAAAAAATTCTAAACAAGATAACACTGAATCACTCCATTTTTACAGGTTAAAGCTCTGTGTTTTAGCAGGGTTATATCTGTTGGCTGAGTGACCCTTAAACCACTATGGTTTATCATGGTTTTACTACGATACATTATGGCTAACCTCGGTTTTACTATGTATCCCTGTAGCCTGGAGACCTTTCATTTTCTCATGCTCTAATTAAGTGCTATTACACTTTTGATGCTGGGGGGCGGAGCGTACTATCATACTTTTGATGCTGGGGGCGGGGCGTACTATTACACTTTTGATGCTGTGGGCGGGGCGTACTATCATACTTTTGATGCTGGGGGCGGGGCGTACTATTACACTTTTTACATCTATTTGTTGGTTTGTTTGTTTATCAGCCTATAGATTGAGTTTTTGAACTTACTTAAGCATATTTCCTAAAACATTAAGTAAAATACTTCTACGGGTTTTATGGATGGTCCCACATAGATACCCTAGGTATTGCACTACCAAAAAATAGTTCATGACCAGGTCGCCACCTTGCTGCTATAATCCTAAAGACTCATTCACAACTGTGCTCATTCAAAATGTGCTCTTATTAATCATCAACACACAGAGTATTGTTTGTCTTTACTCTTCTACACCTGCACATGTAACTGTAATGATTTATAACTTGCTGTCACCCAGAAGAGGATGGGTTCTCTTTTGAGTCTGGGTCATCTGAGTTTTCCTATGCTGCTGTCACCTTTACATTAGGTTGTTGATTAGGGATCTAAATATAAACCTATACCTGGATTTCTGCTTTGTGAAAATGTCCATTGTTAAAAGAGCTATACAGATCAAATACCTTTCTAATTGAAAGACCCACACAAATGTTTCACCTTAAATCAACCAGTAATTGATCAACTAATGCACCCCTGGCATGAAAATATAATTTCTTATTATTTATTGCTTAAATCTAGAACGGCAAACTGTTAAAGGTTTGGGTCTGTATGACAGAATAGACAGAAGTAGTTTCTTTATTTCATTTTGGAGTAAAATTTTTAGAGTCAGATTTCCTGCAGTATCTGTTAAATAATATTCACAGCCTGTTAGGTATTGTAGAAATCAAATGGAACCTGGTTATTCAGACACTCCCATCTATCTGCATCTCTCTGATATCTGCTGTTTCACCTGTAAACTAATAAATTGGCCAATATGCTACAATCAGTTGTTTATACAGAAAAATTGCACCTTGGGTTTTATCAGTTTATTCTGTTATATAATACCAGTTTATTATTTATGTAGATTTGACAGGTTGGAATATTTTTGCTTGTTAGAATTTAAGCAATGCCCATGCTATTAAATACTTGTGGGAGGAAAACAGTGCAATTACTTCTGAACACCAATTTTTTCAGCTGAAGATGTATTTCTACCTTGTAATTATATGAGAAACCAATGAGAAGTGCTTATAGTGTTATAAGTAAGAGACACTTGAGACATTTGTTTTGCACTAAAAATAATTGTAATTTATTGATTATTTCAGATTATTGGGATGTTTATTTAAACAAAATGCAATAAAGCAATTAATTGATAAAAAGTATTGTATTTAATAAACATAAAATATACATCACACACTTTAGCACTAATATGTCTAGCCTACACATTTAATATATATAAATTTAATAACTATACATTATAGTAATGCATATACTCTGAATACACAATACAAATCCTACTGTACAAAGCCTATGCATTTAACACAGGTATGAGCTAAGTCTTTAGCCTATGTAGCAAGTGATGATGTAGATTTTGACATTACAGATTTTATATTTTACCATTGGGATTTGAAATCAGGTGTATACAAACATACAGACTGGTTGACGGGACGTGACGAACATTGAATATCTCATTACAGTGGTTTGACTTTGTAATGAGATATTCAATGGGATATATTAGACAGCAAGTTGATGTGTTGGAAGCAGGAAAAATGGGCAAGCATAAGGATCTGAGCGACAATGGCCAAATTGTAATGGCTAGACGACTGGGTCAGAGCATCTCCAAAATGGCAGGTCTTCTCAGGTGCTCCTGTTATGCAGTGGTTAAGTGGTCCATGGAAAGACAATCAGTGAACCATCGACAAGGCACCGAAGGCTCATGGATGCTTGTGGGGAGCGAAGGCTAGGCCGTCCGGTCCAAACTCACAGAAGAGCTATATAGCCGCAGACCAGTCAGCGTGTCCATGCTGACCCTTGTCCACTACCGAAAATGCCTACAATGGGCATGTGAGCATCAGTGAACCCCTTGACAGTTGCCACTGTAATAAGATAATCAATGTTATTCACTTCAACTGTCAGTGGTTTTAAGGTTATGGCTTATTATGAGCTCCTCTCCAAATAAGTGTGCTCAGACACCTCAATCTTCATCATCCTCTCGCTCCGCACGCAGTCTTCTTCTGGGAGGGGCCTCTTCATCACTGTCCTCTTCTTCAGTCATCTGCTCCCTCCGTCTCCTCCTCCCACAGAAATGCTCACTGCTGGAGCTGAGGAAAAAAAGCTGGGAATAAGCTCCACAAAGGGGGTGCGCTACTCTCCGAATTACTGAGCGCAGACACCTCATAGTCGTCATCTTCCTGCTCCACATGCTGCCTTCTTCTAGGAGGGGCCTCTTCATCGTTCATCTGCTCCCTCATCATCATCATCCACCAGAAATGCTCACTGCTGGAGGGAGCATCTGCAGATGGAACAAACTCCAAAGTAGGGGATAAGCGCCACAAAGGGGACGAGCTCCTCTCCAAACTAGCGAAGTCAATCGGCTCATCGTCAGCATCCTCATGCTCCACACGCTGTCTTCTTCTGGGAGGGGACTCTTCAATGTCATCGTCTTCATCAGTCACCTGCTCCCTCCGTCTCCTCCTCTCCCCGTGCTCATCCTCCACAGTTTCCTCCCTCCATGTTCCTGTATCACAGGAGATGAAGAGATAATGAGATACATCTGCACATTTAGTAAAAAGGAATCAGAAATTAGCAAACTTTTAGTGAACTATGTAACTTTTTTTTAACAAGTTAGCTAACATTAGGCTAATTATCACTATCTTAAACCATTAGCCAAGTGGTTAATTTCTGCCCGCTATTTTCTCCTGTCACTGCCAGCTGGTATGTTAAGAGTTTAACACGTAACCGCGGTCACACCAGGCTTTAGCGCGCCACCATTCAAAAACCGGAAACGGCTAACCGGAAACGGCTAACCGGAAACGGCTAACCGGAAACGGCTAACCGGAAACGGCTAACCGGAAAATTTCCGTACTACGGTACTGCGCGATGAAAGTTCAAATTTGGTTGACTCTGACCTACGTAATCATATCACGTGAACACGTGTGACCAATAGATGATCGCGATGTGACTGCGTGCCCTGTGTAGTTAAAGAAAGAAAGAAAGAAATTTATAAAGGGAAGCACTAATGTTAGCGGGTTGTAGCTCTCCTGTACTTTACAACACAGCTTTGAAAGATTGTAAAAAACAACTTAAAAATCGCTTAAAATATTATCTCACATATTACTGCTGTAAGACGTAATTAAGGATGATGTCATATCCGCTTCCCGCCCATATTGGCAGCGGCGTCCGACAAAAACCCGCATGCTTCAAGCGTAGTGTGAGCGCAGGTGGCATCGCCGCTTTAAGCTGCCTGTTTTAACATCGTTCATATTTTCGTGTCTGTTTGCAGTGTTGTAGCCAGATGAAAATTAATGTCAGACAGATCGATCGATAAATAGAAAAACACAAATGCGCATGTGTAACAGGAAGTGCCACGCCCTTACTTACAGTAATAGTTATGTTCACGTGTGTAGAGCCATTAGCTAAATAACAACGAGCTGATCGCTTTTACCAAAACCTCTTAACGCTATTACTGATTGCGAGTCCTGTTTAGTGTTGTTTTGATAACGCAGTGTTTGAAGCACTTGTTCTTAACCGAACACCGAAATGAAGTGTGTGTGATGCTGAAGGGAAACTGGGTAACTTACCGTTGCTGTCAGGCAGATCAGGCAGTCCGTTCACTCCGGTCTCAGGCTCGTCCTCCTGGAGCTGCGGCGCTTCGTCCCAACTAAAGATCATGGCTGAGAAGGCACAAGTGGTGCAGACATGATGGTAGAACGACTCGGTTCTGGAGATGATGGTAGAGATGTCTCGGTTTTGGAGATGATCGTAGTGTAGAAAATGGTCTCAGAGTAAAAATCGCACGTGCGAATTCAGAATTTGAGAGCTTTAGAACTCGGACCGCTCTGACTGGCTTTAGGTAAACTTCCTAACCCTTTGAAAATAAACATTCTAAACCATTGAAAGTAAACATTGCAAACCTTTGAATATAAACATAAGCATTGCAAGACAAGCCCTCTAAAAGCCCCGGCCCGTGACGTCACATCCAATAGTGGCACGCGCTCTTATAGATATTATTTTGTATTATGAAAATAAAAAAGATGGCTACCTCGAGTATTGTTGCAGTTGTTTAATATTTAAATATATAATTCATTCACATAATATAGTATATTTAGATATTTCTATTTCAATAATATATCAATAGTAAATCATATATAAGTACTGTATGTATACATATAAACAGTGTGTAGTGATATTTTGGTTTTCCATTTTTAACAAACTAATAAAAACTAATATTCATTTGTATTAATATTAATAATAAAATTGTATTTTGTACTTTAATTAATCACACGTGTATATATTTAAATGATTAATTAAAGTGCAAAATATATACATACAATTATGATCAAGATATACAATGTTATGTTTATAAATAATTTTGAGATATTTGTATTTATATTTTTTCTCTTGTTTGTATGCAAATGTTTTTGTTTGTGTTTTTTTTTTCATATTACTCATCAATATTTGTTATCAGTATAATCCAATGTGTTTATGTAATGTGGTTGTGTAATCATAACTTGTTCAATTAAACATAAAAAGTTTGTACATGCTGAACCCAACTTTATTTTGATACAAAAATCAGGGTGTGAAGTTGATCCTAAACCATATATTGAGAGGAGTTAGTTTAAAATTAGCTTTTTAAATACCTTTTAATATTTTCACACCACTGTTACTTAAAGAACTTTGTAATTAGCAATGCATAAATAAAATGATCGTAATCTTTGTCGTGCAGAGGGATGAATTTCACCATCAGCATCCATCATAAACAGGAAATACTAGCCTACATCCATGATCTACAAGCAGTTAGTTTCTGTCTTAGTGCAATATAATATGATATAATATAATATAATATAATATAATATGAAGCCACATGAGCCTTTTGTCGGTGTGCAACATTGTCATGTCCATGTTGTTGTTTTAATTTTAATTTAACAAACTGCCCGCGAAAAAAGACAGGAACTCTGAGTCTGGGTTTTGTGTCAGGTTAGAGTTCCCCTTTTCCAAAGCCATATCTTTCAATAATACTTCATCCTCTCCTCTTCCTTCATCCTTTCATCCTGCTCTTCTCCATCACATCCTTCTGTATTATTGATGCATTTGGGAAGCTGCTGCCTGATTCATTCCTGTTTCTTTGACATTTTTTGATTTTGCTGTCAGCCCTCATTAGTGGATTTGGTGGTTACTTTTATGCAAAGTGACTTAATTAGAAAGAATCCAAGCTGAAGCTGAGCTCAAACCCAACTATCAGATATCAGAGAATGTGATTATGTAAGGAACAAAGCTAACTTTTATAGGAAAATAATCAAAGATGAGGTGGTGCGATGGCACATCCCAAAGTGTTTTAATTCCCTTATAGCGTTAGACTGTAACGTTACAAACATAAATGTTCTTGGAACATTTCTCACACAACAATTTTGTGTCCCTATACATGTAACTAATAATGTTGCAGCAATATAGTATAAATGTTTGTAAACGAGACGCCCAGGAAACTCGACAGATTAAATGAAAAGTGACTACAACTGTAACACTCAGAAAATATTCTGCTAATCTACGTTTGTTAGCTGACAGGGTGCAAGTGTGGCTTTCTCTCAGTCCTGGTGTTTGATCCCAAAACATTTCCATTACTAGCATCTAGCAACTAGCATTAAGTTACAACCTTATATAAAAATACTAAAATGTACTATTGCAGGTCTGGACTATTTTTTCCTTCTACAGTCCGAAATTCTACAGCACTGATTGTCTGATCAAATCATTCTGCACATCAACACTAATGCACCACAGAAAGAAACATTATTGTCCTTTCATTTGTAAAAGCGCATAACTGTGTTGACCTTCCTGTCCACGCCATCTATCATCTACACTGTAATGGCATTTATTCACATGCTTAGCTGCTATAGTCCTTGTGTTCAGAAACATTTTCTGCCCTTAAAAAGAAATGTTTTAAAATGCAGAATATGTTGTTTTTCATTTCCTATTGCCACTACTGTTATGGGAAATAGCAAAAGTATTTTTGTAATTATTTAATGACAAAATAAGTCAATCTAGTAGTACAGTATGAAAAGCAGTAATTAGAGTATTCTCCTGTAAAAATACAATGTATAGCTGTAGACAACACAGTTTAATATTGTAAAATGATGTGATAATACAGTAAGATTCTGCATTTGGTAATAACAGTACTATACTGTAAATGTGGATTACAGAAGTAGTCCTGTAAAAATAGAATAAGTGTCTGGCAACTCAACTGCCAGTATTTTACTGTATTCTAATTTTATTGAATACTTAATGACACTTTTTATCTGATCCCAATCCCAGTGCTGTTGAAGGACGTGCTGATTGACAGCTGGTTCCAGGCCGCTCAACAACTGGTAAGTTTGCAGTTTTCTTGGACAATGCTAATAATCATCATATGTTTATATGTTTAGCCTGATGACCTCATGGCCCTGGTGATGGTCATGCTATATGGCCTGCAGGACAGGAAGTTCCAGCCCAGAGAGACAATGACAGGAGAAAGGGAAGAGCCTGATGACATGATGCTGGTGGAGAAAAAGCCTGTTCAGGTTTATGTAAAAAAAAGTATTCAAAAATGTGTTACCTAAGTTTATTATTTATTTGTAGCTTTTTCCTCAAATACCACGTGTGTGTGTGTGTGTGTGTGTGTGTGTGTGTGAAAAGTGTGAAGGAAAAACACCGCAAAAAACACAAACTACCCACCTGTGCCTTGGTGAACACACTCAAGAGCAACACACACACACACACACACACACACACACACACTCTTCCATACTGTCTGGACATCATACATATAACAGTTGTGTATGTATGTATGCACACTTTGTGACTCCACAGTATGGATGAAGTGTGTGTGATGCTGAAGACACAGGCCTTCGTCCAGGTGGATGCACACGCACACATCTGGAGTCTGTAAGTACACACACTGTTCCATTATGCTGCAGTTTACACACCAAGTGTAAGAACTTCTGATCAAGACGACACTGTTAATGGATCACACACATAATACAGGTGACACACTCATATACACGCACTTACACTCACCGCCTACTTTATTAGGAACGCCTGTACACCGGCATGGAACTGACAACCGAGAGAATTCCTCTTCTAGTAAGGGGTCTGTCCTTGACTGCCACTTTGAAATTGAAGACATCAGATTCAGCACACCACTGTGCACCCAATGCTCTTTCCAATGGTAAAGTGTCACACTCCAAGTCTAGATCCTTGATCTTCCTTTCTCTGTCTGTCTCAAGTGTAGTGCTCAACACAGCATGGCTGTTACTTATACATTTTGTTAAACAAAATCCACCTCTGGCACACATTTTTGTGAGCCTTTGGTACAGCTGGCCTGCATCAGAATCTGCAGGAACAGACACAAGACGATCATCCACATAGAAGTTCTTAAAGACAACATCCACGTTTGTGTACCACAAATTGTGCTGCTGCCTGTCTTGGCCAGGACGCTCTTGTAAAAGAGATTCTTCATCTTAATGAAACTTTTCCTGGTTAAATAAAGCTTAAATAAAAAATAAATAAATAAAAACCACAAGACACTGATGGACAACATTGGCTATATATAAATGTATTTTAATTGCTTGATCAAAATTATTGCTAGGATCAATTCAGTAGTCGCTAAATATTGGTCCCTAGAGTCCCTACTAAATTTGACACCCCCTGCAAACAAGATAACCAATTCATGCCCATAATGTAGTACAGCCCCAATTCTGAAAAAGTTGGGACAGTATGGAAAAAAAACCCAAAAACAGTCATTTGAAAATTCTGTTCACTCCAAAAAAGTTGGGACAGTTGACTTTTCACCACTGTGTAACATTACCTTTTCTTTTAATAACACTTATTATGCCTTTGGGCATTGAGTGAAGACACCAGCTGGTTAAGTTTAGCAAGCGGAATTTTCCCCCATTCATCCATTATGCATTCCTTCAGCTGCGCAAATGGACAGGTCCTTCATTGCCTTATTTTGCGCTTCATAATGCACCACATATTCTCAATCAAAGACAGGTCAGGACTGCAGGCAGGCCATGCTCTCCAGGACTACGGGCAGGACTACAAGCAGGACTGTAGGCACCCGCACACTCTGCTTATGCAGCCATGCGCTTGTAATCCAGGTAATGTAATGTGGTTTGGCGTTGTCCTGCTCTGGATGGCAGCATATGAGCTCCAAAATGTGTACATATCTTTCTGCATTAATGATGCCCTCACAGATGTGCAAGTTACCCATGCCATGGGCACTGACACACCACCATACCATGACAGACGCTGATAACAGCTTGGATGGTCCTTTTCCTCTTTGGCCTGGAGAACACGATGCCTGTTTTGTCCAAAAACTATTTGAAATGTTTACTCGTCAGACCACAGAACATGATTTCACTGTGCTACTGTCCTTCTCAGATGAGACTGAGTACAGAGAAGACGGCAGTGTTTCTGGACAGTGTTGATGTATGGCTTCTGCTTTGCATAGTAAAGCCAGAGGAACAATCTCCTGCATCCATGTTGTGCCCACAGAGAACAAAAAAAACCTCATGTCTCTAAAATTGAGTCCAATTATAACCAAAAAATTTTTTATTGCTCAATGATTTTGTTTTGTCTTAAGGCTAACATTGGTACCCTATGACTAACATTGGTTTTTCTATGATACACTATGGCTGACATTGGTTTTACTATTGTACACTATGGCTAACATTGGTTTTACTATTGTATACTATGGCTAACATTGGTTTTTCTATGATACATTATGGCTGACATTGGTTTTACTATAGTACACTATGACTAACATTGGTTTTTCTATGGTACACTATGGCTAACATTGGTTTTACTATTGTACACTATGGCTAACTGGTTTTTACTATGGTACACTTTGGATAACCATGATTTTATTGCCTCTCAAAATTAATAGGAAAACAAATCATCTTGTCATGTTAACAAGAAACCAGAAACTGCTCTCGACTGTCCCATGATGAAAAATTAACTGATTGTTTCAAACCACTGACACTGGGGACTCCTTACATTTACAGCATTTGGCAGACACCCTTATATTTATGTCATTTATACAACTGAGCAGTTGAGGGGAGCAAGGAACTAGTGGTGGCAGCTTGGTGATGCTGGGATTTGAACTCATGAGCCTCCAGACAGAAGTCCAATATCTTAACCACTGAGCTACCACCACCTCCTCTGTTGAACATAACCTTCATCATATCAATGAAATCCATCTATTTTAGCCTTAGATTATGTGGAGTGTCTGCCATACACATCCCTGTGAATGAGTTGTTAATACAGAAATGGTAACGTATTAGAATGAGAGCATTAATATGAGCCTGTAATTTGAACTTCCGTCAGTGTTAATCAGTGGTATAATATATTGGTTTGACGTTTGAAATTGGATTGAGCAACTATTCAAAAGTGTCAAGTTAAAATGCTGGTGTAGTGTCGGTTTAATTGGTAAATCAGTATTGCCATGCTGGTTACCTACCAAAACCTTGTGGTCGAACATCCGTGGTCTTGCTGATTGCCTGCAGCAGAGCAGGTGACCCTCTCTCATGGGAAGAGGACAGATGGTTTATTGTCTTCAGCACGACATAAACATAACACAAAATCATGCTTTGTTTTTCTGTACCTAGAAGTTCAGTGCAGGTGAATAGGTTCAGGAAACACAAGCTGCTGGCTCTCCAATGCAAAAAAACTCAAACAGTGTAGCTGTAAAACCCTAAAAACCAACTAGGCTACGATGGCAGAAATTCAAAATATAAAATAGTTATTGAGAATCAAACAAACTTTGAAAGTTTCTTTTACTTATAAAGCATATATATATATATATATATATATATATATATATATATATATATATATATATATATATATATATATATATATATATAAAAGCACTAAGCACTCAACATTTCTTTGGATGGGTTATGGTTCTTGCTTTCTAAAGCTTTTTTCTATGTGGAAACCTAATGACTGTTTAGGAAAGCTTTTTTTTTTATCTAAAAGTGTATGTTGAACATTCTATAGTCAGTTCAGACATTTTCTCTAAATATATTGGAACAATTATGTTGCATGTTTTATCATCAACCGGAATGTGAGATGGAAGGGTTGATGTTTCGAGATGAATGTGAGATGAAGAGTTAGTGCCTGCTTTGCTAAACAGAAACTGTCCAGACTTTGGCTTTACTGGAAGGACAGATAAGCATGAGTCAGGAATGCACTGTGTTTGTTTATGTACGTCAGGAGAAGTTCACAGCGAGGACACAGAGAGTGTCCTCTAGTGGATGCAGTTCAAAATGACTGCATGTCCCTCCAGGAAGAAAAACACCTAAAGGTGTGGCTTTATCATTGTTGAGACACACACCTGTAACCGAAAGCCATTAAAGGACGCTGCTGTAAGTGACTCCGTAAATATTAACTTTTTTTGTGAAATATGTTAAAATGAATATAAAAGTTTCACTTCCATTTTGTAATGGATACTTGTGTTACAGGGCGGCGTCCATTTTAATCTACAATTGAGGTACGTGTTTATGTTGTTTCTGCCTTTGTAACCTGTTCTTTGTCAGACAAGACAAACATGGCTGCTGTCACACATCCATTTAAAACATTCTATTCATAAAATGAATGTTTAATATGAGGCTGGAATAACATTTCTGTGTTTAATTTGAAGCTGGAATACCAATATAAAGTTTTGAATACTGTTTGAAGATTTTTAAAATGGTCTTTGTTTAGTGTTTACAGCAGCTTGTGTAGGTAAACAATTAAATCGAACAGAAAACCGATTCCAGTTGTAAATTACGGTGTGTATGGGACAAGGCATATTTTGACAATTTTCACATTACTCTATTAGGTGGAAAAAACAACATGTATTGTACAAATGTGTTTATTTCATTTGCTCAGCTCTGAGCAGTTTGGCTGATTTGCATGTATATTTGCATTAATCTTTTATCTAGGAACACACACGAACAATGGGGTTGCATAAACATAATTCCTCAATGCATTTACACTCACTGAACACTTTATTAGGAATACTATACTAATACTGTGTTGGGCCTCCCCTTGCGCTCAAAACAGCCTCAGTTCTTCGTGGCATGGAATCTACAAGATGTTGGAAAAATTCCTTTATGATTCTGGTCCATGTTGACATGATTGCATCATGCAGTTCCTGTAGATTTTTCATCTGCATTTTCAAGCTGTGAATCCCAAAGGTGTTCTATTGGATTCAGAGTCGGTGACTGTGAAGGCCACTGAAGAACACTGACCTCATCGTCATGTTTATGAAACTTTTTTGAGACGACGTTTGCTTTGTGACATGGTGCATTATTATACTGGAATTAGCCATTAGAAGATGGTAAATTGTGCCCATTAAGGGATGCACATGGTCAGCAACAATACCTAAATAGTATGTGGCATTCAGGCTATGATTGATTTGGTATTAATGGGTCAAAATGTGCCAAGAAAATATTCCCTACACCATTACACCAACTCCACCAGCCTGGACTGTTGACAC
Organism: Ictalurus furcatus; assembly: GCF_023375685.1. Lineage (NCBI taxonomy): Eukaryota > Metazoa > Chordata > Actinopteri > Siluriformes > Ictaluridae > Ictalurus > Ictalurus furcatus. The sequence continues at coordinate 16,099,279 of NC_071273.1, forward strand.
AAGGCAGGTTTGATCCATGGATTTATGCCGTTGGTGCTAAAATTCTGACCCTAACATCAGCCGCAGCAGAAATCGAGATTCATCAGACCCGGCTGTCTCAAGATTTGATGTGTTGTGCATTCTGGGATGCTTTTCCACTCACTACAATTGAGTGGTTAACTTGGTTATTGTAGCCTTTCTGTCAGCTCAAACCAGTCTGGCCATTCTCTGTTGACCTCTTAATTGCACCATTCTGATTAAACTCTTGTGACTGTTGTGCGTGAAAATTCCAAGAAAACAGCACTTATACTCAATACTCAAACCAGCCCGTCTGGCACCAACAATCACGTCAAAGTCAAAATGACCAAGATCACATTTGTTCCTCATTCTAATGGAGTGATGAGATAATTGCATGAATAAGTAGGTTTACATGTGTTCCTAATAAACAACTCAGTGAGTGTATATTGCCTAGAACTATAAATTAACAGAATTTTATTGTTTTTTTAAATGTAGAGTTTTGTATTGGTTCCACTTCCTCATCATTCCGTTCTCATGTAGACAGACTATATCTGACTATTTATAAATGGTGTATTTCTGATCTGTTATGACACAGCATGAAAAGTTATTTATCGGAAAAGGGAAAGTAATAATAATAACAACAGTTAATAAGGTGTGGAAGGGGAACCTTCAGTGGATGAGCTCATCTTTTCACTCTCCACTAGCAACACAATGGAACACACCCAGTATGCTGATGAGTCATGTGACTGTGTTTACATGGCAGTACGAGTTCGCTGAAAGCCATAAAAAAGGCAACCACAAAGGGCACAGTAAAACACAACATGGCTCTTAATCAAATAACCACTTAAAGCAGGTTAAAAAGAAAACAAGGGAAAGTTATTGAACTGAGATGTAGATGTAGGATACATGCATTATGTTAAAATACAAATAAAATAGAAAATATTCTCTTTTTGTTCAGAATACAAAATGGTGGAACAAGCACTAGAAGCGAGCAGTGCCATTTCCCCTCAGGCTGGACCTGGCGAGGTGGAAAACCACATTCTCTCTGATATCAACATGAGGTAGGGGGAAAAAACACATTTCTCCAAATTCATGTATAAGCTTTTACACAGTTATTCCAACATGATAATATTGTGCTTTCTTTAATTCAACAGATGCATTATCTTAGTGAGCAGATTATTGTGTAGATTGAAATTACACCCTTATTATGATTTTTTAAAAAATGTTTGTTCTAGGAGAGCTACTCAACTGATTGGCCGTCAACTGGCTCAGATCGGAGATGAACTGAACAGCAGGTGGAGGGAGAAGCTCCCACAGCAACGACACCTAGACTGGCAGGTTTATCCAAACATATTGATCTGGAGAGTCAATAGGTAAGTGACATTTTTTTAGACATACATTACCTAGTGAGGAAAGAGAAACACAAAGCAAGATATTTGTGGTGCATCTGTTGAGAAGAAAAATAAGACAATATATTTCTTGTGTTAAATATGTCATACAGGAGGCTTATTGGCATCCTTCAATGGTCCAAGTTCATGCCGATGATAAGAGGATCCAGGCTGGTTCCAGAGCTGCACACACAAGCTTTCCAAGCAACTATGAAGTGGATCGACTGGGTAAAAAAATTATTATTTATTATTTTAGAGAATAATAATGGGATAAGGCAGAATGTATAGTCTAAAGTCAATGTACTGCACATGAATTTCAAATATGACATCTTAAGAAAATAAGTTCCATCTAGACCATAGATAGGATACCTAAGAATGAGTGCAAGACTCCATCATCAACTTTTTGCTGATTTGTAAATACTGGAATTTTATTTTCTCTTCACCCAGGTAAAGCCACACTTTCCTGATTGGTCCTGCAAGACAAAATGTTTTCTAGTTTCTGCTGCCCTGCTGGTAGCTGTAACTGTCTTTACTGCAACCAAGATTTAAGCCACCATCCAGAAAAGGGCCAAGAGCGGGTCTTTGGCGGGTCTTCGAGTGGGTCAAGAAGGATTTGTGTTCATTTTTTATAATAATTTTATATGATTGTTTTCTACCTGACTGCAACTTGAGTGCTGGTTCACACGATATTTGTAAGTTGTTTGATGCCGTTGTTGGTTTACAGTAAGGTCTGTTGCTGGTTAATTGGGCCATATTCATTCTCTTACCTCTTCCTCTAAAAAAAAAATTGCTATACTATTATAGGAAGCTGGACTTTCAATTTGATGTTTTCACCTTAATGCAAATAATAATAAAAGCTGTTGGATGGAACAGTCACTGTTTTTTTTTTATCATCATTTGGAAAACAGGACGTAAAACAATGTCTTGCCATTTATTCTTGTTGTTCTCCAAGTTAAACATTTCACACCATTTTGCCACAAATGCAGAACCATCAAATTTAATGTCATAATGTAATCTGATAAGACTACAAGAAGTGTAACTAGCTAGCAGTAGGAGCTCGAGTATCATATCTCGTTAAGACAGTGTGATAATTTGGAAAAATACAGACACTGCCAAACGTTTCTCAATCGTCTTGTGGCAATGCCACGTCAACGTGTGTGTAGTTCTTAAATGCCTTCATGTTGCACTTCTGCAGCGTAGCACCCAGTTGTCTCCCAGGTCCCACCTCATAAGTGTTAGGAAACCCCTGGCCCCGAGTCCGCTCATATATCTCATGCAACGTCTGCTCCCACTTCACCGGTGACACCAGCTGCTTGGCCAGCTGCCGCTGCACGTGTTTTTCTTGCATGTAACGCTTCCCATCGACGTTGGAGTGGACAGCAACCTCAGGCCGGCGCACCTCTATCTGGAGCAGCACGTCGCGCAGAGGCTGCACAGCCGGCTCCATCAACTCAGTGTGGAAAGCCCCGCTTACTGGCAGCAGCCTCGTCCGAGCAAATTGCAGCTGCTTCGAGTTTTTCTGGAGGAAGTCCAGCGCCTGGGGAAAGCAGGAACAGTCAGTTGTGTGGTAGACACTTGAATCCTATTGCATTGTAATGCTCCATCTAAAGTTGTTCCAGCTCATAAAGGACTAGCTCTTACCGCAAGATGTCCAGCGATAACCCTCCCATCTGGAAACAGGTAATTTGCGATGGAGCAAACAGGATTCTGTATACCCAGAGACAGACAGTGCTCTCTAGCTTGAAGGCAGGCGTATTTGTAATTGGTTTGAGGTCTACCGATTACAGATAACATTCCACTTGGGGTGGCATCAGAGGCTTTCTGCATGGCTTCTGCCCTAACTTTCACTGCAAAAAGGGCTACACAAAATTTATGCAGGTCAGATTTACATTTAACATTAAGATTTTACTTTCCTGGATCTAGAGAATAAACAAGCATATGGTGTCTTACCTTCAGCAAAGTCCATCGCACCAGAGAATACCAAAGCAGCAAACTCCCCAACACTGAAACCAGCAGCAGCAACACAGTTCTCTATCGCCTGAGGAAGGACAGACGTGGTTACACCTGACTGCCATTTTCTCTGTCTGTATTCAGATAAACCCAACCTCCTCAGAAAAGACTGACTAGTGGCCTAATTCATACTCCCAAGATTTCCACCAATTCAACAGTGAACTTCATCCAAAATCACATCATTTTATTCTAGCAGTTCATTCTATATTTCATTTGAATATTTTCCACCAAAAGCTCATTAATTCTTGATCTGATAGAGAAAATGCAATACTTTTATTAGCTGTGCCAATGGTGTATTTACATTGCACCTTGCTCTAACATTAAGTCAAATGTTTTTGACTGCTTTAAACTCTTAAAACTATACGCCTCTGGTATAGTACACAGTATGCATTACTGAGTAGAAATGCACATCATTTCAAACACAGTCTTCATCAATTTATAGATCACAGGTTCCCAAACCGCAAGCACCCCGTGTCCTGCACGTTTTAAGTCTTTTCCCTGCTCTTAAACACACACCTCGACATGGTGAATTAGCTGATGATTCAGGCATGTTGTGAGCAGGGGAAACACTAAACAGTACAGGACAGAGTGTACTCAAGCATGAAGGTTAGGAACCTGTGTCATCAATGTAAAGTAGGGGAGGGTGGATCGATCCTGAAGTATCTGATGTTGTATCGAAAGAATCAATTCTCACATAAAAATATCGATAGTAGCGTGTTTTTCCCCCAGTGATTTTAATTATTTAGCATGAAATTTAATGTTTAAAATAAGCTTTGAAACTAATAATACACCGCTCCTTCCCATCTCGCATGCACAGCACACGTTGCTCCGCCTCCCCTACTCTGCTGTGTTTTGTTGCTGCTATCACGTGACTCAGCTGCACCAAGCAAGTGCAAACCAAGCACTTCACAAGAGCAGACACTTTTGGCTGCACGTGAGTGAGAGATATTAAATTATGTTTCATTATTATTTTATTGCTTCTGAACACAAACCTCAGACTGAAGAAAATGAAAATTTAAGTTTTAAAACATTCGTTGTTCTCCAGTAATAATTTTGCGCAAATTTCATGTTTGCAAATTCAGTTCTGTGAAATAGTTTTCCTTATTTTCCATTATTATGATTCAATCATTTAAGATCAGTTCAATGTGATTTTTGCTTACTCGTGGTCTTATTAAGTTTTTGGGTTTCTGTCCATGATTATGTTTTTTGTCTTATGTTTTCCTTAACTAGCCTTAGGTATGCTGCTTGTACGTACAGCTGAGTATAAAAGACAACTGTATCCCACTTATGTTTGGACTAAGATTGAGACTATGAAACGCTGTAGTTCCCAGGGTGTCTCTGTGTGCATAATAAACCATCTCTTTGACTATACCCTGGCTCTTGGTCTCCTGATGCTCCAAACATCTTACTTCTGCTGAAGCTGAAGCATTTTAATCATCCAGAAAAGACTTACATCAGTTCATTACAGTAATAAAAATATTTTTATTTTTGCTTAAAAAGTGCTTAAAATCTGTCTTGGTTTTAACATACACATGACTTTACACAGGCACATTGAGAGCACAAATCACAAAATGTTTTCGTGGTCATGAAAATGTATTCAGATTTAGCATATTAACGATGCATTCACCTCATACATCATGGCACACTGCTCTCCCCTACAGGAAAGTACATGTAAGTTCAAGTGCATGCTTTTAAAAGTAGGAAGTATCGGTATCGGTGATACTGGCACAGTATTTACTTAGTAAATTTTGCAGTATCGCCCGCCCCTAATGTAAAGTACCCGGATGTCATACTACTATTACGTATTCCAGAGGGGCGTGGCTTGTTATGTTTCAGTCGGGTGGTGAGCAAAAGCACGTGATTATTACACATTATGTGTGGCTTACTTTATACAGACGAGAAATTTGGATAACTATCAGAACATAATAATAATAATAATAATAATAATAATAATAATAATAATAATAATAAACGTTTTAGCTCTCAGCACTCTTTATAAAAGGTTCTAGTTAAAGTTCAAAGTTTATATGAAAATAATTCCAGACTTCCTTAAAGTGCCCCTGCAATCAAAACCGGCCATTCAGTGCTTTTTGTACCTGTCCCTTTGTTTTTGGAGATATTCTCGCTGTATTTTGTAGTCCGTCACTTCCGGGAAATGAACGTAAACTAAGAGAATAATAGACTACTATGATTTCAGACGCACGGAGGCCAGGTGTGGCAAATATAACAGTTCATTTTGGCTACAGCGGTGTGTTTGAACACTTACAGCAGGGTTTTCATTATTCAGTCTTTCCACAGCAGCTAAAGAAGTGACGAACACCGCGGGTTGGCAATGCACAGTCTTCATCAGATCCTCCTCGGGTCCGTTTAAGCACAGTGAGAGAAGGTCATAGCCCAGCACTTTCTCAGCCACAGTAAACATGTCCTTCACGGTGCTGTACTTGAGCAATCCTCTGCCCATGCCCACAAACTGACTGCCCTGCCCGGGGAACAGCAGCACGGACACTTCACCTGGGGGTTTCCTCACCCTCTGTCTCTCCTCCACCGGCTTCTCTTCTGGAGTTTGCTCCGGTTTCTGAACATGATCACTGAGTGTCCTGCAGTGAAGAACAGCAGCCTTGCTGCAGAAACACCGGACTGCTGCTGCCCTCCTACAGTTAACTAGAGCCTTCAAACTCATGTCAGCACGCCTGGTACATCAGATAAACGTCATCTCTGGAGGTTATCTTTCCTTTAAATTTTATTCTCTTAGCAAGAAATCAAGCGTCCTAATTTATTAAGAAAAAGAAAGAAATGCTATATTTTAATGCATACTGTAAACTAGAGATAAGTACTTGTGCCTAAAAGTATAATTTTTGGATTATTTACACGCCATGTGTCTGATTTGTCTTATTCTATAGTAAGCAGCGTGCACTAAACACCACATATAGCGCCCTCTTCTGGCCTGGAGCTGCTTCCTGTTCTTAGCTTAACCGTGTTGAGCGTTAATATTTATTCCTAATAAAATTATACCTGGATTAATTTTGTATGATGTTAGGTCAAACCAGTAACTTCACCCAGTTTGCAAAACTTAAATCAAAAATAAAATAAAAAATAAGCGTTGTGTGTGGATGATGTGAAGCGTATAAACCTGCATACTGTCGCCCCCTATTGGTCAAATTATAATATTTACAGCTTAGTAAAAAAAACATTGTTGATGCAAGTATTTTACAAGAATACAAGAAAACCCCACACGCTCAGACTGGCTCTATGGTTTGCATTTCCAAGTTCATTGCCTCTATGATTCAGATTCAGGATCCCGTTGGCTCTATGATCGGGATTCAGAGACTCACTTTCTTTGTGATTCAGATTCAGAGACTCACTTTCTTTGTGATTCAGAGACTCATTTCTTTGTGATTCAGATTCAGAGACTCACTGACTGTATAATACAGATTCAGATGCTCGTTTGCTCTATGATTCAGATTCAAAGATTCACTGGTTCTGTGATTCAGAGATTCACTTACTCTATGATACAGAGTCAGAATCTCACTGGCTCTCACACAGTATCAAAAGATTGCTGGATGCTATCTCACTGTCTCGACAGCTTAACAGAAATTAACTTTAACTTCACTGTTAAGAAGATGTATTAACTTTGTTCCATTAGCTGAGCAAGCTTTGGAGACGCTTACCTTTGACATCTTTATGGGATGACCCATGCTCATTATGTAGTCCCAGAGGGACCCATCCCTGAGGAATCGGTGTGGCAAATACAGTACTTTTATCAGGAACTTGGACAAGTCCATCGACAACATAGACATTTATGACACCTTCTCCAACTTTGGAAAGATGCAAGGTTTGAGCTCTGTGCTACTTGAATCTAAATAGCATGTGTGTAGCATGTCTTTATTCACCCTTGTTGACATAAATTCTGTATATTGACAGATGTGCCTCTCCTGAAGGTGGTGTGGGATGAAAATAGATCTAAACGACACAGTTATGTGTACTTTCAGACTCCCGAGGCCATGGAGAAATCCATCAAGAAGCTGAATGGCATGCTGCTGAAAGCCACAGTGTGTAAGCCAGGTGCATATTACTTCGATTTACCAGCTGGTTAGGGTTCTATTGAATGTTGACCTTTTGGTTTTTTGGTTTGTGTCAGTCAACATGACGTTGTCATTTTGGTGCCTATCCAATGTACGTTATACATAATACAAGAACATTATAAACACAACAGAATCGTTGGATACATTAAAGCAGCCAACAATCTGTGATACAGTATGATTCTGTATGGTGCAAACAGTTAGAAATTAACAGGAAAAATACAGCAACTCCTGTATTGAGACTGATAGGCTCAGAGGCCACACCTACTTCATTTTTGACCCTAATAATAGTGTCTCAGTTGTGTTATAGGATTATTGCACACCTTAAATCCTGTCAGGAAAGTGAGGCAGAGCCAGATTCCCACCCCGAAGGCTTCACCACTGTCTATAGCAAAAACCTGAATGACTACAAGCTGTTCTGTGAGAGAATCTAATACAGAGAGTTTGAGTAATACACATGATCTCTAAGCCACCAATAAAATCCTAAGTCTTAGACATTTTCACATGAATTCTAGTGTTTGGGACAGAACCTAATGTTCTACACTCATCCTCTCATGTGTGTTTGTGTGTGTTCCAGGTCCTGTAGTGAATACTCAGGTCGTGACCAGTGAAAATGGAAAGTCCAAGGGCATTGGCTATGCACATCTTGTGAGCCAGGAGTACACACCGAGGGTGAGTATGCAATTTAGCCAAGCTTACTAGTGTACAAGTTCATCGGCAGAATGAACTTTGTGGAAAAATTCCTTATGGCAGATAAAACCCTGCTCTGTGTGTGTGTGTGTGAGAGAGAGAGAGAGAGAGAGAGTGAGTAAGTGTACACTTGTATTCAGGCTGTAGGTGAGATGAATGAGAAGGAGCTCAACACGGAGCAGGTGTATGTGGACCAAGCTCAGAAGAAAGAAGGGAGACAGACCAAACTCAAACACAAGTTCAAGCAGATGTACACATACACAGTGGATGTTGACTTTGCATTCTTTTCTGTAGTGTGTGAACCTGTATGTGGAGCACCTGTGTAAAGTGTCATTGCATCATCAGTGCAAATGTCATTTACAACTACTAATAATCTTATTCATTTTCTAATAACCTGTGTCCACATCCCCTTACTGGTGTACTACACTGAACCAGTGTGTACATAGACTGTGTAATGGGGTAGGTTGATTTTCAACTACTGTATTTTTCAGGTATTGTTAACTTGTCATTGCCATAAAAAAAAACACTATGGGAAGCTACAAAGCAAGTGCGTGACGCTAACAAAATACTGTACACTCAGTGCTAGTTTTTCCTGATGGTTAGCCCTGCTAGCGTATTTATCTGCTAGGTGATAATGTTGAATGGCCACTTCAGGGGTTCATGTGCTTCTTGTCTTCAGCGATAGCCATGAAGGCCACGAGAGAACTGAACAACAGGAAGGTGTTGTACACCGATCATCCATAACATTAAAACCACCTGCCTAAAATGGTGTAGGTTCCCCTTGTGCCATCAAAACGGCTCTGACCTGTATAGGCATGGACTCCACAAGACCTCTGAAAAAGTGCTGTGTGGTATTTGGCACCAAGACATTACCAGCAGATCCTTTAAGTCATGTAAGTTGCAAGGTGGGGCCTCCATGGATCGGACTTGTTTGTCCAGCACATCCCACAGATGTTCGATTGGATTGAGATCTGGGGAATTTGGAGGCCAAGTCAACACCTTAAACTCTTTGTCATGTTCCTCAAACCATTCCTGAACAAGTTTTGGAGGCGCTATCATTAACTTCAAGTACTGGCTGTTCACTTGCTGCCTAATATATCCCACCCCTTGACAGGTGTCACTGTAACAAGATAATCAATGTTATTCACGTCACCTGTCAGGGGTTTTAATGTTATGGCTGATAACATGGGTACACACTAAAATGATTCTAAAGCCTTTAATTCCCATGTCATCAGCTTCCAGCTAGAGTCAACTTTCTTCTCTTAAGCCAGCAGTCACCAACCCTGTTACTGGAGATGTACCTGGAGATGTACTAATCATTGCCTCAAGAAGCGCTTAATCAACTAAAACATGTGTTATATTTTGGTTGGCTGCAGGAAGGGTACAATGGGTAGAATTAAGTGTACAGTGGGTAGAATTAAAGGCACAATAGGTAGAATGAAACCTGTGATGATGTCCGAGCTGCTGTTATATTAAAATTAATCAACACCTTCTGACCAAAACTAACATGACAATATTCAAAATATTGTACAGTGAACGTCTGATGATATTCCGCACTCTTTTCTTTAGGGATGCACTGGTCTGATGCTGAGAGATGTACATCACATTTTAGCTAATACATTTGAAAAATTTACAAACAAAATTCCGATATTCCTTGACTTCAACCCCAAAATGATAAAATCCCCTGACTTTCCATGACTGGAATATACTTTATTAACTTTCCATAACATTCCAGAAATTCCATGACCCGTGGGAACCCTGTAATAATTACATAGGGTTGTGCTTCAGACAATGTTTGAGAGATAAGTAAGCAACAACAGAAGAATTTATGTTTCCTTAAAACTGATGTTAATCACAAAGTAATGTCATGGAATCAGTTTGTTTCTGTTAAAGACATTAATTGGTAATTGGGTGTGTTAACATTATACTGTGGCCAGGCAGAATCTCCTGCTTTGATTGCTAAGGACTTTATCAAGAAAAAGGAATTCTCTTTAAGTAAAATGTAACTTCTGGAATAGAAAATGGTTTGAGATACAGGTGATAGTTTCAGTATGATCCACTTAATTATCCCTGAAACAGACAGAAGCAGATCCAAGTCATGTATTGTACTGGGAGATATGGCCAAATGTTTGTGGACACCAGACTATCATATCTGTATGTGGTTCTTCCCCAAACCATTGCTACAAGGTTGGAATCGCACATTTCCTGTTCCAGAATGACAGTGCCCCTGTGCACAAAGCGAGCTCCATGAACATATGGTTTGTCAAGGTTGGAGTGGAAGAACACTGTGACTGTGTCCTGCAGTCAAACACAACAGATGTGCCAGAATATTTTAGGAGTTTGATGACCTCCTTGTGAATAGCTTTCCCAGAAGAACGTATACTATTGTATACTCAGCAAAAAATAGAAACGTCCTCTCACATTCAACTGCTTTTATTTCCAGCAAATTTCTTAACATGTGTAAATCATTGTATTAACATAAAAAAGATTCAACAACTGAGACATAAACTGAACAGGTTTCACAGACATTTGAGGAACAGAAATTCCTGTAGCACTGTCTTAGTCGTCTTACGTTACAGACATGGCAGTTTATTGCTCTGGCCACGTCTGCAGTCCTCATGCCTCCCTGCAGCAGGCCTATGGCATGTTCACGCAGGTGAGCAGGAACCCTAGGCTAGTCAGTAGAAAGGTCTCTCTAGTGTCCTAACTTATTGTAACTGTGACCTTAATTGCCTTCCGCCTGTAAACTGTTAGTGTCTTAAGGACTGTTCCACAGGTGCATGTGCAATAATTGTTCATTGTTCACTGAAGCATGAAAAACATTGTTTAAACCCTTTCCAATAAAGATCTATAAAGATTATTTGGATTTTACAAAATTATCTTTAAAATACAGTCTCCTGAAAAAGGGATGTTTGTTTTTTTTTTTTTTGCTGAGTATATATATAAATGTTTATAACATGGTCTGTCTGAATACTTGATTCTGATTGGCTGGAAGGTGTGTGTTCAAACTGTATGACGCACAGGTCGTTCCAGTCAGTTTAATTACCGTTATAACTGAATGTGCTGCCTATAAACAACTGCAACCATAGTAAAATACAGGTTCATACAATAGTTACACCCTCAGCTTCATTATTAGTAGAGACACGGCACAGACGCACGTAAGTCACACACACAATGTCTCTCTCTCAAATGTTTTATAATTGATTATAATTCATTCAAATAAATGTAATCTTATCACACTATTGTGTCTCTGTGTATGATTCAGAGCGGGCAGAATTCTAGATCTAATGACCAGTACAGAAAATAATGAACAAAAAATTAAGCATTACTTTTATCCTTTAAGTCAAATTTTGCACTGCAAACATCAATGACAGCTTTAACTTGTCAATGCTGGCAAGTGACCATGATATAAGTGAGAATCCACGGCTAGGTGTGCATTACACGATTTTAACACTCTGCATCGTAGTGTACCTAGCTGTGGATTATCTATTACGTATTAAACAAAAACAGAGCAATACACACTTGAGAAATCTTAAAAGGTTCTTAGCTTTAAGAAAATGATACTCCCTGCTACACGGAACTTATATAGGTTCCTCCAAAGAGACACACCAAACAAAGCTTAATGGTTCTAGATCATATTATTTATATATATATATATATATATATATATATATATATATATATATATATATATATATATATATATATATATATATATATATATACACACATATATATATATATATATATACACACATACATATACACACACACACACACACATACATACATATATACACGCACACACACACAAACTCCATATAAATATATTTTTAAAGATCACTAAAAGCTGAGAAAATATAATTACCTCTGTAGAAATTCCATACATCTGACTGCTCTGTGAACTGACCTCATGATTTTTGTGCTCCTATATCCACAGAAAGTACCCCGATTATGTACCCTGCCCCAGTGAAATGTGAACTCTCAGGTCATTCATGGCTAGAACATCATTAGTGTAAAGCTAGCTAGCTAACCAATAAATCCTGCTACAGGATGACTGTCGTTATCCACAACTGTTCTCGCCTTCCTGTTACTTTCATTGGTTTATCTATTCAGAGAAGCCTGTAATACCACTTTAACATCTATTGCATTTCTTTTTCCTCAGAATATATGATTATGTATTAAGCTAAATCATAAATTTATGTTCAATAAGTCAGACTGTTATTCATGCATGAAGTAGCACTAACAACAATCTGAGTTGAACTACCTTCATGCTTAAGTGGCCTTAATAGGCAAATATTGGGAATGTTCATGCACACAGCAAATTATAGTGAAGAAGCCATCGCTGTGAAGAACCCACTACATTACTTCTTCATTAAAACACTTAAATTTCTTAGTTCTTTAATGAACTCAAGTCATTTTCATGTTCATGCATATCTAGAAACATAATCTTAAAACAAATATCATTAGAGCAAATGTTAAACTGATTTTATTGACAGAAGAACTGTGAAACAATACACAATCAAGTGGCAGAACTGGCTTCTTGCGAGCCCTTGCATGGCAATCCAATTTATTGAACTACAGATGCTCGATTATACAAAATTGCACCACTTCTATTAAGGCTTTTAAGTTTACATTTTGCCACCCATCCACCCACCCTCTTCCCAAACTCCACTGTTATTCAATGTTTCATTTCAAATACTGCCGCTCTCTCACAGATTCATCCTAACAGAGGTTTGTTTGTTTTATTTTAAACAGAATTCCAACAAGACATTTGTTGACAGAATCAGCAGAACAGAACCTCAAATGTTAGCCTTCATCACTGGTTCAGGATTGCTTAATAGTTGTTGTTTTTTTTTTTTAAATTTATCATCATGTTACTGAGTGAACCTCCATAATGCATGCATAAAGCATCCATGGTGCACATTATAGTATACCGAGTCGAAAAACATGAATTTTAATGCTGGGAAAGACACAGACGTTTCCTGCAGACTAAAAGAAATGTCCGCACAGTTCATCCAAATCTCATGAATGCTTTATGGATGCCTCATTACAATATGGTCTTTTTAAGAAAATTTTTTTTTTTTTCAATTATAGTTCCCTTTTCTCCCCGCTCAGAAACATAGCATCCCCACCCCAACATTCACTACAGTAATTCCCACAGGAACGCAGACAGAAAAAACAGTTCAAACCAAGTTTTACAAAAGTGAAACAGTCACTAACAGGCAAGTTTTTTTTTTGTTTTTTTTATCTGTACTGACAGGAACCAACATGATCAGTTGCATTCGCAGGCAAGAGGGAGGTCAGGGATGAATTACATTTAGAGATCATCAGTAAACGCAGTGCAGACACTGAAATTACTGGACTTTATATTTTTTATTTTTATTAATTATAAACTCAATTCACGATAAAGCCCATTTTTATAAATTATAACAGTACTTATAAATCCTTCTAAGTTGGTAATGATGCCTTGTAAGCATTTGTATAAACTCTAATAACGCCCAATAAAGCTCTAATAATGTTCTGTAAGTACTTCCTTGAGAATTATAATACCATGTGGTGTTCCGCACAACCTTTTTAACTAGTAACGACCTGTGAATAACTAATTCATTAACAATTATAAAAACATATAAACATTTAAAAAAATGCCATTACTCAGTGCTTCAATAAATTGAATGTTAAATTATTCCTCATAAGTTGTAAGACAGTTAAAAAAAAAGTTGTTAATAAATGTTACAGTTACTTTAAATATTCAGAGAATCTTTAGTTATAAAGTTTGTGCAGTACAACACATGGCATTATAAAGAATAGCGGCACTTGCATTACGACATGTTTAGAAGTTATCAAGAAATTATTTATTGCACATTATTAGAGCTTTATAAAGCATTGTTAGTGTTTATAAAAAAAAGGCTTACAAGAAATCATTATCATCTTACAATGAACTAAAAACACAGTTATAATAATTTATGAATATGGGCTTCAGAGAAAGTGTTACCCTTGATTCTTTAAAATACACTTCCTGTAGCAGTTAAGGGGAATTCTGTGAAAGGGATTGGACAGTTTATATTCTATCAACGAGACATCACATGATGCGAAACTGATTTATTACATTTCACACTTTGAAGGTGAAGCATGAATGTCCCTTTCGACAGTGCCCCCTTGTGAGCACCCCAAACTGTACAAATGTCTCTGTAAACAAGACAAGAAACCTGGTATGAGAAATGGATTACATTTTTTTTGTTTTTTTTACTTGGATTAACCTGGAAAGGGAAAAAAAAAAAAAAAAAAAAAAAAAAAAAAGATCTAAATACATATTTGAAGGCATTTGAGGCTAAGAACAACATAATAGTGACAGAAATCATTATATTTTTTAATTTTTACACATACATGTATCCACAGGTTTTTCCTAAAGATAAAACTCATCAATAGTTCATGTGATATACCATTTTGGCAGAGCAAAAACTTTTAAAAAGAGAAAATGCAGGAAGGAGGAAAATTAGGATGAAAAAACCAAAACAAAACAAAAAAAATGTTACAAAAAGACAAAATCTACAGAAAGAAATGCACAGAAATCAAGGAGCAAAGTTAGCTGTACGAAATGGACTATATAGGTGTCTTTGGACTTCCTCTCATCTCTGGCTAAAATAGTGGTGCTTATAAATATCGCATCATTGTAATTGCCATGGCAACGTGCACAGTCAGGTTCAACACACGCTCCTTACTTTTCCAACGGTGGCTGACTCCGTTAGCAATAACACTGTGTGTAGGCTCTGCATTTTTAAAATTCTTTTAGGACTTTATTCATGTATCCACACAATTATTGGTCTATTTTAGTTGCATACAGTTAGAATATATATTTATATATTTATAAGTAAAAATCTTTCTTGCAACTCTGGAAAGTGTTGATGGTTATCTATGTGCAAAAAATATTATACTGTAGCCTTGAATCTGTCGGTTGTTTTTTTTTTTTGTTGATTTTTTTGTTTGTTTTTAAAGGGGCATCACCACACAGGAAAGTCCATTCGATGTTAGGTTTTAGTAACGTCGGAATGCTGGCACTGCTGACAGACACAGCAGCAAATCAGACCTAGAGACAGAGGAGGAAAAGGAAAGGAGGAAAAAGAGAGAAAGTGCAAACAGACAGCACAAACAGAAAAACACATCCGAGAATTAAAGTATAATCAGACCTAAGCCTTTACATATCCTAATCGTGTGTATTCTCTTGATTACTGGGTTTATTTTAACGATCCACAGGCAGAACTGATCCTGAATCGGGCATGAATTCACACACCCACTCAGTACAATCTGTTCTCTAGTTCTCACCTGGCTCAGAGCAACAGAACAGCTGTGTATTAGAGCAGCTGACAGTTGGACTTTTTGCGTGCCTTCCCAGGTACCGGGGTTTTCCTGTTGATTTGCCGGACCAGGTCATAGAAGATCTACAAAAGCAGAGAGCACAGGCCATTACGCCACAAACACTTAAACTGGATTCATTTTGCACTCATTTCACATTTACTATTCGGTAACAGCATTAGTATTCACCCCTAGCTCTGTGGACAGAAATGTCTTCTTGATAGAAGAAGGCAGAGGAGAATGGCCAGACTGGTTTAAGCTGATAGGTAACTAAAATAACCGCTTGTTGCAATCATGTTGAGCAGAAAAGCAACTCGGAACACACAACATGTCAAACCTTGAGGTGAATGAGCTACAACAGCAACTGACCACACTTCTTTCCATCCAAGAACAGGAAACTCGGACTACAGTGCACAGAAGCTCACTGAAACTGGACAGTTGAAGATTGGAAGTAGACCAGGTTATATTTCCTTCAATAAAGCCCAGCTTTGTGAAGTTACCCAGTCTATGGCTGTCCTGTGAACAGCTTCTCTCATCTGAGCTGTGGATCTCTGCAGCCCCTTCAGAGTTACCCTGGGCATTTTGGCTTCTTCTCTGACTAATCCCCTCTCTACCCAGTCATTGACTTTTGATGAACAGTGTTTTAATTTAATGGTGCGGGGGGTGTTTTTTTCCTAATAACTAAACCTTTTCCAGAACTTTTTCCCGCCCTCGTTTTGGTAGCTCCTTCATCTTCATGCCACTCTTTTAGGTATGTTCTCTAACAAACTCTGGGATCTTCCAGAATGCGACACTGCACACTGGTGAACTTCTTTCAATTAATTATGTGTTGAGCAACTAATTCTGATGGCAAATGATTGCACTAATTTAAGGGTTTCCACAGTAACAGGGTGAATACTTGTACAATCACAACTTTTTATGATGTTTTATTTATAAATAATTTTTAGACCTGCAACAACTAATCAATAATAATTGATTTTGAAAATCGTGGTCAACGAATCTCATTATCGATTAATTAATCTGTGTGCGGCACGGGGTATATTTACTCGTTATGTTACTCCCGTTCCGAAAACACGCATCGGAGAGTAAATACTAAAGTCGTGTCCCAAATGACGTACTCTACACTTACCCTATTCACTGTGTACTCTACCGTCTAGTGTAGAAATTTTAGAAAGGTAAGATCGTCTCAAATAGAACACTAGCGGGTTTGTTTCACTTTTTTACTGCTAGCTTTAGCAGATACGCAGAGTCACCGACAATTACTTTCTTCAGTTTACTGTTTATGGCAATGTTACCTTTTATAAAAGGTAATGCATAAATACTATTATATAATATAAACTTATATTTTAGTTTATATTATATACAAGTATTTATGCATTATTTTTATGGATGCACAAAAAGCACTGAATTAAACTACAGTCCTAAATGAATAATATATATTCTGGTGTGGGTGGGTGTGTGTGTATTGGGTTCTTTTCAGCCTTATATAATTGGACAAACAGTTGTGTAAAGTTTTAGTCTGAAGTTTATATTTGTAACTCAGTTTGTGGATTTTATTTTAAATAAACGAAAAAAATGGTACTGAAAGTTACCCCCCCATCCGATTAATTGAAAAAGTAATTGGCAAACTAATCGATTAGGAAAATAATCGTTAGTTGCAGCCCTAATAATTTTGCAAATATATAATTCATGGGCTTTTCAGTAATTTTAAGCTGAACACCATTTCAGATCACCACAAACGAAGGTGCAGTGGTAGCTTAGCTGTTAGTACTCTGGACCACTGATCAGAAGCCACCAAGAGTTCACTGTTGGCCCTTGAGCAAAACCCTTAACCCCTCAGTTCTTAACCCTTAATCTTCTCAGTACAGTTCCAAGTCGCTTTGGACAAAAAAAAAAATATATATATATATATATATTTTTTAAAGTGATCGAATGCCAAATGAATAAATGTAGCTTCGAAACGTCTTTCAGTTCACATTTACAACGCAACATCTCCTAAATCTTTATCCCTCCAGCCCTGCAGTGGAGTGCAAGTGAACGAGCAGCATCAGAGAAGTCTGCCATTGTCACGAGACTGAATTTGCTCAGACAGTGTGACTGGCATGACCAGGTGACCAAAATGCATACACTCACAGTAAAGAGAAATCATCCACTCAGTAATGCAGCTGCTGCAAATATTTCGCTCCAAGTCATCCATTTTAAAAAAATATTCTTTGTAAATAAAATGTTAGTTTTCTACAGAAAGAAATGAATATGTTGGCACAATTATATTTTTGTATAATTGTGAGAGAGCGAGAGAGAGAGAGAGCACAAGAGAGAGACCGACTGTCAACCTGAACACCAGACTTAAGCGTTTGGAGATGTCCTGCCCAAACACACCTCATTCAATTCACCAGCTAATTACCAGTTTTAGTAAGTCTGTGTAAATGAAAAAAAGTGACTAATCCTTGCTGAACATCTGCCATCCTGGGCCTCAGTTGTGCACCTCTGGCTTAAGAGACTAAATGATGATAACACACCACCAGAGAAAAGCACAGAGAGGTGTTTTCAGTTGATCATGGCCAAAGAAATACTTTAGCAGTTTGGTGCAAATTCTCAGGCTGGGGAAAAGGTACACATCGCCTTTCTACTTCTAATTAAAAAGCAGCCTGGCTGAAAGTCTTACAGACTTTGATTGATGGCTCTGCATTCCTAAGACAGCAAGTGGCTCAGAATAAGACCTCACTGCAGTCATGATTGAGATGTAGCTTTACTGAATTGGTGTCTGGATTTCAATTCTGAAAAGCGACAGGTGACTTTTTTTTTTTTTTTTTTTTTTTTTTTTTTTTTAATGCTGCTGCTTTGACGAGAATAAATGAAGCTCACAGTACAGATGCCAAAACTGATTATAGATGATTTCTTTCAGCCAACACCATGAAGCGTAAAACCTACTCCAGGGCAATGTTGGGATTTCTTATCATCTAGTACTGGAAATGAAGGCTACCAGCATCTGACTGATCAGACAAAATGAAGGCTTCATGCTGACAGAACACAAAACAGCACTATGCTGTCGAGTCAGCAGCAGCAGAGCCAGGGCCCTCGTGCACAGAGCTTCCTCTGTGTTCGTGTGCTGCAGCTGACTGCCTGACATGGTGGCTGTGTGACTATGGATACATCAAGTGATGGCACAGGTCGACCCTCAACACCATCAGCTGATCAGCAGAACATGGGACACTCCAGCACAAGGATTTTATTTGGTTGATCTAACATCTACTATTATCTATCATTTATTCAAAAGTATATCAAAAGTAAAACAGAGCTTGTTTAGTGGGTGTGCTGCATTGTTCAGACTAATTCTAAAGCAACAGATATAGATAAACTTTTCAGTAGACATGGCAAAGGACAGACGTGTTTCTCCACCGTGTTGTTTATACTCTGCTTGTCAGAGGCAGGTTAAAATGTGCTAATTGAAAAGAGCACAAGGCTCACCTCATTGACGTTAATCTTGGACTTTGCGGAGGACTCGAGGAAGGCACAGCTGTTCCACTGGCGGGCCAGGTTCTGTCCCTGCTCCTTTCCCACCACTCTCTCATCCTCCAGATCACACTTATTCCCCACCAGGATCATCGGCACCTGCAGGAAAGTGGTGGTTAATGGAAAAAAAGTCCAAGCCTTTCTCCTTCTGTCTTACTCATGAAACTAAAAACCAAATGCATGTCGTATGCGTGGTCAACTGACAACTGATTTAACACTACATAGAAGCAAGGCTGCCCCTAAAGTTTCACTAAAATTCTGCAATGAAAAGTTTACCAATTTTCTGACATTACGCATCACTCTTGGTGAAATTCAATATTTGATCGAATCAAAATATCATGTACATCTCATTGAAATATTGTGCTGTCAATGAACACAAACTATACTCAATGAACCGCCTGTGAGAAAATGGGATACTATGACAGATCCGAGTACACTGTACCGTAATGGACCAAAGATTAGCGTTCATTGGTCTCTGTGCTTTTAATACATCATTTTAGGTCCCTCTCAAATGCATTGGTTTAACTGGGAAACAATGATTGCATCACAGGTGGCTTTGCACAGGAAAAAAAAAAAATCTCAAAGCCTACTGGACAATACAGTCTTCGTAAATGCTTTTTTGTCCCACCCGGATGCATGGATTCTCCATATGATGACTGGGAGATCTCTCAAACGGTCTGAACTTCGTAACCAACTGACAATCATTGAAACAATAATGAACATGACAGCATTTCAAATTTAAACATACCAGCGCCAGTAATTCAATCAGCAACCCAGAGGGCTCAGAGCTGCAGCAGCAGTCAGTTTATTAGCCTAATCCATAGCACATCTACACAAATACACAACTTTTACAGTTTTTACACAATCTGTTATTTTATTTTATAAATACATTTTAAGTATAAAGTTTGATTATTTGTATTCCTTTTGGAAATTTCTAGCTAGCTAACGGTCACCAAGTTCTTCAGTGAAATTCACCTAGCCTCGCTGCGTTTTACAGTGACTTGTCAGACACCGCTCATGCTGTGAACTTGATTTTTGTAAACTCGTTTCATGCTCTTTTACTCATGAAGAGAATTAAACAGGCAGGCAGACCAACACCCAAAACTGAAGCAATAATAGGTCTTTTAATCTCTCTTGGTACAGTCAAGTTGGTTGGCTTGACTGGTAAGTGCTGTGACCAAGCTCATGTGGTGGTGTCCTTATCTGCTGACAAGACAGCTGTGCTTCCCCTATTCAAAAAAAAAAAAAAAAAAAAAAAGAAACCCAGCAGCCACCACTGTCATGGTGGTAATTGTAGTGCATAGTTTGTGATTCATATACATGCAAAATTTGTAAATATTGGAACCACCTTAAAAGGTCAGCCTGACTGACAGGGGCCAATACTTTGAACACAGCATTAAGAAGGTAAATGGCATTAATTTTAATTCAGACAGCAGGGTTAGAAAGTGTCAAACTGAACATAACAGATCAAACCCATGGTTAGAACGACACTAGGTATAGCCTTTTAAGATTAGTACAATTATTACTAATTGTACTAATATGGTTACTGGTATCATCATGGTCAAAAGATAAAGAGAACAGAACTAGAAACAAAAATATATTTTAACACATAAAACAGGATCTAAAAAAACCTGTCCTACTGAGTATTGCTTAAAACCTTTATACATGCACATTATGTAGGGATTTTTGATTAGCTAGACGTCTCAAAAAACAAACAAACAACAAACTTTTTTTACGAGACAGTAAGATTTCCTATCTCATTTGTGTCATTCAAAACAGCTGCTGGGAAGCCTGAGAACTTAAAATTAAAAGCGATTAGAAACTGGGCCAGTGCTGAGCCAGACTGGGTTGAAATGGAAGAGGAAGCTTGAAAAATTGAGATGAAAAACCTTAGATGAAACCCGGCCTCGACCAAAACTCTGTGGAGAAGTGAAACTATAAGACGGACTTAGACCTGGCAGTACAAAGCGCTTTTTCTAATTCATCTACAAGCAGGAAGAGGACTGAAATAGCACATGCCAGAGGGGGCCATGACACCGCCTTCCTTCTCGGAAACATTCTGAGCAAGCCTGATATGCACATACGCACAAGCCTCTTTCACTGGGATTCGTTTCCTGAATGCACACATCCTTGTATACACACCTCAAAACTGGACTTTGACCGAATATGACTGCAAGTTAGCAAAGCTATAACCCTAACACCACCTACAGTGATAATATGGACAATAAAAAGTCATGTGGATTGTAACACTGGTTATGGATGTTCATCTATTGTTAAAAGCACTAAACAGATCAAGCTGAATTGAAATGGATAATAAAATAGAAAAAACACATTTGGACAATGGCGTTTTGGATTTGATGGTGGCTCTACGGCCTATAAAAGAGTATCAAATGATTGAATCTATCAAACAACACTGTGGAATTAAAGCAAGAAAGGAACACTGTCTGGAAGAGGAGAACATGATGGGCTACTGATAGAAAGCAGGGCTTTATAAATGATGAAGGAATGGCTGGATGAATGGGGGAAGACAAGAAAACTCACATCATCGGTGTCTTTAACTCGCAGGATCTGTTCTCTCAAGTCCTGCAGGTCATTGAACGTGGACTGTGCAGTTATGGAGTATACTAGTGCGAAGCCCTGGCCGTTCTTCATGTAAAGGTCCCTCATGGCTGTGAATTGTTCCTGTTGAGAAGGAAAGAAATTGTGTGAATGGAAATATCTTAAAGACAGTGACACTAGTGGTGCATATCTACTGTGGTCAATTTTCAAAGCGGAATAAACAATGTGAAGTTTCAAAACTTCTGGTAACAATTTCTTGCACACTAATCATTCAAACTATTGTCTATCTGAATGGCAAACATCTTGGCTGTATTACAATAATTAATACGAATTCTTTAGGCCAGAATGCTGCAAGGGAGTCATAGTTCAAAAGGACGACAGGGAGTAGCCACCATTTATTAACGTCCTGACAAGTAGAAAGCTCAAGTTTGGCTTTAGCCTTCATCAAGACTGAAGTTTACTTCTGCCTGCATACTGAGCTATTGCCCTATTCCTCTCATGCTCAGTGGGTGGTTGCGAAGGACAAAATATGAAGTATGAGAAGGCCGCAGAGGATATAATTACTTGTTTGCCCACAGGACAGGATTGTACTTGAATGTGCCTTGTGATTTACTCAGAAGAAATAATATGTGCACGTGCCCTGACATATAAACATCACTGAGACTGCATGGTGAACAGCCAGCTCTCCATCCTGGTCGAATGAGACACTCGTAATGCTTCCGCTGGCTTTGTTGTGTGTTATAAAAGAATACTATATACACAAAAACTTCTCTTTGCCATTATAACCTTTGTTTATTCTTACAAGGATTATAGAGGAAACCTGTCTGCAAGTCGAAGTGATCGTATAGGTCTCACATAGCTTGGTAATGATCAACCAACTAACTCCTCCCAGGACCTATTCACATTTGCTATTAACACGCTTAGTACTGTTTGCCTTCAGTTCTCCAGCTGTATACTTCATGGATTTATAATTCCACTACCGAATGTCACCCAGAAAACGATGGGTTCTCTTACAAGTCTGGTTTCTCTCTAGGTTTCTTCCTCATGTCATCTTAGGGAGTTGTTCTTTGTCACCTTCGCCTTTCACTTGCACATAAGGGATGTAAATCTACTTCAGGAGTTCTAAAAGCTGCTCTGTGACAATGTCTATTGTTAAAAGCACTATTCAAGTAAAACTGAATTGAATGCGAGACCTGAACTGTTCTCATTACAGAGACTCTCTATGTGGGCCTTCCATCAGGTGCCTTCTGAGTCATTCTGGCTCTTCCCTGTTTGACTGTGAAGCTTTTCTGGAGCAGAAAGCCCAAGGACAGTGTTGGCCATCTGTTAGCAGGGCTTTAGGGCTTTAAAGCGTGCTAAGAGTGGTAAACAGCATACATGCCTTGCTTTCCTCAGGGGAAGAGGCCCTTTCTACTCTAGCTACACTTCTGCAACCGAGTGAGGAAAGGAGGAATCCTCTGTTACCTACGGTGGCCCGTAGGTGAAAAATACAATAACAAACCAAAAACGCAACAGCAACAGCTGGAGGATGTTTACAGTAGGAAATATGAGCCTAAATGAATCAACTGATGCTTTTATTCAGGCTTATTTTTATCATCAGAATAAATGTTATTTTAGAAATGCTATCAAATTTGCATGGCATTAATAATGAGCATACAAAGGTTAAAAACCTGCCTAAAGGAAGCCGGGTTATTAAGAGGAAAGAATTACTCCTCATATTAATAACACAGCTGCGCATAAAAGCACACTGAAAAGGGCAATTCTTCTTCGATGTGATAGTCATACACTATATTCAATCAGCAAGTGATGTTAAATAAGGACCTACCCCTTCCTCTTTTGCACGTGTTACATGTTGACTGTGTGTTTGGTTTTGCTGTTGCGTTTTTGGATTTGTGCTTATGTTTTTGATTTACTGATGTGTTACAGACCACCAGAATTAACAACAAAAATACTAAAACACGCATATGATTTGCCTCAAACAGAGCATCATAATGGATAAATGAAGCATACGCCTGAACTTTATAAGTTTACTGAACCTTTTTATATTAATCCAAATATGATTTGTCTTATGGAGGAAAAACAAACAAACAATCAAACAAACAAACAAACAAACAAATAAATAAATAAAGTGTGTCTGCATTACAGTATGAATAATGTGGGAGTAACTCATGGCAGACAGAAATCCATCTACAGTAAAGCAATAACATGCAGCATTTAGAGTGTTAGACAACACGACTGAAGTGGTGAATAAGAATTTCAGTATCATGTACTTTACCGTTCCTGCAGTGTCCAGGATCTCCAACATACACTGCTGGCCATCCACCTCTACTTGCTGCAAAGAACAAGAAGAAAACAAAAACAGAAAGAAATGACTCAAGTACATGCAAAATAGGCAATGTATTTCTCGACAGATTGTTTAGACTATATAATGATGCTTATCATAAAACACAGCAACACTTATCTAACTTCCTGCTGGCACACAAGTGATGCACAGAGCAACAAGCTGGCTCTACTAACTGCTAATTTAAAGAAAGCCTGCAGGGGGGCCACTAATTCTTTCACAGGATTGTTCAGATGGGTAATCTGGCTTTATCAATCCACACGCATGAGGATCGAGATAAACCTCATACTATATAGCATGTATTATATAAGCATGAAGGAAATTCCTGGCTCTGGTTTGGGGGTTTCCATGTCCTCTTAGCTTGGACGGATGACAGTACTACACTGGTGTATATCCAGCGCTGTACTGCATTCTGTCAGCACCGGTAAACCTCACCCACAGGAAGTACCCCTGGGGCACCAGCGAGAAGCGCAGTGAGGAAGAAGGGTGGTGACCCACATGGGACTTCCTGTTAGCATTTGAGAGAAGCTGCATTTTTAGTCACAGCTGTCGTCACAGGTCCTTGTGGTATGACCATTAATAAACACGAAAGGCAGTGAACATAACAGGCAGCAGATTCATGCATGGCCACAGTCTTTCCTTTGGTCTCGTTACTCATGCAGCCCAGGTAAATCACTGCACAGGAAATGCGACTGCAGTCCATTGAATGTGACCCACGATGCATGCACACACAGATACACACACACTTTGACACATTACAAGTACAATGCCTGGTGATAGGTTCATGTGCATGCAGCCATTCAAAAGGGACAAAAGGAAGTCTGTGCAGCACTGGGGAGAAAACAGACCGATAGCTGGGGAGTTCAGTGATAAAATAATTGCCCTAGAGGTGAATCCTAAAGCAGAACCAGGAAGACATTCAGTCAATCATTTGTTAAGAAAAAAGTGACCACCCAGAGTGCAAGAGGAACACAGCAAAGTGTGATATTTAGAGAGAATCCACTTCAATCAGAAATGACTGGCGAGCCATCCCATTATAAACTAGAGCAGCATTACATCAATAATCTTAAGACACAAAGACGTTTACTCACCTTTCTATACGAGTCTTCTATTGTGGGGTCATACTTCTCCACAAAGATCCCCTGAACAAACTGAACAGTCTGAAAAGCCAGAAAAGTAAGAGAGAGAGAAAGTTAGTATTGAATTATTTCAGATTACCTGGGGCACAACACTACTATGAATTAGAATAGAGCTGCACAAGAAAAGGGACATCGATAACACAGGTTTTCCACTCGTCCCACCGGGAACTTCATTTGTAACATTACTTAGCTAGGCAAACCACGAATACAATTTTAGGGTAGGTAGGTCCCATTTACTTCCTTCAATCAATAATCGGGACATGTAATAATTCATCAGCCAGCAAAAGCACATCAAGTCCGAGAGGACTGTAAACGTTCCTCTGACATTTGGAGAGAGTTTTTGTTGCTCAAACAACGAAAAAGGAGGCGGGGGGGGGGGGGGGGGGGGGTTTAGATTTTAAAAATCTAATTTTAGATTTTTTATAATACATGCAGACAAAACAGCTGGAGGGGGAGTCAGCACAAACCCACTGTTACAAATCATGCGATGAGGGCGAGGACAGTTGATAACATAGCAGGGGGTAAGCACTTGGATTTGGACATGTCAAAGCTAGAACGTGTGCTCTGATGAGGGAAAAAAAAACTTTTCACCACAATGTGCAAACCACAGCTATGAAGCAAATCCATATTGGTGTATTATTGTTGTTACCTGCATCACTCACATAGCTTGAAAAAACATTTATTTTCCCCAATATTGATAAACGGAGAATGTAGGTGGACAAAAACTGTCGCAAATTTACGTGTTGATAACTGACATACAGTGACATGAGGCCTGAGTACTTCAATGTTTCCACAGAAGCTTCCAGACTGAAGGATCAGAGATGACGTGGGAGACCTTTGATCATTCCCTCAAACACGTAACGGCCCCAGAAGACCTCAGCAGTGCCTTGTTAATGACTGCAGTGCGTTGATAAGTAGCTTCCCCCACTCACACATTTAAAGCTTACATAATAGAAAAGTAATTAAGATGCTGATTATTAGTGGGAGGCCAAAACACAGACAGACAGACAGAGAGAGAGATGCAATTGCTATTGAAGAAAATTTAAAAGGAAACTCCCCCTGAGCAACTTGCATATTAATCTTTATAATTAACGTGATCTTCAAGATCTATTTAGTAATGCAATTCTTAGGTGACTATTTTTGACTACACTTGTATAAACATCTCATAGATGACCAACAAGCCAAGCTGAGTCTCTGACGCAACTCTGCGTCGTGTAGCTGCATTGCATTCTGGATCTTTGAATCTCGTTTGTTGTCTCCACCACTTCTACATATAGAAGTAACATTAACACAGCAACAAAAAATAAATAAATAAAATTACCAGCAAAACAGCCAGGCACATCACACATATTCTAATATAATCATGTGCTTCAGGGTGAAGGCATACTTAAATGTTGGATAATAAAAATCAAAACATCCCAAGATTAGGCAAAAATGTGTAAATTACATATGTACTGTATCAGATGGGAACACAGACCCTTCAGATGTCCAGATTACCAGTAGAAATGTGTGTTATGAAAGACGGTCACATGCAATGCTCTAATGAAATCCTAATGAAACAATCACAACTGCCAGCATAATCCTCCAACTGATCTGATAAATGCTGCACTAACTCAGTGTCCACATGACCACAGGACCTTCAGGTCAGTGTGGTTCCACCTGCTACATTTTCAGCTCACAGCACACCTTTCTAGTCTTTCTATCAGAGCCCAATCTGTATAAACCCAGACAGCCACCCACCCACACACACACACAGTATACAGTGCTGTGAAAAAGTGATTTCCTGATTTCGTCTGTTTTTGTGTCTCATGCTAAATAGTTTTTCATCTTAAAACGAAATACAATACAAAACCACGGCAACGTGAGTAAACACACAATACCGTTTTTTTTTTTTTTGAAGCAAAAAAAGTTACCCAACACCTAAAACGAATCGCCCTATTAAACTTAAATCTGGCTGTGCCACCTTTAGCAGCAATAACTACAACCAAACGCTTCTGATAGCTGGAGATCACTCCACTTACTTCTAGCACTAGGACTTACTCCTATGCGTTGGATCATTGTCTAGCTGCATCAATCCAGTTTCGCTTAAGTTTCAACTTACAGAACGAAGACTGGACATTCTCCTTTGGGATTTTCGGGTAGAGAGCAGAATTCACGTTTCCCTCAATTATTGCAAGTTGCCCAGGCCCTGAAGCAGCAAAGTATCCCCACACCATCACACTTCCACCACCATGCTTGACCGTAGGTATGATGTTCTTTTTGTGGAATTCTGTGTTTGGTTTACGCCAGATATAACGGGACCCCTGTCTTCCAAACAGTTCGACTGTTGACTCATCAATCCACAGAACATTCTCCCAAAAGGGTTGAGGATCATCAAGGTGAGTTTTGGCAAAATTCAGAGCTTTAATGTTCTTCTGGGTTAGAAGTGGTTTTCACCTCACCCCTCTTCCATGGATCTGACAGTGGAGTCATGAACAGTGGCCTTTATTGATGCAGAGAGGCCTGTAGGTCCTTTGATGTTGTCCTCGGCTCTTTTGTGACTTGCTGGATGAGTAGGTGCTGTGCTCTTGGAGGAATTTTGGAAGCCACTTCTGGGGAAGTTCACTACTGTGCCGGGTTTTTCCATTTGGAGATAATGGCTCTCACTGTGGTTCTTTGGAGTCCCAGAGCCTTTGAAATAGCTTTGTAACCCTTCCCAGACTGATGTATTTCAGTCACCTCCTTCCTCATCATTTCTGGGATTTCTTTCAGTTTTAACATAGTGTGTTACTGGGTAAGACCTTTTAACCTCATGCTGTTGAAAAAGTTCTATTTAAGTGTTGATTTGATTGAACAGGGTTTGCAGTAATCAGGCCTGGTTGCATCTAGTCCAGCTGAACCCCATTATGAATGCAGTTTCATAGATTTGCTGAATTAGTAAATACGGGGGCAAATACATTTTCACACAGGCCCAATTGGTATTTGATAATGTTATTTATTGAAGCAAAAAAGTTATCATTTAAAAACTGTATTTTGTGTTGACTCAGGTTGCCTTTGTTTTATCTTAGATTTTGTTTTAATTCCTGAAACAATTTAGTAAGAGATATACACAAAAAGAGAAGAAATCAGGACACACACACACATTGTCTGTCTGTATATATATGTTTTAAATCATGTAGTGTGTCTGCATGTAAACATTCTTAAAAGCTGGACAAGAGCCTGATCCACAGCTTGTGTGTGTGTGTATGGAGGTGATATGCTGATGCAGCAGGATCTAGCTGATGGATGCATGAAAGGGGGTCAACAGAGAAAGACCATACTCTGTGCATGAGTGACTTGTGCCTTACCGTACTACACAACCTGCCACACACACACAAGCACCCTAGTCTGTCATCACCTACTTAGCCAAGGTCAACAATTGTTAAGTAAACAAAACAGTGACAAGCTGTCAAAGTGTGCCATATATTGCCAGCGTGTGTGTGTGTGTGTGTGTGTGTGTGTGTGTGTGTGTGTGTGTGTGTGAGACAGAGAGAGAGAGAGAGAGAGACCAGCATGTGAAATATAAAGGAGACTGAGTAAGAAAGCTGTGTGTGTTAGTGACAGACATTGCTCAGCTCTCAGCAATCACATTAAATCTATTCCACGCTAAAAAGTGATTCCTGTTCCTCTCCGTCCACACAGTGTGTAAAGATGGACAGGTTTTACAATTGAATTCAGGTGACACATTTAAAATGCACCATACCCTTTCTCACAGCTTAGTGAACTGGAAACACATTTAAACAGATTAGAACTGATTTTTACGCACACATACCTCTCTCGCAAAACCCTCTGCATTCAAGCCTTATGATTGGCGTAGCACCATATACTAATATGCAGCCTAATAATTATACCTGCTGCATGCACTCGAGTCAGGTTTATTTGTGAAATGAAAAATGTTGAACTACATAAAGCATAACGGGAAAACTTGTAGAATCCTGCTGTATCAACATCCATCAATGTGCAGTGTCTCTCTCTCTCTCTCTCTCACACACACACACACACACACACACACACACACGTAGACCAGAGTCACAGGAAATCAGACTTTTAATCTACAAACGCCTATGTGGCAATTAAGACAAATCAATTTAATCTTCTGCAGTTTAAAGCCCTTACACTGTCAGTTAGTACTGATCTAATTTATAACTGTAGCCACTGAAACTGAGTCACAGAGGCAGAGCCTTACGAAGCAGAAAAGGTGAATGTCCTCAAATGTCTAACATGGACTGGAAAAAAGGTTTCATTGAAATGGATAATTGCTCCCCACTCCCCAAGCTTCTCCACATTCTTTTCTGTGCCACTTTTCTTTGATTGCCTGTGTGTGTGTGTGTGTGTGTGTGTGTCTGAGCACTGAGGAGCGGGACTTTGACATGACATTGACATCATTCTCAGCTGTCCATAGGAAATACTTCAGTTAACACTTCAGCCATAAACCAAGTGATTCTAGACAAGTTTCACTGAGAGAGCAAGACAGCAACCCATCACAGCGTGTGCACACACACTCACACAGCACTCCACACTAACTATCACACATACATACAAACAGTACATACACATACACACTTGCACACACTAACTGCATCTCTCTCTCACTCACACACACACCCTAAATGTGGACTCGCACTGGCTAGTGGGGGTTATAGAGGATGCATCCTAGACATCCACACCGTACAGCACCTGAGCATCTCACTCCTAACTGAGGCCCACATGCTGCTGTTCCATTTACACAACCAGCATGAAGAGTGTCAAGCTACACACACACCAGAGTGCACCATTACACTGTTACAGGACATGAGGTTAACTTGACAACGTAACAATCCAATTTTACAGACGGCCTTCAGCCACTGAGCATGAAGCAGAAAGGGGATTAATGTGAGTGCTTTTCACGCAGAGCTGCACAGAGCTCCAAATAGAGCTAATGGACAATAAAAGTCTGTGTGCTGTGCACAGAGAGAGCTCTGCCTTCGCTGGAGAGAGGGATGGTCATTAACACTCCCTGCACACACACACACTAACATGCACACACGCTTCTCGGTGGAGGTGACTGGGTTGAGTCACTGTGGCAGTTTTCCAGGAATCTTCTATTTAAAATCAGCTTGTCAGAAATATAACTGGGTAAAGTGCTTGGAGAGGATAAAGTCCACATGAAGCTTGAGAGCTATAATCTGACACATTTCCTTTTGAAACAGGAAGTTAGAGTGACTGTGTGTTGCAGTGCTTGAGTGATTTACACAACAACCAATAGTGCTCGAGGTACGCTACATCATTGCTGAATCTATACGAACTTGATGCTAGTTTATTGCACTTGCTTAAATATGAGGAACTGCAAAGAGTTTAGCAAAAGACTGTTGAGTTCGCACCACCGCCTTCCTCCTCACCTGACCACGTTAACAAAGACGATATCCTGGATGACTGGATGCTGTGCATCAATGACTACGTTTACATGCACATTAAATTCTGTTTAAGGTCTATATTCGGGTTGCAGCTGTATTCCGAATACGATGTTTATGTGTGTACAGGAATCAGAATATTCCTGTATACATGATTGTTGTAAGTATGCCCGAGTGGCCATCCTTAAATACCTAGCCTACAGCCAAGCGTCTGTTAGCACCCACAATTCCTTGCGGACTGAGCATGCGCATACATCTCCTGTCAGTGGATTTTCTGAATAAGGTATTTACATGCAACAAATCTGCGATTAAAACAGCCATATTCCAGGGGAGGGAATCAGAATTTCTAAAATCAGAATATAGTCTGAATCGGGCAATGGGATTGCGGTGTTTACATGACTCAATACTAATTAAAATATTGCCAAATTCTGATTAATATCGGAATATTGATGTGCATGTAAACGTAGACACTGACAATACTATGGATGTTATCACTTGGAAACCATAAAGATGGCTTAGGACTGCAATTGCTATGAACAGTTTTAGACTCAAATCTCCATCTTTGAACAGTTGATGACTTCAAGTTAAAACTATAATGAGTTCAGAAATAACTGATGGTTATATTCATAAAAGTTGCTCGTACGCTCATTGGCTCCTGGTTACATGATTGGACTTTTTGATTATATCGTATACAGTTGTAAAAGGGAAATTATTTACAATCGCACTATGAAGTGTCACCCAGATGAGGACGGGTTCCCTTTTGAGTCTGGTTGCTCTCGAGGTTCGTCGTTCATAGCATCTTAGAGTTTTTCTTTACCACCTTCACCACTGGCTTAATCATTAGGATAAATTTATAAATGCAAAATTTATATCCGGAATCGATACATTTCTGTAAAGCTGCTTTGTGACAACGTCCGCTGTTATAAGCGCTATACAAATAAAACTAGAACTAAATTGACCCGTGTAATTTTGGAGTCATGTGATGCATCTATAATGGAGAAGCCCTGATGGTCTAGAAAGATGCAATCGTGCTCTCGATCAGTCTGAGACAGAACAGCAGACAGAAGACAGAACAGCAGACTAAACTCCAGCATAGGGAACTTGAACTAATTCCAACTTTTTTGAAATGAAGAAACTCCAGCCATTTTTAAGTCAACCAAGGGATGGCTGGGAAAGGGAATAGTGTGAAGGAAGACTCACAGCTTGGAAATGAGGATCAATAGAACGAGACACCTACATATATCGTCCAGAACACTGAGTACAAATGTTGCTTTGGCAAAAAGCTGTGTTTTAGTACTGCGTGGTCTCCAGTCGAAAGTTTCCATTTCACTGAAACACTTTTTAGTTGCGAGAGGGGGTGATACAGTAATGCTGTTACAGGGACACGAGTTATTTTGGATTGTTACTCTTCAGACTTGATCACCTATGGGCATGAACGATGAAACATTGTTTAATGTGATGCTATAGAGTTATGTTTATTTGTTTATGTCCATTTGTACATTTTTGATGTAACCCTTTTATGTGATGTTGTGGTTACAATGATGTGCTACGTCACTGATCGTGATTGGTAATGATGGATCATTGCAGTGATTAGTCATGTATTGATTTTAAATGAGATTATGTTGAATAGATTGATTCTACATGCCTGATGAAGGTCATGGGACCGAAACGTTGTGAATAAAGCTATTTTGATACGTGTGCAAGTGCTGTTAGTGTGCGGGATTTTTTCCTTTTTAGTTGTGCTTCTTTGAAACGACTCCGAGAAGACGCTGGCTTTGGCATTTCAATGAAGGATAGCGTACTATATCTGCCTGCTGTGCTGTTACTATAACTCATGAAGTCTACGATAAGGCGTTTGCAGAGTCATTCTGCTGCATCTCTGACTCAGCGTGGTGAGCCCAGACAGCAGCCAGCTCGGTTCTCACAGCCCACTAGTGACCCGGCTGAGGACTTGCGTCCTCCAGGGACACGCTCATTTCTATGCGACCGTCAAATTTCCTCAGCACTCGACACTGAACGCAGCTCTTAATTGGGATCTCATGTGAAAGGTACAGAATTGCACCATGGCACTGATTTCATACTAATCTAACTGCTAAATGACCAGCTGAATGCAGTCACATCCGAAGCAGCTTCTGTTTGGTGGAAGGTGATGCATAGCATTTAACAGACAAATTGGAAAATACATTCGCCGGTAAAATACAACAGTGGACGTGACTTAGATATTAGATAGATAACAGTGACTTATTAGATATAGAAACCGGTTACATCGGTGCGTATGCATTAAAGACGTGTCTTGCCTGGTTTTTGTACGGTATACACCCAATTATATACCTGATGTTATATTCTATACCTGAAAAAGCAAGAAAAGGCGCACTTACCAGTGCAGACTTGCCGACACCTCCAGAGCCGAGGACTACTAACTTGTATTCACGCATCATGCAGTGTGTCAATCACCTAAAATAAATAAACAAACAAACAGAGATATGATTATCTTTATCATTTAGTATCAGGATTATATCCAGACTGTAATTATTAATGGATCATCAATTCAAATGCAAGGAGTTCCACACCCTGTGTACACCTGGTCATTTTATCCTTCCCGTAGCTGGATTGAAAACTGAACATTACAAGCATTTACACTTATAAATCAATTGCGGTAGCACACATACTAGGCAAAGAAGATTTCGCCATCAACGCACTGGATCGTTTTTCCATTTCAAGTCGTTAGATGCAAATGCAGTTTTAATTTTGTATAAAAGTGTCAAAGTCAGCAGTTATGGGTTGTGGGTGTTGGAGTGAAAGGGTTTAAATAGGCTTCTAAAAGTAAATATGGGGAAAACCCCAATACAATCCCAATATAATCATATTACCCAAATTGCATGAAACAACCAGGTGCAAACAGGGTCTGAGACATATTTTAGATAGATGATGACTACTACATCTCCAAATAACATGGCAAACAAAACCCCTCTGAATTCATTATGCCATAACTGAGGCTGCAGAACATGAATATTTTAATACTCCATTATTCATGTGAATTCGTTTACAATTGATTAACCAGCTTAGACATGGCATATAAATGAGAATGGGTGTAACAAATATCATTTTTTTACACCCCCCCCCCAATAAAATAACGCACAACAAAATACTGAGGAACATCATAACATTTAACACCTTGTTACTCGGTGTGAAACAACATTAAACCTATTTTATTTTCAGTCTGTTTTGTGTTCTTTAAAACCGCATTAACTCTATTGCACCTGTAAACAGTTTTCACAACTTCTACGTGTCTACGTGCTCTTACGTTCCAACACATTTCTGTTTGTCAAGAAAACCCAAGCCAATAAATCTGCCGAATCAAGACAACACATGGTAACCAAAGGAATTATTGACACGGCAACCATCTTTCGCATAACACTGGAAACTGAGAACAATACAAAGTTGGCGGTCACGCCTTATTAGCCGATTTGATTATTAGGAATACAGCAAAACAGATTTCAGTCGGCGTTACCGGAGACACGTTTTAGAGGTCAGTTTAGATCAGGATACAGTCATGAAGTGACCAGGTGTTAACAGATTAATAAATGAAGATAAGAAAAACTTTATTGATCACACACTGGGGAAATTCCCTCGTTACAGCAGCTCAATTACACACACAAAAATAAACAGATAGGAAAGAAAACTCATTAAATAGGAAAAGAATAAAAAAAAAGTCTAAAAAATCTATATATTCAATAGGAATAGAAAAATAAAAATAGTAGTGAAAAATAATGGTAATATGTACACTATGAACATCTCAACGTATGTATAGATGAATACAAATATGAATATAAGCGTCAATGCATTAAAATATATTTTAAAGCCTTCACGCAATTTGATAAGTCTATTTAAGTTTCTTGAACAGAATGCTACCCTTAAAGCTGCGGTTAGAAGTATCAGGTATGACTGATTATATAAAACTATCAGATAGGCGTGAGGATTCTTCGGTTTCTTTTTTTTTTTGCTGAAGTGTTAACTTATCTACTCACATCTAGAGCTGATGTGTGAAGTTTCCGCTAACACTGGGTGGTTCCTGACTTTCATTACAAGCGTGCGGGCTCGCTAGCAAAAGGCGTGACAGGCTTCGCTCTACAGGTCACCGATCTTGCAGAAATTCAAGTAAGGGCTTCTGGGGTTACTGATCAGATGGGAAGGCAACGCCAACTTACCTAACCGATCTTAAAACACTTCACGTGAGGAACACAAACACCTCTGATAATGGTGTGCTAGAGCACAGAATAGCTTAGTTTACACACACACACACACACACACACACACACACACACAACCACATGCAGACTATCTGGTGCTCAGCTGTTTTCTTAGTTCTTACTTCCTTTCTGTTATTCCCCATTTAGCAACAGCTGTGGTTATGCTGACGATGCACTGGGCGTCATGAATAAATGCAACAAATACAACTTCAACTCCTGCCGCTTGTCTGAACCACTCCAGAGCTGATTGTGCATGAGGGTAAGAGGAGAATCAGATGAGAGGAGGCCTGCATCAGATACGAGTGGTCTTTAGTGGGCATCAGTGTGGTGTCTGGTGCCAGACTGCCTGATACAGTACACTCAGACAGGAGTGATTAAAGGGATGCACACAGCACTCAAATGGCCTCGTTACTATTGCATTCAATTTGTGCAAGTCCCCCTTCCATCTGAGACCAGTCCCTTTAAGCTGAGCGTAAATAGCTCCCTACTAAAAAACAAATCTTCTGCTGTCATCTAATGTTCTGCTTTCCATTTACATTGGCATGAGGAAGGCAGCAAGTGAGAGATGGGAGTGGGAGAAAAATGGGAGTTAAAGAGAATGAGAACAAGAACAAAACCTCTGTTGTGACAAGCTCAATAAAAACGCTGGAAAACAAAATGGTCCTGTAACAAGCTAGAGGCTGTAACTGTGAGAGAAACAGTCCATGTGGTGTATAGTATATACATAAAAATATAAACCACTAGTTGACCAAAAAAAAATAAAATAAAATGGTTGACAAAATCAAGGTACGTTCTTAAATTGACAATGTTTAAGAGTTTTATTGTTCACACATTTACTTTTAAAATATTTATGGAGAGAGACAGAGAGAGAGATAGATAGATAGATAGATAGATGGACATAATTCCACTTCTTCCAAGACTCCCTGTAGATTCAGAGCAATGCTGGCAAATGCTGCTTGTCTGTTACATTAAATGCATAGAATTTATCAAGTGTTAGAAGCGGTTATTGTTCATTACCTCATTTAGTACCGTAATAGCGCTCACTTCTGTTACACTAGTGCTTCAAATACAACAGTGTTTAGAAGAAACTTTATCCAAAGTGACGCAGAACACATTCAGACCAATATACTTCTATATGTATACCCAACTTTTTATATACAAGTTATTATTTCAAGCACAAAGAGTTGCCATCAAGTTAAACTACTTTAAACACTACTTTAAACTATATTTAAACAATATCAAAGTTTATGCATAGTGCTATACTTTTAGATAGAGCCATATGGCAGGTCATATGAAAGCTGTGACACTAATTCACAGAAATCTGCAGAAATTCTTATTAAACAAGGTCCTGGATTCAGACACTGTAACAGTGTGGATGGAGACGAAGTACTTAACAGGAATAAACAGTCGTTCCCTCACCCAACTCTCTACGTTTATTTTGTTTGGATAACAAGCAAGTTACAAATGCTGCATGTCTTATTACTGAGAAACTGCAAAGCCCTCTGCCCTGTAGACTTTCCTTTCACTGAAAACTGAAAGGAACAGTTTTACTTCTGAATGTTAAAATGCTGACTCCTTCAAAAAAAATTTAAACAGGTCTCTTGACAGAAAACTTCACACCATCAACAATGACACATTTTCTTAAATCTGTTATGTGAAGCGCCAGCCTTACAAGTCCCTGTGCAAGTTCATCAATTCTTTCTGACCAATCAGAATCGAGAATTCAATACCACGGACAGTTTAACTGGCGATTACACTCACTTCACACTTTATTAGGAACACCTGTACACCTACATATTCATTCAATTATCTAATCAGCCAACCATGTGGCAGCAGTACAACACATAAAATCATGCAGATACAAGCCAGCAGCTTCAGTTAATCTTCACATCAACCATAAGAATGGGGGAAAAAAGTGTGATCAGTGATTTTCACTGGGACATGGACTATTGGTGCCAGATGGACTGGTTTGAGTATTTCTTCAACTGCTGATCTCCTGGGATTTTCACATACAACAGTCAGAGTTTACTCAGAATGGTGCAGTAAAGAACAAGCATCCAGTGAGCAGCGGTTCTCTGGACAGAAACTCCTCGTTGATGAGAGAGGTCAACGGAGAATGGCCAGACTGGTTCGAGCTGACAGAAAGGCTACAGTACCTCAGTTAACCACTCTATAAAATTGTGGTGAGCAGAAAATCATCTCAGAATGCACAACATGACAAACCTCAGGGCAGATGGGCTACAACAGCAGAAGACCATGTCGGGCTCCACTTCTATCAGCCAAGAACAAATCTCACCAAAACTAGACAATTGAAGACATAGCTTGGTCTGAAGAGTCTCAATTTCTGCTGCGGCACACAGGTGTTAGGGTCAGAACATGGCACCAACAGCATAAATCCATGGACCCGACCTGCCTTGTGTCAACAGTCCAGGCTGGTGGAGGTGGTGTAATAGTGTGGGGAATGTTTTCGTGGCACACTGTTGGCCCGTTAATACCAATCAATCATCGTTTGAATGCTACGGCCTATTTGATTATTGTTGCTGACCATGTGCATCCCTTCAACGCCACAATTTACCATCTTCTAATGGCTACTTCCAGCATGATAACGCACCATGTCACAAAGCAAAAGTCATCTGAAACTTGTTCTTCAGAGGTCTTCCAAGGCACTGGTTCTGAAGCCAATAGTACACCTTTGGGATGTGGTAGAGCTGGAGATTCACATCACGAAATCTGCAGGAACTGCATGATGCAATCATGTCAACAAGGACCAGAATCTCAAAAGAATGTTTCCAAAATCTTGCGGAATCCATGCCATGAAGAATTGAGGCTGGTTTCAGAGCAAAGCAAAGCCCTCCCAGAATTAGTATAGTGCTCCCAATAAAGTGCTTAGTCAGTGTATATTATACACAGTTGTCACAGGTAAGGGACTGTTTTTCTATTGCGGCAGTGAGATGAATGCACAACGACATGAAATCAGCTTAAAGAATTTTTATTGTAAAAGTGGCACAACTCCAGTGAGCGTTACTACATGGTACTGAGTGGGTTTTTTTTTGTTGTTGTTGTTTTTCTTAATCACCAACCAGGCTCTCAACTACCTCTAATTATATGAATCTGTTCATTGAATAATGAACATATTTCTCCCACAAAGGCTCGATGGTCTTGCTGCATAACCAACTTACAAATAATTTAGGCAAATGTTATGAGAATGCAATGAGAATTTCTCATTTTTGAATAATTGTGCCTATTTTACCTTACGAATGACGATAGGCTGGATTATGACAGGAAGTGGTACGAAACCGCCACTTTTTTGTGGGTTATAAAGTGAGCGGTGTCAGGCTCTGCAGTAAAGATCACTCATCATCGAAAGATTTAGTCAGAAACATGCACACTGCACTGACTAATCCAGCAAGTAACAAGTGTGTGCAGTTTATAACACATGAAATGTTATATGCCCTCCTCTTGACCCAAGCAAAGTCACAGAGTACTGATGAGACAAGATCTGCATCTTGGGCCAATCAGCACTTGAAACACCCTTCCAGACAGCCTTAATCTGACTTTTCTTCAGAACGGAGACACTGGGGTGTTGGCTGTGCATAGATTTTTTTTTTTAATTTTTGTACACCACTCATGACTTATCTTATTTGGGCTGCAACAGACAACTCTGATGGCTCTGAAGGTTTCAGTCAATTTGGAAAATCATCAGCACTCTCGAATGTGCATTCTATTCACTGAAAAATTCATGAGCACAATTTAGACTGTGCATGAGCCAAGCAGAAAAAGATACCACTTGCAATATTGTTTATCAAGTAATTACCCCAAATAATCCAATAATAATAATAATAATATAATAATCTTATGCTGGAAGTTTGGGGTACACTTCTGACAGCTCTGCTTATCAGATTTTATTTACAGTACGTTCATACAGGTCAGCCCCAGGTTATGGGAACTGGAGCTAAAGTCACACACGACACTCGGTCACACGTGGTTTTGCGCATGAAGGAAAGTTTGTTTATGCGGAAGCAAGAAGTATGTAGGGGTGGGTGTGGGCACATGCACAAACTCTTGCTTGAGCAGTGAGGAAGGGTTTGTTTTCAATCCCCATCTCTTTGTGTATACCACAGAGCTGCTGAGTTCTTGAACCAGAAGTTGCTGATTCATTTTTTAACAGCAGCTCTGGCAGTAATTTCAGTTTTAATTCAAATCTTATATTAAATGTTCTAATACATACAGGGACTTGTATGGTGGATGCTTCTCGTAATCTATCTTCAAGTTTTGAGTCACAGGTAGGTCGAAGACAGTGGACTGCCACCTCACCTTTTCTTTGATTATTTTCCAGCTCACTGCCACGCAGATTATTTTACAGCTCACTACCTTATACAAAATGCTGGAATAATAGCAAAAATAAATAAATAAATAAATAAATTACCACAAACTTCTGTTGCACATAACTTTTTCTGACAGGAATTTGTCATTTCTTGATTAATCTTTGCACTTAAAGTTTCCATTCTGTCAACATTTTTGCTTGAGTCATGTACTCAGAAAGGAACTGCACCTTGGTAACCTCGGGACTCACGTGGCACACTGAGTGAGAGCGCTCACGCTTGTTATCACTGGCCACATGTCCAGAACAGCACGGACAACACAAGATCCAGGGGCAAGGGTTACGTCGGGAAGATGATGAGCTATACTCAAATTAATCAAATGATTTTATTGAATATTTTGACATTTCTATGTGAAAGGCAGATTTGCAAATGTCTAAAAAGCAGGGCAGTAGGACCTGTTAATAACTCCATGTTTGTAAAGGTCAAATGAAGAGGCATCCATATGGGAATCGATACAAAGTCCTTACACACAAGTCTGTCATTACCAGTCTTACAACACCAGGCTGTTGTCTAGTAGAAAGGGGAAAGTCCAGGAAACCTGAAACCAATCAGAAAAAAACCCCCGATGTTTTAACAAACCAATTTGACATCAACACACCAAGTACTGCTTGCCTTTCCTCTTTACACCGGTGTCCTCTAATGATTTATAATTGAACCTTGTGGTATCGTCTAGAAGACGATGGGTTACCTCCTAAGGTCATCTTTTCCTTGTCACTATCATCCGTGGCTTGATTATGACTCTTGTCTACTGTCAAAATCACTGTTAAAATCAAAACAAAAATGGCATAAATGATTTTGTTACCCTTTCCAGAATTTGTTCCAGGTACTACCTCTCTCTCACACACACGCGAATAACAAGAGGGTTGAGGACACTGACCTTCTACCTGTTTCTATGGTAACATACTTGTCAATATAAAGGGTCGGCAGAATCCAAAATGGCTTCCAAACTACATACGTGCACTGCATGGAATATAACATTATGAATTCTACATGCTTCGTAGTGCACTATACAGAAAATGGAAAGCCATTTAGAATTAGCTCTGTAGCTATGTTTGCTAACTGTAGAGATAGCTAGTTCAGCTATTGATAAGCATATTTATTAGAGAATCAGGGTTTTTCTAGGTTTTCAAAAGAGCTTAGGTGCTGTCTGGGTTCCGGGGGCGCGGTTATACTTGTAATCAAAAGTCTATTTCATTTCACCATATAATATGTTTGAGATTGAATTAAAAACACCTTTTTACGTTCGTTCGGCTTAAGGTGCTGCGCAAAAACACTTAGGTGCTGCACCCAAGCCTTTCTATGGTAAGGAAAACCCTGATAATGCATTAGCTACATATAATAGCTTGCGCTAGACGTCTTGGCTGCTCTGTTTTCACTTGTACTTCCTTGTAGTTACTCCACAATAAACCACATCTCCTGTGTATTATGTTGCCACGAGGCTGGCCTTCTGCCTTAGGCACAGACACAATCCACTCTGATCTAAAAATCTGATGCGAGAACTTTTGCAGCATTAATCAAAAATCCAAAGTTGTTGCATCATTAAGAAAATGATAGATCTGACCAGTTTGCTACACCGCTTTTTATTACCAGCAGGACTTCCCACAGTACAATTGTCACATTGAGGGTTACATGCTGTACCGTTCATATTTCACCCAGTGAACTGTTTTCTGTCCTGATACCATGATTTTCTCTGCTGATTACAGAGTATATGACTAGAGTTCAGGCAAAGATCTCTCATCGTTATCCTTCCATCACATTTCTGAGGGAGCCACAGGGGAATGAAAAGATAATGCTGGAAATCCTTCGGAAATGATTTAAGATTAAGTGCTACAGGAAACGTCACTGAGCACCAACTAGCTTTTTCTCTACACACACACACACACACACACAAAGGAGACATAAGCTCACACAGCTTCAATAGTTGTATTAACACTTGTATGGCCCACAGCATTTCTTCAGTGAAGAGAGTGTAGGTCAACAGACATGAGAGACCAGAGTGTCTCAGGTGTGTTATCTGGAAAGCAGGAGCATCCTGTAGATCAGCTATCATTACAGTCTGTTCAAGTAGTTGCACTTGATTCGTGTTGTACACTGATTCATGTCAAACACTGAACAGGTCAAAAACCAAACCCAGGTGGAGTGGTCCATTTTTGCACGTTTCTTGCTACTGCATACTCTGAAGGCTTATAATGGAAAAGAGAAGCTTGGCTACAGCCATGAGAGCTTTAACTTGGATGATGATATACAGAAATTTTTCAACATATTCTCAACATCATTTCACATTAAAAGCTCAACCTACAACGTTTGGCTCTAATCATTTAAAAGCTGCTTAAAAAAAACAATAAACCTATCTTTTGAAGGTGGACAACTCACAGTATAATCACATCCACAGTCATGCGGTGCCAAAGTGTCTTCAAGTGCTAAACAACATTCATGTTAGTCATGTCCTGTAACCACTTTATCCTGCTCAGGAATGAGGCGGATTGAGAGCCTAACTCGGGAAAACTGGGAGCGAGGCAGGAATACAGCCTGAATGGGACACGCATAGTTTCACACTCATTCACAACTAGGTGCCATTCAGAGCAGACAAACAGGCATGGTTTTGGTAGGTGGAAGGAAACCATGTCCCGCTGAGGAGAACATACAAAACTCCACACAGACAGTAATCTGAGCTCAGGAATGAATCCTGGGTACTGGAACAATGCAGAACCAACACGACCTGCCGTGCCACTGTGCTTCCCACATTGAATAATACGATTTCTAATAATGAAATGCAATATTAAAGCCTAAAATATAAACGGTGTCAAGAAAAAACTCCCTAAGACAATATGAGGAAGAATCCTTGAGAGGAACCAGACTCAGAAGGGAACCCGTCCTCATCTGGGTAACGGATAGTGTGAAAGTAAAGGAAAGTTCATTATGGTTTTTATATGAAGTCTGTTTGTTGAACTAGTCCACTGTTCACTAAAGGAGACCTGAGTGCAAAACTGCATGTGGTAATTGCAGTCCTAAGGATATAGTTACAACCGTAGTCCCAGCAACCACAGTAAGAATGTCCATGTGGAATTGAGGTCCAAAACCATTTCCATGGTACTTCAAGCGGTACCATCAACCGACAACATTACTAACAGGAAAATCCAAGAAGGCAGTGAGAAATATTAAAAAAAAAAAAAAAAAAAAAAAAATTTTAGTGTGTCAGTGGAATAGATGGCTATGTTTTTCTCAAATGTGCCGTCAAGCAATAGCAAAGCAAACGTCAGGTAGAAGTCACACCAAATACTACTACTTAATAAAAAGCAGCTCCTCCATTTTTTTTTACCAACCAAAGTGACCACAGTTCCACCCACTTATTTTCTATTGAAGTCAAAGTTCAATGTTGACCTACATGTAGTCATCATGAAGTGACAGTGACCTCTAGCACAAGCAAGTTTTACACTTCCTACATCTTTACACCTTCAGTAAACTGGCTTCTCTGTCAAGTTTTATTCGCATGTAGTCCGACCACTGCCTTAGCTGAGAAAATAGAAAAGCATAGTTTTCACATGTCTCCTGTATAACCATAGCAATGAGTCAAAAATGCAACTGCTAAACCATAGACTTTGGCACCTTTGAGCAAATGGTCACCGTAGATTAAGCATTTTGACACATTGCAGATGCTCTTATGTGAGAACAACTTAAAATGTGCAAACAGCTAAAAGGTGCAGTGATGCAACATATGTTTGGTATCTGTAAGCACTCAAACTCAAGGACTAGAGACTACTGATGGCTTGTATAAGTAATAGGGTGGACTAGGCGGTAATATATTAGAAAATGCAACCTAATTTTCAACCTAACATCCAACCTTGAGTAGTGTCATGCATGAAAAACTTTTTATTATTATTATTTTTTTTTTTTTAAGTGATTGCAAAATGTTCAGAAGACCAAGATGTAAAACCTGGGCTGCTTTCTATACTGTAGTAACAATTTGAAAAATTCTCTAATTAGGCCTAATTTTTAAAAACGTTGACGTCCCTATGAAACACTTCAAACTAAAATGATTGATCTGCTGACACTAATTTTCAGGTTATATCACTGAGAAACAGATTTTAAGTGTTCTCAACCTTTTACAAAACACTCCCAGCTGTTTGGGCCCCAAGGCACCAAAAACTGTAAATTAAACAGCTGTGCTACATTCATGTTTATGACCTACTAAAAGAATGGGAACATTTTAGTAGGTGGTGTACATGAAAGTATTTAGAATTTGCTCTGCACACACATTTATACTCTCTCAGTAGTTAACACAAGTGTAAGAAAGAATGATCACCTTACCACAATCCCCCCCCCCCCCCAATCAAGAACATAACTGATTACTCTTAATGGCTGAAGGACACAGTGTGACTAATCTCACCCACTTGATAAGGCAACAGAACAAGCAGAGCTCTAGCAACCTAACTGACAGCAAATAATTCCAGCCTGAAATTTGACTGAAAACCAGAGAGCAGCAGCCTCAGATGAAGCGATCACAAAGCAAGCTGCTCAGCTGACCGTGCCAGTAGTCAGCTGAGCTCCGGGGAAGAGGCCGAGAGAGTTAAAAGCAGACTGCAGCTCAGCTGTAAGACCACATGCAGGCAGGCATCAGACACAAAGCGAGAGAGAATGCAAATTCGACGGGTTGAGACATTAGATAAGGTGGATAAGTCTGTAACCTCTTCTGGCCCTGACATTTTACGATGCCTTAAATTGAATTTTCAACTGATTGCCTGGGTCTTTGCCCTCTCCTTAATGATACTTGGCTACTGGGAGAGAGAACTCACCTGGGAGAGGTTCATTGTCACTTTGGCATAACACGTTCTGTATTAGAGAGGAACTAC
The DNA here is from genome assembly GCF_023375685.1 of Ictalurus furcatus. Lineage (NCBI taxonomy): Eukaryota > Metazoa > Chordata > Actinopteri > Siluriformes > Ictaluridae > Ictalurus > Ictalurus furcatus. Next base: position 16,143,238 of record NC_071273.1, read on the forward strand.
AGCCACATTTGGGTCATAAGACTCAGACTTAGTTGTCCAACCAGGGGTGGACAAATCTCTAACCTGGGGGTCCAGGCCAAGCAGACTACACTTCCGGATTTTCATTCACAAATCGCATGGTGGACAAGCAGGTTCAGCACACTGTTGAAGGTAAAAACTCTACTTTCAACTCACTTTCTCAAAAGAAAACGAGCCAGACTCGTATAATGTGCGGATGTGCAACGAAATAATGCTGCAGCACATAGCCATAACTTTAGCCGAAGACTTTCTGCCTTGTTGTCGAGGGTGAACACACGATATGCTTTATCACTACAGACATTATCAGGAGAAGATAAATACTATGGCTACATAAAGTCGTCCCTTCCAGTGATTCAAGTACTCACTTATTTTCCATAGTGTGTATTAATGTACATAATTAGCTTGTCATAGTTAATTAGGCCTCCGGGCAAGCATGTCATGGCACTGGGCTTCACTGCACTTCCCCAGTGGGCTAGCTACTTCGGATTTGTCCATCCCTGTGCAACATAAGACAGGCAGAAACGTCTGTTACTGCGATTGTATTTGCAACATTTTGCAAAGATCATCTCTGTTGCACAAAGAGGCTTGGTTAGAAATTCAACTCAACCAAGGAGTGGCGCAGGAAGTCAATTGACACCAGAGACCTCATTCAACCATGTTATATTAAAGCTGTAAGAAGCTGATAGTAGCTGTCATTGATGGATTGGGCTGTTGGGAGAGGATAGGAAATGAAGGCTGTTGCAGGGGGGGAAAAAAGGAGGGTGGGGTCCATTCTCATTTCAGACCTTAAAGTATTCCCTTTATGAGCCCAATTCATCTAAGGATGCAAGTAGTAGACAAGAATAAACGGTTTTGGGCTCGCACACGGAAAGGCAATAGACTAGTGCACAGGTTACCAACCTTGGTCCTGGAATATCCCATCGTGCACATTTTTATTGTTTTCTCTGCTCCAACACACCTGATTAAACTAATCAGCTATTTCACAGCCCTTCCCGGGTTGAAGTTTATGTCTTCGAGCAGGGAAAACTCTAAAATGTGCTGAACAACTTCAACTACATGGCAGGCTCTCTCTCTCCCTCCCTCCCCCTCCTTCCCTCCCCCATAACTAGTGACAATAAACTGAGTATACTCTCCACTAGACATTACTATATAACTTTTGCAGAGATTAGATATATTGGTGCATCTCTGACTAAAATAAAGAGGGATCCATACAGCATTTTGCATAATCTGCCCTCATTCTAGCCAACCGACAAATCCAACACAGGCCCGATTCCCAATTGATAATGCCCTGTCACTCTCACACTGGCCAACAGCTGGGCCAATTACACTTTTATCATCCAGCAGCCTCTATTCCCGCAGTCCTTGCTGGATCCCAGGCAGCAATTAGACAAGCGGATGCTCACCAGGATGGAAGCTTCAGGCACAGGGAGATGAGAGCGGTCCCTGCTGCTAGGAAGTCAACAGAGGCCAAATCCCACATGGTCTTAAAGACCCCCCTTGGTGTTTTCTGGCGCTATTGACCCTCTCACTCACAGTGCCAGAGTCGCAGAACACCTCTTAAATAAGGGATGGGGAGGGCCAGCTGTTAAACCACCACCGCCTCAGCCCAAGTGGGGTGGTAATAAATATGCAAGACGATCATGGTCACTAGGCAACAGGAAGAGCAACAGGATTGGAGGAAGCTGATCAGTAAGCTGTTTTGACAGAGATGAGGCTGGAAAGTAGAATAAGTGACCTCACAGCAGGGAAGGGGGTTTGAAGTTATGCCTTAGTCACTGACTACAGATCAAGTGCTCTCCAGGCTGCCAGCCTCTGTCTTAGCTCCTCTTCATGCGCTACCTATTAAAAGAGTGTTTAAAGCTGAGCTTTCCACAATGCACCTTGGGCTTGGCAAATCTGCTGGATATCTCAAACTGGATTGCACTCTCCCTACCACCATTATCATCGGTGTCGCGGTCTCCTTTTTACATGTGCCATGATTGCCCACTTGCAGTAGTCGCATCCGAAATGCATCCAGTATCTTCTACTACACTCTTCTTTTGCAATTTCAACACTATATAATGCCCATATAAGAAGAGCAAAGATGACGCACATTACCCAGGGGCTCAGTCTCATGCCACAAATGAGAAATTATGCTCCCTAACCCCATAACCATTTGTCATGTCCATAGAGACAGGGGTTGTCTAGCTCCAAGTAAATAAAAAAAAATGCACAGACATACCATTTCAAGTAATACACAAGTTAGGCCAACAACGACAAGGCAAACAAACACTGGATCAGGAAACACAAATGGCAGTCAGCAGAAAAAGTAATTAGATAATGACAAGCCTGCCACTTATTACGTAAACTCTACGAAAAAGTAGTGTTCCTTAACATATTTTCCATTAATAAGACTTTTGAGACCATAATAGCTGGATGCGAGTCCTGGCACTTAACTGTTTGTGAGCAATGATACCAAGACAGCTCATAAGCTACATGATCACACTGACATCATCATCATTATTATTTTTTATTATTATTATTATTATTATTACGTGAATGATAATTCAGCATTATTCATATTCATTGTATACCAATACACATGGCAAGGCAGTCTCTGTCAGATAATGAGAACATTTGTAACAAATTGTGCAAATGTATACTGAACAGTGTGGGAGAAAAAAAAGTCATGCTTTCAGTTATGATTTCAGCTTTTGAAAATGGATAATAGCCAAAGAAATTGTGTGACATTACAAAAGGTCATGATTTTAGACCAGGAATGGAGAACCATCACGGCCCAGGATCCAACTCTATAATAGTGTGACATTAGGGCTAAGACTGCATGCTGGCCTGGGTCACAGTTCACCACACCTCAATTTATCATTCTCCAATTATAAATGTAAGACAAAGTATAGCTGTCACGGATGAATAAACTATTACAAATCAGCATGCTTTTTTTATGCATCCTGATCAGAGAATATGCACCATAAGGGGGAGAAAAAAAAAAGTCACCTTTAAACAATGAAACAGATTTTGAATGATTCACTGTGTTGCATTTGGGACACTGGTAATGACAAATGGGTAAAATGGTGGTGACTGAGTATGCCCAGCCCACACCATAGCAAAACTTTGAATTTCCCAGTCACTGGGCAGCTAAATTTTCTTTGACAGAAACTCGGAGGCCTGACTTCATCACCCACAAAGAAAGCACATGGGGCCTGGCCTCTGAGCTCCCGTCAAAGCAGCTAGCAGAGGCACAATATGAAATGCCACTATACATCTGAACAGGAGCTGTTTAGGTTCACTTCATAACACAGACTTTCACTTATATAAAGTCATTTGTTTCCCCATATACATATTCCCTGATCCCACAAGTCCACCTGTTTGAATACATTTTTATGACTTGTGTTGGATTATTTTAACTTCGGAAAAGGCAACATATCATTTGTACAGGGTTTACACTTATCCATATTAGTGTGAATGTAATAGCTCAGTTGCAGTTCTCCCACACAGTGTTTAAAATGCAAATAAAGATGCCCATGAGACAAGCAGCACAAGTCTAATTCACACATTCGGCTAGGAACTAAGCACTTCTCACCAATACTTGTCTGCACTGAACTGAGAAACTTTTGTACAATGGAGATTTAAATCCCAGCTCTGCTTCTCAATATCCTCCTATGCACTAAAATACACATTCGCTGAAGTGGAGATCAACAATACCGGCTACGCTTTTGTTTTTCTTAGGCCGGTTAGCTCTTGTGTCAGAGAGGATGGTATTGTGCTGAAGGAATGAAGTCATCCTCTTTTATTTCCTTTTGTCCAGTTATTAATCCATGAACTGCAAAAAGAAAAATGTTACTATAGAGCTGTCTTTAGGGTCTTCCATGAATGAGAACATGGGCGTTGGTCACGCTTTGGCGAGAGGAAATCTGAATGACGACATTCTCAAAACATTTTTTTTCCCCAAATGTTTAACAGTGGGGGAACAGTATTAGCCCTGAGATTGTCTGGCCTTAGATCATCTTTGGACAATAAGAACAGGCAAAAGAGGAGAGAGTATGAGAGTAATCCACTAACGAATATTAATGAGCTTATCTTCCTGGTTGAGAGGATGCTGCTCATATGCATAACAGTCTCAAACAACTCACACTACACAAGCACTATGTTTATTAATGACCAACTCGAGAAATATCATCACTACTAAGCTATTCTGCTATAATCGAGTTTATTCCAGTTTAATATGTTAACCATGCTCCATGTTTCTCTAGGCAGCTTCTACACACTTACAGGTGGTTTGCTCTGAATGGACTTGATGAACATGCATTAGGCTCGCTGCGATAGCCGGTATTCCCGGTGTTGGGGCCGCACACCGATTACATCACCTGCTCACCGCGGCACCGCCCCCACGGTCGTTTTGGCGTTTTATATTAATAAAAATCATTGAGTTCAGTTAGAGAACATACGCTACAATTAAAAACTGAATGAGTCTACTCAATTCAGCACAGATCAGCAGGAATCAGATTTCACTTCTCACGTGACGAGAGCGAGGCGAGCTGACTGACAAGACGATGGCGGAAGATTTGGTTTCAAAAGTTCTACGTTTAATATAAGCGAGTTTGTCATTGTACTGTTTTGTAGTTGTGTTTTTCATTAAAAATAATTAGGAACCCACCGTTCAAGCAACTGCTGCCCACGAATTGCCGCCAATTCGAAGGCGAAAGTGAAATGCGCACTACCGCACAGGCAATCAGAGGCGAGGGGGAGAAGCACCCCCCCAGTGATACCAGTATTACCAGTGTTGTCACATGTTGATTAACCGGTGAGAAAATTTCCTCACCATCACATCCTTAACATGCATGCAAGAAAATGTACTTTGAGAAGTGTGTGGGGGTGGAAGCATTTATACAGAAGAGTGAAAATTGCTGATGAAACAAAACTGCAGATAACACTTTTTCAAATGTTTTCAGTTCCTGATAAAGACGAGAGCAAGCTGCTCCTCACGAAGTGCTCAGGCACTAGGTATAAACAGCTTGCGTATAAACAGCCTGCGGCTGCTGAAAGAGAGTTCACAGTGCCACGTCGCATTATTGGCAACATGAAACATCTGAATTGCCTTTATCTATTGCTTCAAAATGTGTTGCATGACTACATTAAAAACAGTTTATTGCACTAATAAATGGGGAAAACTGCTCTCTGCCTTCCTTTTCCATCAGCACCTCTACCTCTCTCACTCCTTTTCCACCTGACTCAAAACTCATGTCACCAGTGGGCTGCGATCCACTTAATGACATTTTGACAGCAAACATCCATGTCTTTACAAACCAATAACTTGGGGCGTATAACCAGAATGACGAGCCCACACAGACAACACTATGGAGGTGACCATTTTCTTTTTTTTTTAGCATGAGATCAGCAACGCCAGGCAAAGAAATTCTGCCTGAGCAGTAAAATTCAGTTAGCAGTCAAATGATGGGAGAATTCACAACTGCACACCTAATCACTGGCCTGACTAGAATACCAATACATGGATAGTTCATATAGGGGTCATGGTTATTTTAAGGTTGGAGTCTTTTGCCTGGAAAAAGTCCTGGGTCCCTGTATGTCAAAATTATACCACCCTCAAGCAAATGAGATCAATCCACTCAGAGCAGAAAATGCAGGCCAGTAATGTTGCCTTGCTAAGTAGGAATATTGCAGCCATACCAGCATTAGCAGATACTGCATATTATATAATAAAGAATTGGGATTATTGATCCTCAGGTGGTATGGATACCTGCAAGTGCAACACTGATGTTTCTCTCACATTCATGGTTTATTTAAGGGCAGTTGAGGCTCAACGGTTAAGGCCCTGGGTTGCACCAGCACAGCCGAGCTGCTGCTGTTGGGCCCTTGAGCAAGGCCCTTAAACCTCTCTGCTCCAGGGGCGCTGTATGATGGTCAACCCTGTGCTCTGACCCCAACTTCCTAAAAGGCTGGGATATGTGAAGAAAAGCATTTCACAGTGCTGTAATGTATTTGTGACAGGCTGCTTCTTCTTCTTTTTCTTTACAAAGTTCTGTCTGTCTTCCGCTTTGGAAAATCCAGGGAACTTTAACTTCAGGGAAATTACATTGAGAGAGCCACAAAAGGGCATAAGTGTTAAGTCATATTCCATCACGTCTGACATCCAGTGACACTGCCCATGTTTCCATTATGACACTGGCTTGATTTAGAGAGATGCGAGTAATATGCATGTACGTGTAAGAAGAGAGAAAATGAACGGGAAAGGTTGCTGATAGCTCATATTTCAGCAGCAGCTTGGGGCCACATGCATGTCTCTACACGCTGATGGAGAATCATCCTCCTGCGCAAATCACAGCCTGCAGAGAAAGCTTTAGGATCTGAAGCCACGCCCGGTTCAAGGCTCGTGAAAACAGATACCTACTGACTTGTCTGGGCAAACGAGGAGTTCAGGGCACAGAGAAAAACTTCTGCAAACTCAACACAGCAGCAAAATGTATTGAACTCTGTGCCACTATAGTTTTGTACAAACTCCAGCCTTACTGACCTTTTCTAGCCTCCAGCAAGCAGCTGTCTAGGAGACACTGAAAAAAGACAGTGAAAGGAATACATCATCCTACACTGAGTTTCAACATGAGGCGTGTGGTTTTACAATGGGACTTGAACAGCCAAAATACTTGGAAAACTTTATATAATAATACATTTAAAAAAAAAACCTACAGACTTGACAAAGCACAGATTTCCCTCCACAGGAACTTGCGCAATCAAACTCCCAGCCCCAACTTTAAGACTTCAATCCCTCAAAAGTAAAGCAGGGGGTGACCAGATGTGGGAACTAGCCAACACATGTATGTGCACACACACACACACACCTCTTTCACAGCATACATCAGCTCAGTCTTGTGACAACCAGGTGCAGGAAGACACAATAGAAGGCTGTGGTCAGGGACAAGATAATGCACACAACAAACAGTGTGTTCATAGGAACATCAACAGTGAGGACAACATTGGGGCTGTGCAACAAACCTTATTTTCAATAACCTATTGTTGAATGTCGTTCTGCTGTGTGTTTGTTTCGATATTCAATCAATGAGGAAAATGCAGCAGAATAACAGTGTTATGAGGGGAACTGGTGAACATGCTCTCGTTCCTTAAAACAAATCACCAAAATGAAACATTAATGAGTAAAGATGTAGAGAAAGGATGTCAGGTCACACTACTCTATTTTAGGGTTGCAAAAATAAAATAATAATAATAATAATAATAATAATAATAAAAAGGTGAGCTAGGTAGCTAGTTAAATGCATTAATACAGACGAAGAGAAACAAACGTGATCATGTACAACATTGTGGTTGCCTCCTTGACAAAAAATTTGCATAATTTTTGACAATGTTTCGGCAATGGCATTTGGTATTCCTTCCACAAACAGCATGTTAAAAGGTATTACCCGAGACTGGCTAGCATCTTCATTTTCTCTTGATTTATTAATAGCAGGAGACTCATAGTTATGTGACAGGTTTGCACTGGACTTTATTTTGCTCAGGTTTACCAGTGCTTCCACATACAATTTGTGCATGCTAATTAATCCCGTGTGTGCGTGTGTGTGGGGCAGCAGGCAATAGGCTTCATGAGGAGCACTGTGCATTACAGCATCACACATTAAGGAGCATAACATTAAGTATAAACAAAATAAGCAGTAGTTTTTTTTTTCTTTTCTTTTTCTGGTGGTTGAATCTACTTGTCCTCTGGGCAACTATGAATAAGAAAATCTAATACAGGAAACCTGCTACTCCACCACTGGATCATGACTTTGAGCAATGCTGAGTCAGGTAAGAGTCTACTAATGTCAATTTCTACAAACTATCAGATAAGATTCCATATAATTATGATGTCTGTTGGTAAATGAGCTGTACTCGTGTTTGACGCACGTGAACTGAAGAGTGCTTTGGCTGAATGCGCGTTGTGATAACGTCAGGTGGCACATCTTGGCCAAAATCTGCGGAAAACCTCAGAATATTGCAGAGTTTGCTTGATTTTGCATTCATTTCTGCGATCACAAAATAGCTAAATACTTGTTAGTGAAAATGCTTGCTCATTTCCAAGCAGAAGACATGAAGGAAAATAGCCTCTTAATATTTTACAACTGAGGAGAGGCACTACATTAAGGTTAACTTGGATGTTCTTTTTCTCGATTTCACTGTAATTTAAAAATAGATTGGCTTTCGCTTAGATAAAAATCTTTTTTTAAATAAATAAATTAATAATAATAATAATAATAATAATAATAATAACAATAATACTTCAATTTGATTGATCTGTATCTTCTAGAGAATGTCTTATTATTCTTATTTTTTTTTCTTAAATGAAAAAAAGTCAGCAAACTGAATGGTGCCTGTGCTTGATGGATGAATTAAAGTTGCACCAGAAAATAAAATATCAGAATATTATCAATAACTTAAAAAACTTGGCAGGATATTAAGGCTACATCCAACATGATGATAAATGATGTATGCATGGCATGTAGAGGGGCCGGGCCTGGTCTGCCTTCTGACACAAGGATCTGCTGTCTGTTTCTCACACGGACACAGGAAGCTTGTTCTGGTAGAGATTAGGGCCTGAGGCACTCTCCATGACTTAGGCCACCCTGCAGAAACGGAAACTACACAGCCCTGCCTAATAATCTTCAACCAACGCTTCTGACACGTCGGCTCCAGTGTCATACGAGTGGTTTACATCTCTGTAATGCAGCAGGGAGTTGATGGCGAGTGTGCATGTACTCCTTTACTCTCTATACACCCAGAGGAAACCGCAAACACAGGGGCATCTCAGCAACCAGCAGGCAGCTCCCGGGACTCAAAATTATGCTGACTCAAGGAAAAGGAAAAAGATAAGTTCTATCAAAACACCACAGAAAACAAAGAATGGACTCTACAGAACAGCGTGTTTGTGTGGCTGATCTTACCATGTGCGAGCACTGAAATACAGAGAAATACATTAAGGGCGTTTTCACATGTGGTTTAAATACTTGAAATTCGAGGAAGGGCGTTATCATCACGTAAAGTTCACCGCAGATCAATTGTGCAATGCTAACTCTAATTTTTCTTCTTAAATATTGTGCAAGATTTGAGAAAATAGGCGGGTACACCCGCATATTACTCTTAGTGTACATTTTGATAATTGGGTTATTATTTTTTACTTTGAAGGTTTGTGAAAAATGAAACATATGGTTCAGAGGAACTATCAGCATTTTTAGTTCTCATGAGAAAGGCTACCGTTTACAGCACAATATTTAATACAGTATACAAGTTTGACGCCTGGCTCTGGGATTACCTCACTCACTGGCCTTCATTTATCAATATTTTAGCAAAGAAAACCGAACGTACAATTCCCGTCACATTTACACAAGTTTCACTAATTTTCTTCTTCGTACTTAAAGCAGCCGTGAATTACTAATCATGTTCACGGCACAGCTGATTTGCTTTCAGTGACTCCCGTAAAAGCCAGTGCTCGCAGAGTTCAAAACGGCGATTAAAAGGTTGAAAGAGCACTGTTTAGGTGCGGTGTGTGCTAAATCTTCCAGTAATCGAGGCTCATACCAGTAAATCTCCTTATGTGTAAATTTATGCGTAAGCTCTTGTAAGATATGATTTTTTCCCGAACTAACTGGACTTTCACGCATACCATATTCCTCATGTAAATACTCCTGTGAACAATTTACGTACTCGACCGAATATATCAAACCTTCAATGCAAATGGCTTCAGGCCCCAAAAAAGTGCAAGTGAAAGCAGGAGAGCCGTACAGTTTATTTCTCCCCTCATCCGAGTGTGCAGGGGAAATCTCTCAGGCCTTACCTCACTAGAAACCTCTGGCTCTCAGCCATGCCACATGACACACTGACCTGAAGAGTGTGAACTGAAGGAGGTGGCAGGCAGAGAGCAGGAGAGAGGGAAGCATAGATGAATGAAAGAAAAAGAAACAGAGAGATGGAGAATGAAGAACAGGACAGCTCATGTCTATGTGTACTTTGTTCTGTCTTGCTGTATCCTGCTGACACCTCTGTGTGTTTGTACACGTGTGTGAGTGTGTGCACACACACATGTGAGAGCATTCCAAACATAGCAGAGCATGTACACACAAATCTCTAAGATGATGTCATCAGAGGGAACGTGATCATACACGAGTGACACAGGGTGCCTCGCTCAAAAGCTAATCCTGCTTCAGATCCAAGTTAGAGCGCACACACACACACACACACCCACCAACCTGAAACTCAAATCCACTCAGACAAGAGATGAGCTGGGTAATCGATATCCCTACAGTGCGCTGCATCACTGTGAAAAGCAAGACACCATGATAAGGACAGTGGAGTAAAGATGTAAAGGAGGTAAAATAACCAAGGCACATTAATGAGTGCGAATTTAAATTAGACTCTTTAAAATTCAAAATGTGGTGCCCAAGGTAATGAAGGGTTCCAGACTCATTATGCAGTGTTTTACATGGACTTCTTTATACATCAACACATATCATTAGCAGTGTTTAATTTCCCTCATATCCCAGCACTTCACTTGTCTTTGTGTCCTCAAAACAAATAAATACACACACACACACACACACACACACACACACACACACTATAGGTAGATAGATAGATGGATAAATAGATAGATAGAGAAACATTTATTCCACTTTAAATTGATTAAGCATTGTATTATTCCTCCCCAAGTCCTCAGGTGAGGAACACAGCTTGAGCAGTATTAGTATAGCAGAAAGTATGGACAGCTGTGAATAGTGATACTACACCGCAAGCACGTTATATCTTATGGGAAATGGCTGCAGTTATCTGGTTTGACTAAATGGGGGATTTGAGGACCTCATCTTCACAGTGACATTCTAGAGTGGCATTTACACGCACACCCTGATTACATTAGACTTCTGCTGAGCAAGATAATGAAAAGATTCTGTTTGAAGCTATTAGAGAGGTCTTGGGATTAATAATGTACAACTCTGCTTAAAGGGCAGCCATACTGAAACTTTAAAATAGTGGTCACAGAGGATCCTCTTGTACATGGTCGCACGTGTATCTACTCTTCCAGAAATAACTAACTATGGCATCATACTTGAACACTGCTGAAATCCTAAAATCGGGTCTCCTGAGCGGCACAGTGGAAAAGCATTCAGCCTTTTGAATCCAGATTGCTATAGATGCTGCAGATTTCTATAGCTAGGAGAGCAAGAAAATAATTTTAGCCATGATCTCTGGGTGGGAGGGATAGTGTTACTGCCAATCAGAGGGAAATAGCCAATCATGGGGATATGTGAGCTTATGTACGTGGAAGAGGGCATTTAGCTATTTGTTGCGAGTGTTCAGCTGCCCTGTAACGTAGCAGCAGTTTGAAAAGAAGCAGTGTCTGGCTTCACGTTTTTCAGAGGAAGCACATTACTCGCTAGCCTTCACCATGCCCAGTTGGTATCGGTAGTATGATCAGGAAGAGATCAATTGGCAAACAAACAAATGAGGAGGAGCCGGGGGGGGGGGGGGGGGGGGGGGGGGGGTTGATTAAATCTTAATACCTAAGGAGCTCCTTACTCTTTGCATACTAGAGGACTGGGTTCAACACATTTTTAGGCTTTTGAAAAACAGGGCACCCGAAGTAGTTCCAGATATTCCTGAACAGCGCTTATAAGTAGTCAGGTAACAGAAAATGTATATAAACTACATAACCTGGCATAGTGAGCGTAAAGCAAACACTTATAAGGATTCCCTAACGGTGAAATGTGGATGTTGAGAGTTAACCGAAGACAGGTGTAGGACTTTATTTCACTCCTTATTTAAGCCTGCTTTATACACTAAAACTAAAAGCCTACGCAGGGGTATGGCCCAGATACAACTATTAGACCTACAACAATGCACTGACATTTGGTGGATCTTGCCAAGTGTAATTATATGGTGATGTGCTTCTGAGAAACCAAAAGATTTCAAACATGAATAGGTGACAATGTTGAAGCTATTGGTTCCAATACAAAGCATATGCCGTTATTTACTTTGGAAACAGCCCAACCATTAGAATAGCACACTGAGCATCTGGTACACTTTGAAAGTCAGACCTGACTCTAGACCAAACAATGCCAACATTTAAATGTGGGAGTACAGAGAAGCAGGTTCACTGAAGTAGTAAGAAATACTAAGAAAACAGCAACCTACCAAACACCAAGGGGCAAAAGCCATAGCAAGGAAGAGCTGAACTCGGGTTCGCCATGTTTAAAAGAAAAGTAATAAAAAACAATATTTTTGCAAATTGCAGAAATATATTCCACTCCAAACATATTCCATTTATACATCTAGGAGAATATAAGGCAATTAAGCAGCAAACTGCCTTGCATTTGAATAAATCAGCAACAACAAACAGTGATGATAGTTGTATATATGTGCCTGAATGAGGAGATACAGCATGTCCCCCCCCCCCCCCAATGAATAGAGGAATGATTAGCTCACTGCTTGGAAGAGCTTCTCGTAAACCTCCAATCTCTCCCGAGTGAGCAGTGGGAGTCTCTACACGTCACTGAATGTTTCGACAAAATGTTTCGACAGGTCAGGCGACGTTTGAGCTAAAACATAGGCGCACAGTGTAATGTGAGCAGACATGTTAATCCCCCCAATGGACAGTGTGCCTTAGGAGCTAGTAAAACTCCCACAAACCTTAAAGTAACTGCTGTTAAAGGAAAACACCATCATGAAACACAATATATGCAAGTTTATATTGAAAAGTTTTGTTCTTAGCGATTCTGGCACGAACATGTCGGTTGGAGCTGTATTTTCATTATTCCTGTATTATTCATTGGGACATTGCTAGTGCAGTTTCAACAGTGGCTCATGAAAGAACATCTTCAAAGATAAGGAATAATGGTCAGGTTTCCAAAAAAAACACCAAGAGTTTCTGTTCTCATTCACCATTTTCCAATGATGGTTAATATTAATTATTAATGAGAAATCAAAAGCAGAAGTAGTGGAGATAGCAAGCACAGGACTCAAAGTCCCAGAATGCAATGCAGCTACAATAATGGCACTGTTTGCAAGATTAGCATGAAAGCTTTGGAAGCATGTGTGTTTGAGTAGAGTGTATAGATGTGAGAGGTAAGAGAACTAGACAGACTAAAACATTAAAGCACTGCTGCATCGCTCTCTTTAGGTAAAAGGTGCATTCCGACTGTGCCCACAATAAGCGGGCAGTTGAACAGCATTGTGGGTAACGTAGGAAATGAAAATAGACAAACCGTTCACAAAAGATGTTTAAACCAAAAAAGTCAACTCAGAATCTAAATGTTAAATACATCTTTTGCACCACTGATTATAAATAGTGCTATGCAAGTTGCTAACGATGGATTTCTCCTTTAAGAGAATGCAGAGAAGGTTTCTGGAGTGTCAAAACAATAAAGCGTTCGCCCTATCATCTGGAGATTGCGAGTTCATATCCGGACGATGCCAAAGCCATCCGTGGCCCGTGTCCAAGACAGCAAAATTGGCCATGTTCTCGGAGTTGGAAAGAGGAAGATACATAAGAAAACATGCACAACCACAAGGAAAAATAAAATCTAGGAACTTCAAGTGAATTTGAGTGCCAAGTTAACAGCTATGCTGAACATCTTACCTGGTTTACACCTTAGGCTACCTGAGACATCAAAGCAACAGATCCAATGGAAAACTACAATCCTGTGGAATCAAAAGCATTCATATTCAAGTTTACATATCCCTTAGGTCACACTGAATACCTCTCTAGCAGAGTGGAAACACAGCAGCGGCAATTACACAAAGACCTCGATAAAGCCAGCCAGCAAAAGCACACACTGTTTGCCACAATGGTATGGCTCGATAAAAGGACATGAAGCTTGGTGGGATATTTTTAGAACGTACAAATGACAATTCTCTCAAATTGCATGAAAAACCATCCAAGAAAATGGTTAATGAAAAGTATCTTCGTAGTATAAATACGTATCTCTTCATTTTGGATTTCTTCACAGGATAATTGACTACGCTTCTATGACACAGTATACAAGTCCCCAGGGGCATCGGTTTTCACTCGTACCTGGCTCTCTGACACCAGCTTAGCTCCTCATTCCAGCTGCTCTTTTTCTAAACCTTCAGCAGAGAGACCTCCCAGACGTCCAGTTTAATATTTTAACCGTGGAATCGTAGAGACCCACAGTTAAACATGTCCCCAAAGACCTCTGGCCAGATGAAACGTATGAACCAAGTATTACAGTGCATTTATCTTTCGTTGGATGGCAGAGCTCTTGCCACAGAGCCATAAATACCATGGATTCTGCGTAATCTGTCAGAGAAAGTAAGTTAAACATTCCAAAAGCAGAAAAATCAACATTAGAAGCACATGATCTGGCTAGTAAATCACAAGAAACCATTACAGAGATGATGACTGGCTTTTGTAAGTCAATCATCTCCACCTAGGAACAACACTGCAGTGAGTAAGGTGGAGTCATTCAAATTCCTCCAAATCTCTAAAGCTCTTAAATGGGAAACACAATGACCATAATAATTATTTTTTTTAAAAAGTTTGTCAGCGAATATTTTTTCTAATGAGGTTGTGGCAACAATCTCTCAACCAGTTCTGCCCCAGTTCTACAGACAGCAATCAATAACCTCATGGTTAAGCTAAGCCTCCCTCTGCTTGAAGACCAGACTGCAGCGAATTGTAAGTACAGCAGAAAGGCTGAAGAGAGAAGAAAATAACTGAACAAAAACAAACAAAAAAAAAAATCACCATGAACCCCATATACCCAGGAAACTGTTTCAGAAGCTTCCCTCATGTAAATGATACCACTCCATCAGAACCAGTACCACATACCACACCACCTTTTCTCCGCAGCGGACACTCGTCTCATAAAGCTATCTATGACAAATTAGAAGCACTGAACTTTCCTTGCCATTTAGTGGTGAATATGGTCTTTGTATTTGTTAATTTCTCCCTGATTCTGTCACATGCCAATTCCCACCCAGGATCCAGTTCTCTACTATCATACAACAGCTACCAACCGGGGAGGGCGAGGGCTAACACATTCCTCCTCCAAGACATGTGAAGGTAGCCAACTGCATCTTTCTGAATTGTTGACCGTGCTGCATCCCAGGACAGTGTAAAGCACTATCTACCCTCTTCTGCTTGCATGAGCTCACAGATGCCCACAATTGACAGGGGAGAGAGAGAGAGAGAGTATACCCTCCCTCCCACCAAGAGAGCATGGCCAATTCTGCTCCCTTGGCTTACAGTTATGGCTCTGGCATCGTCAGGGTTTGTACTCGACCTCCAGACGATAGGGCGAACACTTTTCTGTTAGGCTACTTGGGAACACAGTAATTTTGATGAATGGGTCAGTGAGGCGATCGGCCTGAATCACTGCATTTTCACTGAAAGATCAATCTAAACATGGAAAATGAGATAGCTACCAGTTTTAAAAACTTCAGATCTGGCACTATACATCCAAAGGCCATTTGGTTAAAATTGCCTATATGAAACAAACTCATTGAATGGCAAGACATTTTAGAAGAAATGTGTTGAATAATAAATAAGAGGAGCTACTGACCCTGTGAAACCAAAAAAGAAAGAAGTAATGTGTAGCAAATCAACTACAGGCATCACAGTGATTCTGGTCATTTTACCAGCTTTACAGTTAGATGACAAAGAAAACTAGTGGTAATGAGTGCATAAAACATGGCATTTGCCTGTTTTTAATACAACTACAGCTGGTTTGCTGCCAAAAAAAGGCCTTTTCTGGAGCCAATTTCAAGCTCAGGTGTAGAAGAGACCATGCAATCATGTCAAGGTAACACATGCCAGCGCCATTACATCAAAGGCAAACTGTTCATAAGAGGCACAATGACATGTCTATCACCTATCAGAACTTGTTTTTCACTCCTCTTGTGAACTCTTAGTGGTTATATTCTGCAGCTGTCACAAAACATTTGTATGCTTAGAGTTCTTTTGACTCCAGGTGAAAACTGAGACTCTGTTCATAATACAAGCCTTATTGAACCCATCCGGTCCGTCTGCCTTGTGGCGGTTTGTATGTACAAGGGACACTTATTTGCCTTAAGCATGATGCAAAATGTCACTTACGCACATTTTGAAACTCAGTAACATCACGACAGCTTGCTACATGGGTCATGAAGAAGAACAAACATCATATCTCGAAACAACCAAGTCAGTGGAGGAGCAATGAAACGAATGATTATTTTCTCTGGAGGGCGGCTGACAACATGTCAGCTGGACATGATTAGGGCGAGAAGGGGAAAAAGACCAGATGTGTAGCTATTACTGGCATTACTGTACAGAGAAACATGAGAGGAACCAGCAATGATATTTGTATTTGTGGTAATATGATTTGAAGAGGGGGTGGGGAATTCCAATCTGCCCGACTTCATTACCTCATTTCTGAAAAGCGTGTTATCATGGTCCATATAAGCACATATCAAAGTGATGCAAATTTGATTTGAAAAGGACCAACGTTTGTGTTTAAACAGCAAGCATTGCAGAAAAAAAGTTTAATATCATATTTAGCATCACTTTAACACAAAATATGAGATTTTATCTGCAGGTCTTCTTATTGAATAAAAATAATAATAATCCACAACGATTGAGCACAAGTTTTTAATGCACATTTTGGAGATTTTATTCGCATCTAGTGTTTCCATACAGGGTTTTTTTTTTTTTTAAATGAGATTCAGATAAAAACGTGTGGATGGAAACAGAGCTACTGTGATACCCTGTATACTAAATAGTAGCATTAGAAGATCATTTGCTTTTCTCCACGATAATGTAGCCGGGTCTTATATACATGCCTACAAAGAGGCCAACTGGAGCAGCTGTAGGAGTGACATGAGCCCCACCTTGACCACTCCAGCTCTGTATCAACGCACTCGTAGAGATAGATACCCCTCTTTAAAACACAACACTCATTAGCTCCCATTTAAAAACCACCAGTGCCAAAACACACATTTATTGCAAGGGAAATTAATAAATGCATCAGAGAATAATCATCACAAAGGATGCAGAAGTTATACAAGCAATAGGAGTTAATGTATTTTACTGGCAAATATCACTTTACGATTACATATGTAATATTTTAAAATGTTGGACTTCTGATTGGAAGCTTGTGATTTCAAATCCTAGCAGCACCAAGCTGCCACTGCTGGGCCCTTAAGCAAGTCCCTTAACCCTCAATTGTTCAGCTGTATATACATGAGATAAATGTAACTCGCTCTGGATAAGGGCGTTTGCCAAATGGCGTAAATGTAAATGAACTAGACTGGGAAGCTGAATTGTGGGATGTTGCATGTCACTTGGTACACTTAAAATAATAATAATAATAAATTATTAATTAATTTCAAAAAGACCATGTCCATCACCCAGTCCAACTTGGGAAAAAAAAAAAAAGACAACTTTTTTGAAATTACATGCCTTAAACTTTCCCAACTGGTCAAAAGAACACAAACTCAGCATGTCATTTGCAAGTCAATCACCTCACCTAGGTCACAAGTTTCATGGAAAATGGAAAAACACATAAAAGCAACACTCAGGGTGCAATGTGAGTTAGTTTCACATTTCCACCCAAACTGTTTTGGCTCAAAACAATGCAAATGATCAAGACGAATCGATTTAGCCTCTGCTGCAGGAATCTTATACCAAACCTGCATGAGAATCTGTGCATGAATTACCCAGAATAATTTTTTTTTTTTTTTTTTTTTTAAAGGAAAGGAGAAAACATACTATTTAGTCATCTCTTACTGAGAATTAGATTAGAGGAACCGATGAGTTAATCTGTGCCATTCATTTGGGGTGAGATTTAAATTTGTATTACCGCTGATGTGTATCTTTTAAAAGGACACGGCAAGATGAATTGCAGATGCTGAATGGAAAAAGTCACATTTTTAATCATCCCACATCTAAAGTCCTATCTGGATTGGACTAGTATTACATGAAGGTGTGGGATAATTATTACTTGAGCAGTTTGGGAATTTTAATCCAGTTCAAATCAGTCATGTCAGTAATTTATATGGACGGTGTGTGGAAAGATTACACCATATTTTACCTTCTACAAAATGACCCATAGAAACACTCCAGGTAATGACCTGTCTGAAATGCCATGTTAGCAAAGATTCCATTATATCCTGGTGGGAAAAGAGCTTTTGTGCTTTTTCTTCAGCACATTCAGGACACTCCAGGAAGTGTTCACTCTTTTGTAGCATCTCCCACCGAAACCAAAGCGGTTTAGCAAAGCAGAACAATAAAATAAAGAGGATGTCAGCGAAGCAACACTTCTGACTTCCTAGCACAGGTACAGCCTACATATGTTTCGGTCATGTCACCTACTGCGCAGATCATTAAAAGAACCCAACAAGCACTTAGAATAAAGATAAAAAAACATTGTTTGTATTAAAATGAGGTCTGTAGTGCGCATAGATATTTTAGTGTAACAACCATGTATTTTGTGAATACGCGCCCATCTCTGATTTATATAGAGACTGCTTATCTCACGCAAATCGATCATAATTACTACAGACGTCCTCTGGCAACGTTACTAAACACACATGTCTGAAAATGTTTTTCCATCCCAGATATTTTTTGGTTTTCTGTTAACAGGAAGCTATTTACGCTCTTCACAGCTGCTTGTTTTTATATCAGAAAACAGGTCAAATATGAAGTAAAAATAAAGGAGAAGATAACGGATATATTATGAGGGCACGGTAATGGTGACAGCGCATCGCCTACTCGCCACCCACAGCAGACCTGCTTCTCCTCGCCTACAGGTTGGTGATGTCCAAGACAATTATATAACTTGTTGAAACTGACCAACCCCCACCACAATCAGCGCACAGCTACACAGCATTTCCCAGGTACAAGGCTGAGACAATGCCGTGGTGTCCAGCACTGGACGCTGTGAAAATCCTGGTGACAAACAGCTGGTTGGGCTGCAGAATACAAGAGAAAAATGGGCAGTGGGGAATTGGATCAATACAAACTGACTACACGGTGTGTCAACTGGCAGGGCATCCGAGCTCGTACTACAGACGGATCGCACAAATTAGTTTCTACATGCATAACCTCCACGAAGGCAGCATATAATCCATGATTCATCTCCATCTATTGGTCAAGTAACTTGCTTTATCATTGTACAAATATCCGCTTCATAACTAGAATTTAAGCTGTAGGTACCCCTTTTCACACACCAATGCGTCGAGCCCTTAGTCACATCAACTTCAGCAAACAGGTGTGACATTTAATGTGCTCTCAAGCATGAACAAACTCACCTAAAAATGTCGATATGAGAACGATGCAAATTTTTTAAACTGAACTGGCTGCTGAATGGGACAGCTTTCGTACAAAGTATTTTTTCTCCAGTGAAATTCTCCAGGCTGTTTTGTTTGGAAGACTTCTGGAGAAAAAAAATGGCTGCTGAAAACACAAATCCACTGCCCATAATGTAGAAAACTGTGTTTATGAGTTTATGTCCCTCTGTAAAAAAAACAAGCCACAAAACAAACTCAGCTAAGTGGAGCAATTATCATTTTGAATTCTGAATTGATAATTGGGCAATTCACAAGATTTAACTATAACCCCAGGCATTTTTTTTTTTCAGAAAAAAGGGGAGAGAAAAAAAAAATATGAATGCTTCCACACTCCTCATCATGATCATGCATTGCTGTCTGTGTAGTTATTGAATAATAAGCCTTATGGCTTGGAAATGTAAAGGAGTCTAGTGCACATGACAGTCTACAGGCTGTTACTCTATGGGGAAAAAGTAACGCAACATATGCACAAGTCTAATCCTCATAACTACTTTTTTTGTAAATGCTACACATTCCGTCACAGCCACAGCATACATGCATTAATGCAGACAAACAGATACAAACTGTAGAGCTGATGCCACCTAGTTGCCTACATGTAAGCTACTGAATGAAACACTAAACTCTGGATCACAGGTCAGTCATCTCTTCAAACATGTCTGGCTCCCTTTAGTGCAAGCAACATGACCAAATAAAGGAAGGAAAGAATGACAAGGCCACCAGGTTTCACAAGGCCCTTTGGCCTGAAGGGGAAGTGAGCCAACCCCCACCACAATCACTATTTTCCCTCTTTTCCTCCCGAGTGTCTTCTTTCCTCCTTCGGTTTTCCTAAAAGTACTCATCAAGCAACTCTTAGTGAATGTCGTGAATACTGTGAAGTGTGTCTTAAAAGCCACAGACATTGTGCTGGTTTAATCTTTGGTGTGACAAAGTCTATTGTTGGGAAAATTTCAAACATATATACTGGGTATGTGTTAACATGTAATGTTCCTCATACAAATCTGAATACTGATTAAGATGAAAACGTTAATTACATTCCACCATACCTTATTCCTAAACGACTGACAACATCGACAAGCATAACTAAAGAGAATAACGCTTGAACTCTGACACAGGATCCACCTTGTGCATAAATCAAGGGTGTCCCTTTCCAAAAGGAAGTCAGCAGTGCTTCAATTTGTTTTTCCAAAGGAGCCTCTAAAGCAGCATTCCTCTGTACCCAAGAGGGCCTACTATCACAGGGATTTCCTTCCTCTCGCTCCAATGGGGACAGCACTGTGGTCGAACTACGGCAGGGCGAGGCTGGCCCACCAGCCCTACTACTCAATGATCAGCACGTCACCAGCATGGGTTGGTCTTTAAGACGTGTATAAATTAATTGCCCATACTGAATCGAATACTACAGCTCTTTTAGACACTGCTGCGTGAACAGAGCGTGATATCAAAAGCACAAAAAGGGCGAGTCTGTGAGCTGTATGCAAGATCTCAGGAAATGGAAGGGTTTCATGTGAAACTATCTAACTCAAATGCTGAACATAACATTATCTCTCACACTTCCTTGGTTAAAAATGAGGACATGTTCCATGATGAACAGCAGAAGTAACATTAGTAGCACTCTATTGTTGCTGATTTTTTTTTTTTTACCATACTATATTAGCACACGTTAAACAAAAACCTAACATGTCAAATCTCAAAGAAAGGAGACCTGCAATCTCTAAAGACTTCATTTCAACCCTGACAGACTCACAGAATGCCACCATAAAGTAGGGTGGCATTAAAAATAAACGAGGAGGCAACAGGATCCGCCTGACCACCTTAAACACTTTTAATGCTTCTCTGATACGTTCACATGCTTATAAAATAGCTTTGAAAATGTACAATGCCTTGTAACCCTGGTGGTACTTTCAAGGGTTGACCCTTTACCAAAAAGAGTGTATGTAGTGTACCTTTAAAGCTTGGAAGGGTAATCAAGGGCCAACTATGTAGCCTAGATTAAACCTTTATTTATTTATTTTAAAAGGTACATTATATCCATGTGGTAGATGATACATATTAAAACGTACACAAGATAAAGGTCCAACCCCAGCAATAAGGTAAGGTACTGTTTAATACCCTTTTATCTAATTTGTCAAGCAGCCATGCAAAGAAACTGTGCTGCCTTTAGGGTGGACTGCAACATCATAATTCACTCACAACGACTACAGTATATCTGAGGCATTCCTGGAAAGCAATAAACCTTAAAACGCCTTATTTATTTGGTGTAAAAGCCAGCCGTGTTAATGCGTAGTTGGGGAGCAGAACTGCGCGATTTCTCTTTCTCTTCTGTGTAGAATAAACTGGACTTGGCCTGAGAGAGAGCTGAACTAGGTGGGGCCGCTAATCAGACACACTCAGAACAGGACACAAAGCATGAAATAAACCCGCTTTTAACGCCACGGCGATAGAAAGACGGTTATAATGTTAATAAACACGCTTCTGTAGTTTAACACAGGATATTTCGCTTGCTGACATTTAAACGCTGGGAGCCGTCACACGCCCAGTTTCCCCTCACGGTACTCATTCGGACAACTTTTCCATTTCCGCTGTAACTTCCACACAGCGGCGGATAAAATACCGTAAACAATGAAAAGCCTGTTTCTTCCCCCAGCACAGCCTCGCTGTTTAAACTCTACCGCTTCACGGGATTAAACGCCCTGGTTCATCCACCACACTGACACAACGGCGTGTAGGAAAGCGTTAGGAGTTGAATTGTTTCACTCAGGCTCCGCCATGTTCTCGCCGTTTGACCTGCTCTTCCGCAAACCGCGCGCTGCTGAGCCGGTCTCGCGCTGCGAGCTCGCGCGCCTCTAACGCACGCAGTGAAAACAAAAGGCCGCTCGGTACATCCGCGTCTGTTGCTACAAAATGACCCGGTTCGGGTCCTCTAGGTAAAATACAAAGTGACACATTAGAAAAGCCGACGAATCCGGTACTCACAGATTAGCTCCAATCCGTTTGCGCTCTCTCAGTCAGTTAGCCAGCCAAGCCAGTCTCTCTCTCTCTCTTTCTCTCTTTCTCGCTCACTCAGCCGTCTGACGGGTTGGAGTTCGACGTGACGTCACAGTCCCTCTCTAGTCTAGCAGCCATCCCCCCCGCGCGCGCGCGCACACACCTTGCCTCCTATTGGATGCGTGGCGGGAAATTAGGACTCAGTACAAAAGCGCACTAACGTTACTAAATACATTGTGTACTAAATAGTCTCGCAAAATCTTAATCTTATGTCACAACAGCAGAACAAAACGTTGGCTATTTATTTGCGCGGCGATTAAATTTGGTATATGTAAACAGAAAGCTTAGTATTTGCACATTCTTCTTCTTCTTCTTCTTCTTCTTATTATTATTTAGCATGGTCTCCCTGATTCCTCACAGCTCTTAAAAATAATTCATCTTCATTAACAGCTTTGAGTAACCACTAATAGCGGGATCACTAGGCGCAAAGCGGTGTAAGTGGAGGTGGGAGGAAACCCGAGAACCGAGAGGAAACGCACAAGGACATCTGGAGAACATGCACAACTCCACACAGACAGTAACCAGAGTTCAAGAGCTCAGGCCACTGGAGCTGTGAGGCTGCAAATCTACCTGCTGCACCACCATGCTGCCCTAATAATAATAAGAAGCGAAGAAGATGAAGAATAATTTCAAGCTTTCATTTCAAAATTGCAAAATGTCTTCTTTGAATCACGGCAGTAGATAACTGCTGAGTATACAGCCTACCTCAGATCACAAGGCTTAATTAATATCATGGATTTATGCTGCAAAAGAGTCATTTTAATGCGAAAAACACAAAACAAGGAATCCTGAAAACACAAGTTATTTAAACTACCCAAGTATGCTTTAATTAACCCTTAGGGCACAAAGTTAGAATGAATATTTGCTTTTATAATAACACATAAACCAAACTCTTCCCACATTGCTGGCAGTGAAAGTAGTACCTCCTAACCCCCAGCGTAACCCTTTGCTATTTATTATATGATCTTTTAGGAATATTTTTTGAATACAGAAAGGAAACACGACCCCTATTTTTTACATCATTTAAAAAGTAACTTAATTACAGTTTAAAGGAATTCTCCTTATGTTTAGTGTTACATGAAGAAAAATTAATACATGTCCCTTTACCCTGGAAAAAGAACAGAAATCCAATTATTCCAACTAATGGAAGTCTAAGTGCAGTTGCTAAAGTAAACAGTAAATGTTAATCCAAAAATAGACAGTTGTAATTCTGTTTTTGCATGTTTTAAATATTTATTAAATGAATTTAACAGTTGCCCCAAGACTTCTCTTGCAAACAAGTTTGAGATAAACAGGATTCTTACCGTTTTCTGTGTGAGAGAAATTGTGCCAGAATGCTACAGATGTAGTGGATAATGAGACAATGTTAAAGAAACATTGAAGTGCAGGCTATACCATACAAGTTACTGTATAGTGTTTCTCAACCCTAGTCCAGGGAACTAACTGCCGTGCACAGTTTCAAGGCCTCACAAGTCCCAACACACCTAATCTGCTAACCACAGCTCATCAGCTCATCTAATTACTAAGTCCATTGTGAGTCGGCTCAGACATGTGTGAAGGACCTGGGC
Organism: Ictalurus furcatus; assembly: GCF_023375685.1. Lineage (NCBI taxonomy): Eukaryota > Metazoa > Chordata > Actinopteri > Siluriformes > Ictaluridae > Ictalurus > Ictalurus furcatus. Next base: position 16,167,204 of record NC_071273.1, read on the forward strand.
TGAGAAACTCTACTTTAAAAATTACATCTAACTTATAGCAACCCATAAAACACGAACTACTACAAAACATAGTTTCAAGCACAGCATTTTTTGGCTGAATTTGCTGTGTGAATGGTCTCCTGTTCTCAGATGATCGCATTACTCATCTCTTACAGACTTAGAGGAAAACAAGTGAAGAAATCAAGCAGCTCATTGAAAGGGTCTGCAAGCAGTCAAGAATGCCAAATATGCTCTTTAGCATCAGGAATGTGAGTCCGCTCCCTTCTGTAGGCCACCATCACTCACAGTTCTCAGCAATCATGTGGCACTCAGCTGTGCACACTCAGATGTATGGGAGTATTGGTGTAAGTTACACCAATGTGTTTTTCTGCTACTTCACTGAGTAAAAGATTTACTTACTGGGCAATAGCTACACAAACCATGGCACAGTCCTATTTAAATGCCAGTTGATGTTCAGCATAAAACTCACATAACCTGTGAATCGAATTCACACAACCACAAACATATGAAACATTGAGATTGCTGATTTAACTGATTTTCATATCTTTAGGAACTAGTATATATTACTTTGTGCAAAGACAGCGCCATCCAGCCATTTAGCATCACCATATAATTGTTTATCCATGACAGCAAAGTTAACAAGACAAGTTATTGACAAGAAATATTGACAGGACTTTTCAACATAGAAATGCTAGGTATAGCCAGCCCCACTGAAAAAACAGGGAGGCTGGCTGGGTGAGGGGAGGGAGGGTTTAGTAATCCACTAAAATGCAGAATAGGACTGTCTGAAACATGTCTGTTTGATAAAACTATGATGGTCTAGACTTACGCTTTTTCTTTTTTGGCAACTCATAAGTTAATACCATCCATCCATCTTCTATACCACTTAATCATTTTCAGGGGGAAACCTGGAGCTTATCCCAGGGAGCATCGGGCACAGGGCAGGGTACACCCTGGACAGGGTGCCAATCCATCGCAGGGCACAATCACATACACATTCACACACCCATTCATACACACCCATACGCGGTGTGAGGCGAATATTCTAACCACTAAGCCACCGTGCGCCCTCATAAGTTACTACTTCCAGTTTTTTTGTGGCAAAAACTTACATACCTGCTGAAACTTTTGTGGCTAAATACAGACATAAAAACTGTAATTTTTTATTTAAAAAAAAAAGAACCAAAAGATTTCCTTTTGGTTAGGGTGGGCGTATACGGTGTTATTTTTGCCTGTCATGCGAGCTCCCGACCATATTCTTTCCTGCCAGGAGAAATCGTTGGTGCTCATGTGATCAAGTTGACCAATGACGAGGAAAAGAAAATGATTGACATAAGGTCTGTGGTTAACACAAGCTCAAGATATTTTCACGTTTTTATTCTACGACATAAAATACATCAGTAATACCCCACTCATGATTTTGTTAAGCTTTTACATGTCTTGAAAAAGTGACTAAATGGTACTACAGAGGTTGTTGGGGTTATTAAACGCCATCACGCCGAACAGGAAAACACATCTACTACAGTCTCGTTGTGTTTTTACTTGTGCTCTTGCAAACTATTCCAACTCGAACGTTCCAACTTGTAGATTTATCAATTTATAGCATTTTCCAATTGTAGTGTCATGTAAGAATCATAGATTTTTGTTGGTCACAGAGCTTATTTTCTGTAATAATCTAAAAGCCAACAGAAAAATCTTATTGGATTTTTGTCGAGTGAACCAGGGTGATCCTAACTTCCTGGTTGGCCTACAGAAATACATCATCCCTGCAGCACTCTATTGATAAATGGCGCCAAAAGTCAGGCAAATGCATCAGAATTCGGTTGTAAAATCTTGTGGTGCACCATTGCATCTGTATGATTTTAAAATAAACTGACTCATAACGTGTGCAGGGGGCTTACAACCCACACCGTGTATGCCCACCCTTACTGATGTTAAGTTTAGAGTTAGATTTAGGTGTAGGCGAAGCATTAATTAGCCCCATTAATGTCAATGGAAGGTCCTCACATGGATAGTAAGTGTGTGGGAGCTTTCTTAAGTACATTGTCCCAGGCCTGAGCAATATCCATGCTGGGCCTGGTACAACTCTAAAAGAGACCTCCACATTCATAGCAAAGACACACACCTTTAAACTGTGTTTATAGTGTTTAGGTGTTACGTTGGTTAAGACAATTATGATTTATCTGGAGCCTTCACCAGAATCTACTTTCAATATTGCACACTGTATGCTGCCTGATGCCTGTGTCATAGTTCTATGTCCCAATCCAGGAAAGCTACATTATTTCTCCTGATCAGATAGAGCCTACAGGAACTCCCGTGTGTGAGGGTGGCTGGAAAGTCATGGGCTATTCTTAGCTATGTTTTCCTGCCTGGGTGGGGTTTCACAGTTTCTTCATGACGATTGCGCACCAGCAATTGTTTCCCCACACAAGATTTCACATGGGGTCAACACAACCAAAAAAGGCCAAAAGAAAGACGACAGTTTGGGAACCCTTCACAGAGGTAAACTGACAATGAATCTTACTGCTGATGCAGAGCCAGTGGAAAGCAAGAGTGACTCATTTACAGGTCCAACCCATTATTAGGCAGAAATAGCCTGTCAAATGTGTCAGGTAAGTGTGTTGTAACTTGAGCACATTAGCCTTATCTTCAGGTCTTTAACCATGTAACAACAGAAATAGATTGTAGTGCTCTCCATGATAGCACTCGTCTCATATGAGTCGAGAGATAATTTAGGTTAATGGGAGGATCTGAACCTGCTCTGGGAGTGCTCTCACTTTTACACATACATGCATACACAGACACACACACACACATATACATTACTGGGCCGTATACAGGGCAATGATCACTTGGTTTAATTAGCTACTGCAACTGACCCACTTGCGCAGTTCATGAATGAGGAGAGCTCATTGCTAAAATCATCTGCCAAATGCTTCTGGAGTCAAGCTTCCATAGCAACCAAAGCAGAGATTAAATCTTTCCATAAAGTATGATTATGACTATGTAGAATTTCATAAGAAAAACGTGGTTAGAGGTCATCGTGTTTTTGTTTTGTTTGTGCACAATCCTCTAGACTCATGGGTTTTCCCCTGTAAAAATAGAACAAAGCAAAAAATAATAATATATACAGTACACGCTGTTGAAGGCCTAAAACCATGTTTAACAGAAAAAAATCAGAGAAAAGCAAGCTTGAGAATTCAGGGTCATAGACTGTTTAATCTATCATATGGTATTTATGAAGAATTATCATACGGCCCACTTTGCCAAGCAACAGCAAAAACACAAGATGACACATGAGCTGTTTGTCTCAGGGATATATTCAAGGTTTCTACACACACATTTCAACATGTTCACACATGGCAGGAAGGCCTAGTAACACATTTAATCTACATTTACTGTACCTGTAGATTGGGAAAGGCTTCTTCCAAAAGTTTAAGTTTAAACACAGTTTAGTTAAATGCCAAACACAAGGAAAAAAGGAAGACACCCGAGACAACAAGGCTATTATTGTTATACTTCTAATAGACAGATTGGAGAGAGGCATGCACTAATTACACTCATAAAATGACAGAGAGTTTGTTTCTGTCTTCAAAAACACAGTGTGTGGCGTAATCCCAGGGAGTCAGGGACCTTCTCACCTCATCCCCAACATACTCACACCCCCCCCCCCCCCACACACACACATACATTCACATCCACACACCCACACACCCATGCAAGCAAGAACAAGAGAAGCAGAGGTGAAGAAGATGAATAGAATTTATCTAATTTGAGAATTAAAAGCGCTGCACTGTGGTTATTTTTTTATCTGTGTGGAGTTTTACATGCTCTACCCGTGTTTGCTTGGGTCTCCCCCTGGGTTCTTCAGTTTCCTCCCACCTCTTAAATACATGCCAGTATGTGGTTTGGCTACCCTACAGGGTGTCCCAAAAGTCTCCATACATACACATGTTTGCCAGCACCATGTCGGTTGTGGCTTCGTCAGTGGATGTTCGTGGACGTCCCCTATTGGTTGGTCTGCGACACGTTCAGTCTTTTTGAATTTGTTAAGAAGTTTGGCAACAGTGTTGTGTGTGTGACGTGCTTGCCACGCTTCCTGTTAAAGTCCATCACAATCTTGCGACAGCTTCCTGATCCAGCTATGAAAATGATTTCAACACGTTCTTCTTTTGTGAAAGGCATTCTTAAAGGCTATTTGGAAAATAATAATAATAATAATAATAATAATAATAATAATATAAACTAAGATTTTGGAAGACATTTTGCTGAAAAGTCTTCATTTCCCCGTGTATGGAGACTTTTGGGACTAATTCTAGATCAGTCATTCATGTAAAAGAAAACAAAGGAGCTCATATTAATTTCTAGTTGAATGACTAAGCAGAAGAGAACAGAGTGATTTTATCACACACATGATCATGAGGAAGACAGAGTATGACAGGGTCAAATGATAATGATCGTACCACCCATATAAAGTTTTCTTCATTAATCTTCCAACACTGAAGTAGCTGTGTAAATGAACAATTTGCGTAAGCAAGTAATGTCATACTGTAATGTAAATCTACTGCTAACAGTGATCATACACAGAGATAATCCTGTGGTTATAGTGAGAATAGTAGCTAAAAGATATACAAACATGCTTTCTACACAGTACATGAATCACTGAATCACCAGAAAAAACACTGGTTTTCGTATGCATTGGCTTGATGTGCCCTATTCAAAATGCAATCCAGATCTGATGGTACGCTTCAGTAAGAAGCATTGTAGTGGCAAGAAAATGAATACACATTTATCATACACATTATAGAGAATTAAAAAAAAAAAAAAACCTGTGTAAAAGTGAATAGTCTATATGAAAAAGCAACAGCTCATAGAAAAGCAAAGGTCATGCTAAAATCTGCCTTGGATTATATCCGCTAGCAGGACACAGCAACAGCAGAATAGAATAATGCACCAGAGGGCAAATCTGTCATCGAAAGGCTCTGAAAGCCAAACTGAAAATTCATATGCTTTCAACAACAACAACAATAACAACAACAACAACAACAACAACAATGCCTCTCCATTTCCTGAGTCTCCATTCATGATCCAAGCTTATACGAGTTAATAGTAACATTATCCTCAAGCAGCACAACTGCTTTAGTAACGCTAACAAAAGCAATGACTATGGATGAGAAATCACACAGACTCTATTCTTGCTGTGTGGAAAGTTAAAGGAGAAATCCACACAGAATTACTTGCGTATTAATCTTTATAATTAACATTATCATCATCTTCGTTGGCATCCTGTAGATGTAAATCTACAGCTAACAGTGATCATACACAGAGATAATCCTGTGGTTATAGTGAGAATTTGAATAGCTAAAAGATATACAAAAATGCTTTCTACACTGGACATGGATCGCTGAATCACCAGCAAAGAAACCGATGCAGCACTGCTTTAGTCCTTTAGTCTGCTTTTTGGAACTTTTAGTCATTTCTAGTTGAATGACTAAACAGAAGAGAACAGAGTGATTGTATTACACACATGATCATGAGGAAGATGTTTGCTATCTTCACATCTTCCATGTTGGATTTCTTATTAATATGACTTTGAATGTCATTGGGAAATGATGAGTGAGAAAGGAAGTTCTGCTCATTTGTTTTTAGGTCAGTCAGTGAAACCTGATTGGTATCACATAATTCTCTGGAAATGTTTCCTTAGTAAATGCCATTGTAACTGAGCTAACATTGTCCATCTTTGACAATAGCTTTCTTACAACTTCTTACAGCAATAACAAAAATAACAACAAATTACCAACAGAATCGCTAAGCACATCAACGAGCATTTCGGTATAAATGTATTTAACATCTTCATATTTAAAGTCTTTCATGGTGGAGTTTTACGTTAAAGATATAACCCAGTACAAGAACATAAACGATTCAGAAACACTATAATAGAGAATTAAAAAACCTTGGACCTCTCACATTTAGATGTGAAGGCACAGTCCCTTAACAGGTGTCTTTAGGCTTTGTTAATTCGGCCCTGCTATTAAATCCCCCACTGCACAATCATCAGTGAACACCCCTGCTGCACTTACTTATTCTGTGATTATAAATGCAAACCTGATCTATTGTCCTGCTCACATTACCATTTCCTGATAAATTACCATATCAAAACCCATGTGACGCAGAGAGCTGTGGGATAGATGAAGGGAGTGGAAATGATAGCTAAGGTATTGTTCAGAGCATGAAAGGTTACAGGTTGTGTCAGTGTAGGTTTGAGAGGGAGTGCATATTGTCTGTCATCTTATGCTGGCTGAACTGAAAGCAATATCTTCCATATGATGAAGACTCCATCATCCAAAGTACTGACACAACACCAAAATCTGTACATGAAACCACAGAAGGGAAACAGCAGAAATCAATTAGTAGTTGTCTCTGGTTCACAAAATGATCTGTTTACTTAAAAGAATTATTATTATTATTATTTTTTTAGGTCTAGCTGGTTTTATTGTTATTCCTCCATATAGTTTTGAATACATTGTAAAACAAAAACGTCACTTCTTTAGGCCATGGTGCAGAGAAATTATCTGGAAGTTGACTGTTATAACTTGTGCACACTACATAAAATGCAATACACTACAGTATGAGACAATTGTAAAAATCTACTATACTCTCTATATATTGTATACTATGTATCTACTATATTATATATAATGTGTGTCTGTGTGTGTATATATTATAGATATTGTATATATTATATATGGGATAGGCTTCAGGCTTCCTGTGACTCTGTAGGATAAGCGGTATAGAAAATGGATGGATGGATGGATGGATGGAGGGATGTATATGTATGCACACACACTTAGTGTCATTTGTCAATCAGTACAGCATGTTTCATTAGCTCTGCAATAAGTAAGGAATAAATATGCCCCATTACAGTTACCACCCCAACGGTGATTATTTCCTATTACCACTTCCTATTTTCCAGAAGTATTTACTCCTCCTATACCACAACAATTTACAATCAATTACAATTTTTAATTTATTAATGAACATTTAATATTGTGGAAAGTTAGTGGCTCTTTTCTATTACTTTATAGCAGCGATATACAGTCGTTCTCTCACCAACCTTGATTTTTTTCTCTCGCTTGAAGAATACACAAATAACACAGATTGTCATGTTACTCAAACACCTTCCTCTGGTGTAAAAACAAAGCTGGGCACTGGAGACTCCTTCCATAAAAATTATATAAATATCAGAGCTGCTGTAATAGAAAATGAATCCACACCTTCTGACCAATCAGATTTGAGAATTCAACAGCACTGTGGTATAAGGTACTAATAAAACAGGACTTACTATAACCATCCATCAATACTTGCACAATGCATGAATACATACTGTAGGTGTTAGTGACAATATAACATCCAGAGCAAAACATCTGTTGCTGCATTACCAAAAAATTCCAGGTGCACTGGTTCCAGTTTGAAGCCTTTTTTTTTGGCACACAGTCAAAATTGAACACATAAATGTGACACCCTGGTGTATGCGAAAGAAGTGAGGATGCTGGAGACAGAATTGAGAGAGAGAGAGAGAGTGTGTGTGTGTGTGTGTGTGTGTGTGTGTGTGTGAGTGAGAGAGAGAGAGAGAGAGAGAGAGAGAGAGAGAGAGCCTTGCTGTGATTTTTTTCTCTTTTTCCCCACCTTGCATTTCAACACAGGTGTTTCAAACAAAATTATAAGGCACAACGTTGTCGGCTTTTGACATGCACGGCTCTTTTTCTGCCATTCAGTTCTTTCCCTCCTCATTGAAACACACACACAGCATACACACAGAGCACCGTTAATCACACACAAGTGTACACTCATTCATTAAATGCGCTTCATGCATTCAGTGCTATGACGGATTTACGTTTTGAAATAGTTGTTTACATTCATCAACCGTAGTCAGACAGCAACCTGTCCTTCAGGTTTCTCTAACTTGTATTCCTATATTTATAGAAGGTACTTATATAAGTTCTATATAAAATATAGATTCTCCAAGCATCACCTGACTACACCCCCACTGCCGCAACCCTTAAAATGACCTAATATAATTGTATACAGTTGTATCATCTATAGAAGTTGTCCAAAGGGGGGCATGGTGGCTTAGTGGTTATCACGTTTGCCTCACAACCCCATGGTTGGGGGGTTCGAATCCTGCCTCCCTCCTGTGTGTGTGGAGTACCTCTGGGTACTCCAGTTTCCTCCCCTAGTCCATAGACACTCCATTTCCAAATTGTCCATAGCATGTGAGATTGTGCCCTGCAATGGGTTTGCACCCTGTCCCTTTGAATAGGTAAAATGCTGTTTTCATCAAGAGACCTTATTTAGGCATCCTAAAATAAGAAACACATGATAGAATTTTGATAAATTTTGCTTTGAATTGTATGTACTTGCAATCGTTTACTGAAGATGAATGAATGAACGAAAATTTGAATGAATTTGCAGTCATTAGAAACTTTCTTTAGGAGTGTCAATAATTTTGCAATGCTTGCAATGTTGTGAGAAAATACCATTAATTAATTCAATTAAATTGTTTTATTCAAATTTTATTTGTATAGTGCTTTTAACAATGTACATTGTCTCAAAGCTGCTTTACAGAAACATATAAACACAGGATACAGATTTTAAGTGTTTGAATTTATCAATATTGAGCAAGCCAGTGGCGAGGAAAAACTCCTTAAGATGATCTGAGGAAGAAACCTTTAGAGGAATAATGTGAAAGTAAAGCACAGATAGTGTGAAAGTAAAGCAAAGTTCATTATGGTTTTTATATGAAGTCTGGTTGAGCTAGTCCACTGTTCACTAAAGGAGACTTGAGTGCAAAATTGTATGTGGTGATTGCAGTCCTAAGGCCATAGAAGCAACCGTAGTCCCAGCAACCACAGCGAGAATGTTCATGTGGACTTGAGGTCCAAAACCATTTCATGGTAATTAGATATTCTTATGACAATTGTTTTTATTACAGTTCATCGTAGTAGTTTCTTTATTATATACTTCCATTTTTGCCATTTGCTTGAAGGGTGTTGATTCTGGAGTTGACTTTACTTCCTTATCCAAAAGACGTGGACGACTGACTGTTCAAATGTCATTTTGTCACATGTTGACATTTCAAATAATCAGCTCTGTAATATCATGTCACACCATTAAGAAGATAAATAACAATCGTGAATAGTCATCCAGTAAACTGAAGAGTGCCTCCAGGGTTGTGGGTTCGATTCCTGCCTCTGGAGGTAAACGTGTTAACTACTCGTGTTAACTACATCGTGCCCCCCACTTTTGTCATAGGAATCTATAATGATATCTAAGGTTTATTTTGTAAGGAAATTTGAATTGAGAATTGAGACTTTTCATTAACACGTTGGTCTGTTTTCACTTTGGTTCACAGTCTCCCCTAACCCTAAACCTATCTGCTGATAGCAGTGCCAGACGGACCTTAAAGAGCGCGATGCAGCAGAGCTTTAGTCCTGTAATCTGTCCAGTTCTCTCACCTCCTCAATCAGTACACTCTTCTCAAACAGATCAGATCATCGTCAACTGCATCACGTTCGTCATCTCGTATAACACTAACTAGCCGTAAATTGTTTCTTATAATGGAAAAATTGTAAGTGAGGAAAAAAAACTTGTGCGCTTTTGTTTCAAGAGCTAACAGCAAAATTTGACCATTAGCACTTATGTTTTGCGATGTGTTGGATTTATTTCTCCTATTAAACACAATTGTAACTACACCAGCAATGACCGCCTGTTATCTAGACCACTACAGTTTGGAGAAAACACAGTCCCTGAACAACATACAGTAACGTGCTTAACAGGTGTAACAGCCCTGCTGTTTAATCTCCTACTGCACAAACATCAGTCAACACCCCGGTACACACACACACAGACACACACGAACAGGAGTGTGTACTAACTGCTCAATGTTGCTCTTACTTACTCTGTGATTATGAAAGAAAACCTGATCCACTGTCCTACTCACATTACCATAGATTTCCTTTAAGAAATCATATAATAACATGCATGAAATAGCACTGGTCCCACATTGTTGATGCTCATGATAATTTTTTTTTTTTTTTTAAATACTTTTTAACCCCAGCCCTATGTTGTCCATATTTATCCAGGTCTAATGCTGCAGTTTAAATTATGAGCAAAATAAAATTTTTTGGACCTTGGATGCATGTAAATCTATTGTATGAAACATCTAAAACAAAATTAGGCAGGTTTTAAAACCATAATAGATGCGCTTTAAAGAAGATCACTCTGTGCAACAGCCTCACAAAAAAAACAACAACAACCAAGAGGCTTAGATGTGCATTCAGTGTGCATGCGCGTATCAAAGGACGCTCCAACCGTCACCATGTCAACCAGCGTCTTAACTGTAGCCAAATCTCTCAGCTAGACAGCGTGTACACAAACAACCAGATTTATTCACAGAAAGTCTGCGTGTGTTTAGTCCTATTCGGAGTTATAATGACAGTCCATTTTAAGGTATGTCATTTCCTTTATTTAAACGCAGCGAGCGGGAGTTTAACATGCAGAGTGCAGGGAAGAGCTGGAAGCGGAACTTGATCATTTTACGTCATTGGGTTTAAAGTAAAAGCTCTAAAGCTGAGCCTGCGGATGGTTTCGGTTTTATCTGATCCAAATTTACAGAAGAATGACAGTGAAGCCATGAGGGGTAAAGTAATACATATTGCTCTTTGCTTTAGTAGATAGCCTCATAACATATTTGCGGAGTCTTAAAAAAAAACCCCAAAAAACAATGCATGTTTTATATAGTAAACACAGTTGAGATTTCCTGCATGAACAAACATGCCTAGCGTAGCTAGTTTAAAAACAACATCATCATCAACAGCAACAACAAAGCTACACATTACATTGTAATAACAGAAGATTCTTGAGGTCAGTGCTTAGTCGCGTGCAGATAAGGAAACTTCGAGAAAATCTTATCAGTAGTGAGTTAGCCGGTAAAGCTAATCATGGATTAAAGCTGGTGACGGAATAAAATCCCTCTGCACCGCGCCGGTGTGTGTGTAAAATAAGGTGAAACACTGTTCAAGAGAAATCCTGCAATGTTGAAGCAAAGAGCAGTCCAGTAATCTCGAGCTGTTCGCTACTGAGCCGTTACTTTAGTGTTTCTGATTCTACCCCCACCACCACACAGGGCATCAGCAGCCATCAGAGTAAACACAAGGCGAGGAGGCGAGTGAGAGGCGCGTCACCGCAGCGCACAATGCGATTGGCTGGACTGCGCTCCGACCAGCTGGGTAAGACACACCAGACCTCCTTTCCCCTCCTCTCCTCTTCTCTCCTCTTCTCTCCCCTCCTCTCCGCTCCTCTACCCTCCCCACTTCTCCTCTCCCCTCCTCTCCTCTCTTCTCCTCTCCTCTTCTTTCCTCTTCTCTTCTCTCCCCTCTTCTTCTCTCCTCTCCTCTTCTCTCCTCCTTTCATCTCCTCTCTCAGTTGAGAACCACTCAGCACTGCTCTGAATGCAGTAGAATATTTTCTGCCACTACATTTTCAGGACATCTCTGTTTCCATATTAAGTTTGACAACTGAAGATGCTACGTGAGATGCACAAAAACATCACCTTCTGAAACTGGAGAGGTCTGGACCAGACACAACCAAGCCTTTAGAACAGGTTGTCAAACCTCGTCCATAGAACCCATTTTTATTAAATTGTCATTAGATTCCAGTTCACAGTATTTTCAGGCAAAATAATTTATAATAATGGTGGGTTTTCTTTTCTACCACTGTAACAAATTAGACAATCCTGGATCTCCTGTCTATGTTTCATGGACCCCTTTGAGAACCATAGCTTTAGAGTAAATTACTTGGATGCTTATTAGGGTTCAATTTTAGAAGAGCGATGATTTCCAGTACCCTAAATGATGCCTTTTTTCCTCCTTGATCCTACATTTTAAAAAGTCAGCACGCTTGCAAAGTGAAGATACAGTATTTTTATTATAGTGCATGATATACAGTAAGTATGCAGTATTTACATTTTAATTATTTGTCAAACACCTTTATCCAAAGTAACTTACAACTGAGCTGAGTATATGAAGGTTAAGGGCCTTTCTCAAACACCCAGCAGTAGCAGCTTGGTGGTAGCAGGATTCAAACTCACAACCTCATGCACAGTAGTCCAGAGCCCTAACTGCTAAAAATACCCACCATCTCAAAAGACAAATTAATCATCCATCCATCCATCCATCCATCTTCTATACCGCTTATCCTACAGGGTCACGGGGAACCTGGAGCCAATCCCAGGAGCATCGGGCACAATCACATACACATTCACACACCCATTCATACACTACGGACATTTTGGATATGCCAATCAGCCTACCATGCATGTCTTTGAATTAGAGGAGAAAACCGGAGTACCCAGAGGAAACCTGTGCAGCCCAGGGAGAACATGCAAACTCCGCACACAGGACGGAGGCAGGATTCAAACCCAAAACCCTGGCGGTGTGAGGCGAACGTGCTAACCACTAAACCACTGTGCACCCCAAATTAATTATATGATAATAAAATCAATAATTACACAGATTTTCAGAGTCATTAAATATATAACAATTGGATCACATTAAAATACTTGAATAAAAGCTAATTACAATGTGTCTGAATGCATAATGTCCTGATGTTAATTCAGTATGCAATCACACAGTATGCAAATGTTCTGCTCAGGTGACACAGCTGTGCAACGAGTCATCAGTAAGTCACGGCAATTTAAACAGACGCTTCAGTGAACAAGTGCAGCTTATCTAGCAAATACATTTGATCCCTCGGTTCTCGTTCTTTTCATTGCATCCTCAGATGGAGGAGCTAAGATACGAAGAAACGAATGAAATGAGGAAATGCAATTAAAGAAAATAAAAGCACCCCAGGGGCCTGGTTTATAAAAGTTGAGTGCTCACAATTTAGGCCTTACAAAGTGTGTAAATAGTTTTCCATACACACAGGGAGAGTTGTAAAAAAAAAGTGCATTTTTAAAAATGAATGTGGAAATGCGTATACTGTCATGCATACTCAGACTTTTACTAATGACTTAATAATCACTCCATTTAAAATGATGCTTTTTATTGAATTAACCACAGTTTTGATTTAAATAAAGCAATAAGTCACGACAAGGCATGCATTGCACTGAAATGATCATGAGTAAGGGTATTCTTAGGCATGCTTTTTATAAAACATTATGATAAAATCCAGTGTTTAATAAATAATTTAATTTATTATTGACAAATATTTGCTATAAAAATTCTCCCACCATGTGGTGTAATCTGTAAAGTAAACTAGCTGTGGTTGCTAAGCAACATAACAGCCAAAGAGTAGCCTATGGACAGAACAATGACTTAAGAGTAACGGCTTTATTGGTTTAAAACCTGGTGCATTAATACAGAATTCAGACACTGACATGGGTGTGTTTCGAACACGGCTCAGCCAATCAGATTGTAGAACAGCGGCTTCCCGTTTTATAAGAAAAATTAAGTATTACACTCCGAAAAGACACCCAGGCGTTAGCCAGTGATTATGTCTAAATCCCTTTTCGATAAATTCCAAGTATAAATCCTGGCGTATTGGTGTATTGCTGGACTTGCTAATGACAGACTAATGACAGAGCATGTATTTTAGGAAAATGAGGATTGTTTTAAGCTCTTGATGATGACTGGATAATGAGCTGCTTTTGAACTGTGTCCTGAAATAGAACCAGAATTGGATAAATAAATAAATTTATACCAAAGTACAAATTGTTGTATTGTCAGTATACAAATATTATTGTTATTCATATATTTCTGATATTTATTCTTTTATCATCATTATAAATATTAAGTAAGCACTGATGCTTTCTGTCATTTTTCTTAAAGGTGTAATTATAGTTATTCTCCTGTTTTCTACTTGCCTAAAGGAATTAGCAGAGAACCCCAGATTCAATCCAAGAAGAGAGCCCCCTTGAACCCACCTCAAGTATCCACTCCCACTCTCCAGTGGGGAGATCCAGGTGTTTTAACCAGGAGGCAGATTACAACTCTGCCTGCTTCCCCTCCAGCTGTGGTCTCTGTAGCACCAACAAGCAGTGTTGAGAATGTAGAAACCCCTCTAGCCCCGAGAACATCCAAACCAACAAGAGCCTCAAAAATGACTCCGGTCCAGGAAGAATGTGCATCTGGTCATATATCCAAGGCCTCTGCTGACCAGGAGACAGAAAAACAGCCAGCAGACGGAGTGAGTACTATTCACTCCTGTAGTTTAGCAGAAACAGGAGAAATAATAATTTTTATCATTTGCTTGCAACAATGTTTTATCAATACTACATATACAAATTGAAACTGAGATTATGTGTTATCTTGATCAGGGTTGTGGTGGAGCCACAGGACCTTGGAGCTTGGAGGTTGAAATGCTACTTGCTGCACCATACTACTAGTGTGTGTTAATTTAGAGATGTTTGGGATGTTGGTCCACAGGTTAACCATGTACTGAGGAAGAAGGCAGGCCTGAAGTCAGAGCGCCAGAGGAATGGCCGCCAGAGCTCAGAGTATCAGAGGCAATTTCAGTGGAAAACTCCAGCAGCCGAATCACCTCTTCTTACTGCCCAAGAGGTACTTGATCAGACTGACACAGCACATAAGAGTTCATCTTCTCTGAGTACTGTAGTTGCAACTGAATTCTTGATAACCATATCGCTGTCAAATTAGACTTTGTAAATGGTTTGTTAAAACCCGCAAGACGAAAATAAAAATGATCACCACTAGATGGCAGCAGATAGTTAATGTACACCACATAACCAGAGGAGTACCAGAAACCTGTACTATACATGGTGACTCTTTCTCTTTAGAAATGTTAATGCTTCCTAATAATGGCTCTAAGAACACTTCTAGGCTAAAAAGAAATGCGTCTATTTAATTTCAGAGAAATTCTTTATTTTTGCTGTCTGTTCTAGATGTTGTACTCCAACAACAGGTCTATCCCACCTTATAAATCTAATCCAGTAGTAATGGAGAGTGAGTACAAGAGGAGCTTTAAAGGATCCCCTCCACCCAGAGGCCCATGCTTACGAAGAGACATGGAACTAAATGAGGTTCCATCTCTCAAAATGGAGAATATCTCCCCAGAGAAGGTACTGGTGTTTTTTGTATAGTGAGCAAGGAGTTCACCATTTGTACACAATAAGTAAGAGAGGTAATACAGTTTTCACCCTTCTTCCTCTGTTGTACCTTTCACATGGCGCTAATGGCAGAGTAAGAAGAAGAAACGATGGCATCAGCGCCTCAGCAGGAAGTCAAGCCCCAAAGAGAAAACTCCTCATTCAGAACCACAGCCCTTAGAACAGAAACCGGAGACACCACAAGCTCAAAAACCTGTTTCGCCCAAAGTGGTGAGGTGTGTGTATGGTTCCGTATTTTGTTAGATAAAACAAATGAAAGGTCAAGTGATATAACGATCACCTCACTATTGAACGGCATGCTTGTCCCCTATATATATATAAATATATATATATATATATATATATATATATATATAGAGAGAGAGAGAGAGAGAGAGAGAGAGAGAGATAGATAGATAGAGAGAGAGAGAGAGAGTTGTGGTGGTAAAAGTTCAGTATGGTACACAATTTATTACACAAACCAATTTGATCTTTCTGCCTACTTCAGGAAGGTGAAGACTGAATATAGCTCAAACTTCCGCTCTCCTCTTCAATACTGCTACAGAGACGGTGCCTGGGTCAGGTCCAGGACTTTAGGAGAAGAGGTAACCCGACTATCCTTACATCCCTCACCCTTACACTCTGGCAGAATATGTGAGCGCATAACACAAATACTGAATGTTGGATGTGGTATTCTTATTGTAATATTATATTTATTATATTATATTTTCTGCACAGCCATCCACCAGCATTCTAGTTTATACCACAGTGCTGCTAAATTCTTAAATATGATTGGTCACAAGGTGTTGATTAATTTTCTATAACAGCGACTCTGACAATAGTGCCTGCTGTAATTCAAATGATAGGTTTATATTAATAAGTCTGTTCTAATATGTTATCGTTTCTATAGTAACAGCTAATTCACAGGGACATTTATAGTGGGCACTCTACATAACCTAAGACTAATAATAAAAGGATTCAAAATGTGTTGTTACTTAACAAGGAAAAGTTGCAGTTGCAGTTGTTGGCAAATTGCTGTGGTACAAGAGAAATAACAGACACCATTAATTATTTTCCTTTAACAGTATGCTCCCAAGTGGATTATTCCTACATTAGGTATAACATATATCTTTACTGTTCATTCAAAAAAGGAGAGGTAAGCAAACAGCAGCTGGTCCACTCTTCAGGTCCTCCTAAAAGCATTGATTAAGATGGTTAAGGAGTGTTAAATGCTCCAGGGTGGAAGATCACCAGGACTGAACTCAGACATCCCTACTTTTAAATTCGGTTGGTTATAATCATTAAATGTTCATTTATTTTGAAAACACCCCAATGGTTTTAAACTCTAGACAACTCAAGATGCTGATTTTTAAACAACATACGTTGAACCTCTCTTGTTAACCTCAGACATGTTGCAGTCTGCTGTGGGATCTTTCATTCAATCATGAGTTGTAACTGTGGTACCAGTAAACCAACGTTCTATGTATGTATTACTCATCAAAGATTTAAAGAAAAAAAAAAATGGCATCTTGTGTAAGCTTTGGAGAAACGAGAGTATGTATCAAATGCTAGCAGATGGCATCAAGGTTTTGCTAATCGCTGATTTGTGTCATTAATCTTACAGGGTCACAAGTGGTATCATGAGGTAAATGACCTGCCTATCATTTCATCCTCTCTTTTGTTGCTGTGGTCTCCGGTGCCTTCACATTTCCTGTAAATATGTGCTCAAGGCTGTGTGATTTGCAGGTGCCATCACTTCATGCATGTATAAGCTCATGTCTTGTAGTCTTAATTATCAAGTATTCCAAGTAAATCCCAAGTCAATTAGCCAAAGTCCAGTGCTTCCCACCATTTTAATGCCACTCATTCAAGTTTCTTCAAAATACAGTGAAACGAGTATATTTCATCTGGTTTGAAGGCCACCATAAATTCTTTTATGATGTTGGCTTTATGCTGCTCAGAAACCCAGCAGACCCCAAGTAAGATCACGCATGAGCACGAAGCACTCTTTAACACAAATACATTGGCAGCTTTCCAGCTCGCTTGTTGCTTTCTGCTTTGCTCGGCTAACGGCCACACACACACATACACACACACACACATACACACACGCTCAAGGAGAGAGAGAAAGGTATTCATAGAAATCATATTAATATATGGGAAAAGCAGGGTTCATGTGTACCAGTTTAGTAATTACACCTGTAGCTCAACCCCAAAACACCACCTGCCTGCTCACTCCCATTACACACATCTAAAGCCAAAGCATTAACTTTATAACTAACTAGCAATATGAACATGTTTTGCTTCTGCAAATGTACTCATTTACCACTAATGGCTTTTTTCTCCTGCCAATGGCGGCTTTGGCTCAAGTGGTAGAGCGGGTTGTCCACTAATCGTAGGGTTGGTGGTTCGATTCCCGGCCCACGTGACTCCACATGCCGAAGTGTCCTTGGGCAAGAAATTGAACCCCAAGTTGCTCCCGATGGCACGCTAGTACCTTGCATGGCAGCTCTGCTACCATTGGTGTGTGAGTGTGTGTGTGAATGGGTAAATGAGACACAGTGTAAAGCACTTTGGATAAAAGCGCTATATAAGTGCGCCATTTACCAAATTACCTCTGATCAGTTTGTGTGACAGCCTAGGAAAACCTTTCATTTCGAAAAACGCAGATCTATTTATCTTCTCTATTATCATAGATTTCTACAGGGTGTCTCAAAAGTCTCCCTACATAAGGGAAATTAACACTTTTAAGTAAAATGTCTTCCAAAAGTTTCCATACTTACTTTATATTCTGTATGTTTTTTTAGATAGCCTTTAAGAATGCCTTTGACAAAAGAAGAATGTATTGAAACCTTTTTGACGGCTGGATCGGGAGGCTGTTGCAAGGTTGCGAGGGACTTGACTTACCTGACTGGACTTGACTGACACTGTTGCTAAACTTATTAACAAATTCCTGAAGACTGGAAGTGTTGCGGACCGACTGAGAAGTGGACGTCCACGAACATCCACTGATGAAGACACAACCGACCTGGTGCTGGCAAACGTAGTCCACTGTGTATGGAGACTTTTGGGACGCCCTGTAGTATCTTGGTAAGACAGAGGCTTGCTAAATGAAGCTAAGCAATAGGACAGATTGCAGGCAGGTATCACTACACTACACAGGGGTTCACTGAATGGATACGAGTTCTTAGGATTGTTCTTGGCGCGCTCTCTGATAGGGAATACCTATATTGTACGGTTCTACATAGAATAGGCTGAAGGCTGAAGAACTCTTTAGGGTTTGACAGTGTGACATAATTGCTTCAAGCAAATCCTACCAGGTAGAAAGCAATAATGGTGAATGTTGGTGGAATAGACGGCTGATTGTTCCCCCCAGATGTGCGGCAAGCAGCATTAAGAAAACAGCGAGGCCAAAGTCTGAAGTGACGGCTACTTAATAATAAGAAGCTCCTCATTTTTTACAGACCAACGACACCACAATCCCATACACTTTCTTTCTGTTTGCTCACAAGGCCGAGGCTCATGCGTCCAAAGTACAGCGTGAAACCAAAGTAACTGTTACCAGAAGCAGTTGCACATCGTTCACATCCTGTGCACTTTGCCCTTCTGAGAATTGTTTTTCTTTTGTTGTTTTTTTTTGCTGAATTTGATTCCGTTTGGTCTGATTGCTGTACATTATATGTGCACGTAACTGTCATGGTTAAACCGCAGATGTCGGCACTTCTGGTTCTAAAATTAACCTTTTCCTCTAGGAGTGTGAAAATCTAGACTTTCATAGTAGTTTTAGACAGTTAACAAATAAACATCTATACACATTGTTTTAAAGATTTTTTATTATTATTTGTCAGAAATAATCGGCAATAATCGACTGCTGTCCCAGACTGTCACACATACATTATGACAAACATCATTCTTGTTAAATAATAATAAAAAATCTTAATGTCACTTATTGTTTCACAAAACAATCCAAGTAACTGATGATGAAATCCAAATTGAGTCTAATGTGGCCTGTTTTTAATTTTGTAAAGTTAAGCGAGTCAAAAGTGGTTCAAGGTCATTCATCTCCAGTCCTCAGTTCTTGTAATGTGTGTGTGCTGCACACCCTCCCAATTGATCTGCAAGGCCTCATGATGTCATGTGTCTATTTTACAACAGAAATTTGTGTGTGTGTGTGTGTGTGTGTGTGTGTGTGAAAATGAGACTTTCACTGTTAATGAGTCAGCAAGTTAGTAAGTAAGCAGCCTTCTTTCCACAGAACTTTCAAACTGCATGTGGTTTTGCTGGGCTTTTTTTATGTACAGGAATTACAACACTGCATTGTGCATACTACCAAGGAGTGACTATTTTTATTTTATTTAATTTTTGCTCATAAAGTATAAGGTGGACGCCATGCATCTGTTACATGTATAGTATTTCAATTAAACCAAAGTGAAGTTTGAAATAAGGTTAAAAAATGATTTTTGAGTATCCCTTTCAGCATTCCTACACTCTTAAAAGAAAATTCTTTAGATTTTTTTTACAAGCACAATTGCTTTAAATGGTTCCATCCAGAAACTGTAGTTTTAATTACTCTAGGCCACACTTTCTGGATTCTCTTCCATATATCCTATTTCTTTGGATTAATACATGCATTATAATCTAATCCATTTGATTTGGCTTTCTCTTGAAATCAACATGGACACCATAGAAATTAGATATTGTTATAAATACTAGCTTTTGTTCTAGGACATGTTGGTGCACCTTTATAGACATCCCACATGGTGTGTTATACCTTGTGCATGACACAGATTTGAGTCAATACAAATTATTCTCTGCCCTCTTTACCAACTACACAAGTCTGTTTTTTAAAAAAAAATTTTTACACAAAACAAGCTATTTAGACAGATATTTGATATAAGAAAATTATTGAATAATCAAAGAGCCGTTTAGTGCAGTTATGAAAGCATAAATATATTGTAGACGTACGTTTTGGGCTGAATTTTAAATATCTGTGGCTTTGCTCTTTCAGGTGCGGGAGTTGCGGGAGAAAGCAGAAGCATATAGAAAGAGGGCCTGGGGAACTCACTTCTCCCGGCAGCACTTGAGCCAGATCCTGTCTGAGCAGAACTGCCTGTGGGAAGTATCTAGTGGTTCTTCTCCCTCCACTCAAACTGATGAGGGCACTCGTTCCACCAACAGTCCCATCATCGAGGCCTTGGACCTGGCCAGGTACAGTACACTGAGAAAGTCTTCAGTTATATTAGACTTCAGAAAACCTAAGTCTCATCCCTAAAATGGGTAACCATAGCAACCACAGAAAATTGCTGTCCTATCTAAGTATTATTTTTTTATGAGGAAGGGGCAGTAGAACAGATTGGCATCAGTGGAATGGCATTATAGTCACAATAAATAGCTGAAATCTTGGGTTACTATTGAGTAGTAGTTCTTATTCATAAGCAGTCTGTAGAGTTGACATTTGAGAAGTATGTTTAACATCAATGTAGCAAGCAGAGCAAAACAGTGGAACTTGAGATGCATTGCTTGTTTTTTTTGGTCCATCAGTATTCTTATGCATTCATTTTGTTGGGTATTAAAATAACATTGGGTTACATCCAAGTTTCAACACAACACCAGATGAATACCTCTATGTTGGGTGCTGTACGCTTGTGTCTGTGCTGCACAGCTCCACCTTTTAATGCTTTCGTTTTTCTGCTTCGCCGCCCATGCACTGTATACAGTATGTTATATTATTAAATATTTTATGTTGTTCACTTCTGCTCAGTTTATAGCAGCGCTTTTTATCAATGACTTTATTTACAAGCAAAAGTGTTATCTATTCTGAATGTGTCCTTAGTGTCAGGGAGAACTGTAGCCCCAGTTCATCTGTGTCCTTGGCCACAAGTAGGAGAAGCTCTTGTAAAGAGGCAGAGCTTCCCAGCAGCCCCACCCTTCCTGGACAGACGAGAATGGCATGGGACGAGGAAGTAAGTCCTTGTGAAAGGGGTGTGGCCGAGATAAAGCAGCAGAGGAAGGAGCAGCCAGAGGAAACCAGTGAGGAAGTAAATATAAATGGGCATTCAGAAGACAACAAGGAGGAGTAAGCTCTGAATCATTTTACACTTTCTTTTCCACAATTTCATAATTATTTGTTGAGTAAAGGCTATTGTGTGTGTGTGCATGTGTTAATGAAATACTCTAAACTCCCTAAAATGTTGTAAGGTACTTAGTGTAAATAGGTTATTTAATAAGCGTCTGCACACAGGTTATTTGGAGTATTGTGTCATATTTTGATTGTAGAATTACTTTTGTTCAGGGACACTGGGGCAGAGAGTGAGCACTTGTCACATCCAGAGGAACCTCGAAGCTCCAGTGATGAGGGCAGGTTACCTACTCCCAAACTAAAAGCAATGCTGGCTGCACAGAGGACTCATCATGACCGCACCACTCCAGCAACTGGTAACCAGCAAAAAAAACACATTCTTCTCACACACATGTACCATTCTCAGACAAGTATCTAACCTGAAAACAAGTCTGAAATTCTAAAGTCTGCCCCCTACAGCAGCCGTGTTGTACTCGGGAGCACCAGTAGCTCCATACCACAGGCCCTTAGTTTGCAAACTGGCTAGTAAGTGTTCTAGAAATTCTACATATAGAAGAACTAAACTAGAGGTGTGCATCGGGACTGGGATCTCGTAGGTGCCGGACATTTTTTACTCGTGTGCGGGAGCGGGCAATTAAAAATCCTGGATCAAAAAAGATCAAACATTGTTATGCTTTCTTAATAATTACAGGTGCTTTGTCATAAAGACAAAACGCATCCTGCCTTATTGTTTTCTGTCGACTCATGACTCAAGGTTGCAGATATGTAGGGTTAAAGAATTGCTAATTTGTTTGTATTTTGGCAAATATGGACAGCGGAGTTCCTTAGAAAATATTCCCAACGGTACAAACAATAACAAGCGCAGGGGTAGGTGGGTGTAGTCCAGAGTGTCTGCAGGAGTGTATGGGCGTGGTCATAGTTTTTGCTGGAGCGGCAGGGTGTGGGTTAAAAAACAGGTTATATAACAGGTAATATTAACTATACAGTGCTTCAAATGAAAGGAGCAGTAGTTTGTCCCTAACTCAGACCCGTACCTCTTCATTAAACCTAGACAGGAGAGATTTTGGCAGATTTCAGAAGTAAACAGAGGTTAGGCAAAAAATGCCTTTAGATTGACAAGTTGCATGACTTGTTATGACAGGTTGTGGACATACAGTAGATCTCTTTTCCTGCAGAAAGAATCACTTTCATGACTAGAAAAAAGCTGTCGGAATATTTGACATGCACACCTGCAAGTTCTTCCCCACGCAACTCACACATTTTGGAAAAAAACAACAACCCACGTTTCACTTCTTTGTCAGACATGTCAATTGACATGTCATGTGGATGCTCTCTCATATTGTTTATAATGAGAAATACTTTCTAAATCATGCTTGCACTGTGAACACATGCCAATCCCTATATACAGGGTGAATAAAAAAATATGTTAACACTTCTTTACCAATTTCTTTTCTTTAGAGTACAGTTCTCAGTTTTGGTGAACAAGCGGAGCCCCTTTGAAGCAATTAAATTACATTTTACAGTCCATATTTAGTAACCTGACCTCCTTGTGTAATGATGTCAGTGTTTCCACTACAGTGTTGCATTGTTATATGTGTTAACATTTTTTAATCACACCCTATTCTTGTGTTCTTAAAATGGATATCAGGCTCCTTAGATACGGGTATAAACAGTGGGGGAGAAATTCTGCTTTACTGCACAGGGAAACCCCTATCTGATGTGAAATGTATTTTTAGATGACAAGCGTTACAATGGATTTTGCGTGTTAAGTAGAAAAAGACTCACCACAAGGGGGAGCTATAACTCAAGTAGCTATTGTATGCTTCATCGTTGAACAAGAGAAATTACACAGTCCTGTACCATTGGGAACTGACAAATGCACATGTTTGTTCTCACACATTGTGTGTGTGTGAGATAAAGAACCTATTAATATAAATTAACTATAAATAAATAAACATATGTCATGCCCTCTCTAAACCCCACATCATAAAGAAAATGAAGATGGCTGGCTAGGGAATGGACTGATGTGGACTGATTTATGAATGCTGTATAATAGGGTATTAAATACTCTATATTTTTTGCACTGTTCCTGAAAGAGTTTGTGGTGCAGCACCTCTTGGTTGTTTACTATAAAGTCTTTGGGCCTTGATTTACTAAGTATTAATGCGTTTTATACAACCACAAAAAAAGTGCAAGCTGGTTTACTAACAGGCTCTATGGACAATGCATCACTTACATAAGCAAAATAGCATGTCTTGTCAATTCTGCACATTTGGTTTTGTGAATATGCATATATTTGGGTTGTCCCTACCCCAAAAGTGCAAAATACAGGTGATTTTCGCACCCACAATGCAATTTTTCTTTAAGCTTGAAAGTCACCTCAGCAGTCGCGATTGAATGTGCGAATGAATACATGAGAAGAGCATGTATTAAATCTGCGGAAGCCTTTTTTTGTCAGTGTCACCATTTTCTTCCTCCGTTTTTTTAAAACCAAATTTTCCCTTTTGCTAAGGCTTAGTAATGAGAAAGCTGATCTGAATTATTTCTTAACATAATATTAAGTTTCTCAAAACAGTTACTTAATATCAGTGTGGCAGATAAGTGATTTCATATTATATATTCATTGCACGTTTAAACAGCTGATGGCAACAGCAATTTAAATAACCTCTTTATTTTTATCCACATTTCTACACTTTTTATTTATTTATTCCTACCATATTTCAGTGATCATTTGCATATTTTTGGATATTTGTAAAACAGGACCTAGTGCTCTTGTTTTTTTGTTTTTTTATTGCATTTTACATGACATAAAATAAAAATAAATGGCCTGTGATAAAAAAAAAAATCTTAGGTTTGTAAAAGACTGCATAAACTTTATTTAAACTTAAATAAAGAGAGCCTTTCAGCAGTGATTTATAGATCTCTCTTATAGGTCTGAGTATAAAAATATACTCAGGTTATTGTTCAAATATGTAATGATATGGTGATATAAACTTTTGACTATATCGCTCAGTCACATATCTGCATGATTTACTATACAATATAAAATTTACTAAGTAAACGCCTGCAGCCTGGAAAGTTTCTCACAGAGCTGTCAATCATTTATACTATACAGAAATATGTAAGAGTTTCCTTTATTCTAATTGTTCCGCTTTCATTACATAATTACTTTTAAAAGTAGAACAAACGACAACCTCCTTCATTTTGATGTGTTCAGATTTAAGTACGAACATAGTTCATACTGGTTTTCATGTCAGCGATTGGGCAAACAGCAAATGACAGGTACTTTTTTCAGGTGACTAAAACGAGACATCAAACAGCTTATGATAGATATCCAGAGTTTCCAGTATCACTTAAAACAAACATAAACAGTTTAAATATGTAAAGAGAGACAATGTCCAAACAGATCACTGGACAATTTAAGCAGGGAAATGACCAAACAATGCAATTTACATAATGGAATTACTCCAGCATAAAAATGACCATACACTTCACAATGCTTAATGGAAGTTAGTTGGAAACTGTTTGTAATCGGGGTGAAAATGCATGACCTTGTGTAATGAGTGTAGTGGAAGAAAGTAATATAGTGTGATGAGTCATCTTGTGCTCTTCTTTCTACATTTGTAAATTATGTCAGATAAAAGCATCTACTAAATGAATATGTTTAAATCTAATGGAAGTGTGCATTTGATAAACAATAAATTGTTGAGGATGGTAAAGAAATAATTTGAGCACGTTCTGCTCAATATACATTAACATTATATATTTCTATCTTGAATTATGAAAGAGGCTGTCATGTTAAGCCTACTAAGTCTAGTGTGTATGTTTACAAATTGTCACAAACATTTTGCTCTTCCTTCTGCCTATAGCCTAATATATGACAAAATTGAGTGAAATTGCAATTTTCATAAGGGTTTTCTCTTTCTACCTATTAGGTGGTGCTATACTTGTCTCCCCTCCAAAGGTTAAGTATTCCAAGACCTCCAGGAGGAGTGAACCACCACTTGGAAAAGCTCACTCACCTTGCAGACACCTCAGTTGTGCCTCAGTTCCAGAAAAAAACAGCAAGGTACTACAATACCCCTAAGCTTCTCCAAAAAATGTCAGTCAATGTCATTAAAAAATATCAAACATTTTTTAATAACACTCTTGTCGTACATGGAGTTTAATAGCCTTATTGAATGAGAAAACAGAAGTGGGAAAATATTTGCCATTAATATTGAAAATAAAGCAGAAATATGCTTCACTTCACATACTTTGTACGCGCAGGTCGCACATGCGCATTTAATTCTTTTGCACTATTTAGTTGTACCACAAGGTGGCAACAGTGACCCAGAGCTGTTGATTCACAAGGTAGTCGAAGAAAAAAAATGGATGAATGGAGGAGAAGGAAACAAGTGCAGGTTAGAAAGTCCCAGCATTTGTATGATTCTAGCCTTAAAGAGTATAAGGATTTGTGTATGGGTGCTAATCATGGCGAGAGATTGCCCAAGCATTGTTCTTCGTGTTGTTGCGATTACCTTCGTTGTCGTCCTTCACACCAAAAGACCTGCTTTACTGCTCTGTACTGACTCTTGTAGGCCAGGAGAGGTAGTGCAAGTTGTCGTAATGCGCATGCGTCGACCGTCTGCGTACGCGTATATGTCAAATGGAGTATACTTTGAAGGACTATGTGTACGACTGTGTGCGTTAAAAAAAACGAAGTATACCAGAGGCTTGAGAAGTAGCTTTCAGCAACACAGCTGTTCATTTAACATATAATTCTGAATATAATAAGCTACTAAGTGAAGCTTTAAATGCAGCTTAATTATGATGAGTGATTTCACATGCAACACTGATCAAGAGTAACACTCTGCTCCACTCCATAGGCCGAAGGTGTGAGTTCCTCTCATTCTCCTCCAGCTGCAGGGATGGCAACAGTAGACCCACTCCCGTTAAGAGAAGACGCATGGGCTGAGGAGTCACCTGAACCTCCGCCTGATCCTAAACCAGCAAAAAAAACACCTCACAAAAAAGCAAGCGGTGCTTGGCTCATAGACAGTACCCCAGCGCATGCCAACAGAATCCATGGCACACTGAGAAACCCAGAGTTTCAGCATAACGGTATGTTATATGCTTTCATAGTCCAGTAGGTCCAATATCCTCATCAAAAAGTTTTCACCTTTCCCCAGTGTGACCGCATGCAGTGTGTAAAAAAAGCCAGACAAGAAACACAATGGTCACATAAACATTATACAATGAGTAATTTACTGTCAGGGAAAAGAGTGAGGTTAAGTTACCGCCAACAGCATCAGGAGAGTAATTTAGGTCAGTCTCCCATCCCCGCTCTCTTTTTCTGTTTTCTTTTTTTCCATAAACGTGTGTATATGATGTGGGGGTTTTTTCCACTGAGGGTCCACTAATGCTCGTCTCGGAGAATTTAGACCTTTGTGGTAAATTGTGACTTAAAACTATCCCCATTGTGATGAAATGTACTACAATCCCTACTCCATTTATTCTCTGATTTCATGGCTTAACTACTAACATGTAACATCCTCTGTAGACACTTTCCCTCTATTTTTGATCTATTCTTATGAATTTGCAGTGTCATATATCAAGACATCAACGGGGTTAGAATCTTGCTCTTATAACAATCACAGAATTACAAATTAAATTTGCATGCTATGTAAGCATTATGTCATCAGATATATATATATATATATATATATATATATATATATATATATATATATATATACACACACACACACACACACAACATGACTGGTACATTATAATATTATAATATCACTGCAAAAATTTACCAAAGGATTTCTCATCAGTAGTTCCACTTTATTTATAGGAAACCTGGGAGTCCATCGGCCAGAAAGAATTGTGTTCCCTTCCAAAGACTGTCTCTCTGACGATGGTAAAATTCTCTCATTAATAATATTCATATGAAAGTGTGGTGATGTATAGAATTAATTTCCAGGTTAATTTACTAAAGATTCAATGTCAGCCTTTTATCACGAAGGGTAAACTTGAAGCAACATTTTTCTCTGTCTGTCAGAGTGCACAACAACCTAGTTCAGGCATTCTTTACCTTTTGATGTGGTGCACATACTGGAAGCATTGAATTTGTTTTAACCCTAATGCTCCCAGCCTGGTATTTAGTCATTACATTTCGAACACATTATACAGTAACTACTATGTAATTATTTTGTGATTTCTATGCACACTTAGAAAAGTTTTGTTTACCCTTTTCCATTACTGTATTTCTGGCCAAACACTTTAATTGTTTTGCCTAATTTTTAGCCTAATATGTTCCAAATGATCTAAAAGGATCTGTACTAAGTCTAATTGTGCCCACTGTCCATTAGATTTAGAAGACAGGATGTCCCAGATCTCATTCCAGTCAGCAGCTTCTTGTTCCATGGCATCCCAGGTTTTGGACCGTGCTCATAAGAGGAAAGAAGACTTCTGGGGAAAGATTTAATGTCATCTCAGTGCTCACACTGATGAAAAAAATCACAGCGCTCCACTCACAGCCCTATACTAATGTATAATGTTAAAATCAGCTTTAGATTTGCCATTTTTTCTAAATTTGTCTTAAATTATATTTTGATACTAACTATATAGCATGATTATAGACAAGGGTTTTAATAAAAGTGCATAAATTATTTCTTTGGGTTTTTAATGAAATTGTCTAAAAATTAATGCAATTTATTTTATTTTAAGGATTGATTGGTACATTTTTGTATTATATTTTAGTTTGTAATTAAATTATTGTCTTTTGAAAAAGAAAAAAAGCTCCTGTATTATAAAAATACAAAAACCACAGGCATTGAGGAACAAGACTGAAAAGGCAAAAATATATTATACACATTCAAACTATTCTCAAGTTTCAGTGACATTCAAATGACATTTCACACAAATCTGTTTGGAAAAACCTCACGCATCTTCTCACACATTCCAGAGTGTAGATTTGAAACTGTGTTGCTCAGGCCAGTCTTCACAGATTGGCTGTTGTTATTTTCAAACATTGAATAATATGGATGGTTGTTTCTATAAATAGACTTTCTATATTCCATAAATTCAACTTGTTCTAGATTGTTCTATAGGAAGCCATAAATAACACACTTACATATGGACTGTTGAGTTGACTGGGTTTCAGCCATAGTCCTGACACACTTTATGAGTTAGCCTATTACTGGGACCTGCAACGTCACAATTACGTCATGGCAGCATTGAGCGTCAACACAATTTTTATCTTTTTAATTGCATGTTTGATTGATTTCCCTTACATTTTAAACAGTCTGTATGGCTCTCTTAGCACCAGTACAACGCCTCTCATAAATCTCTTGGCAACCTCTCAGTGTAAGATTGCTCAAGCTGCTCAACTGTAAACATAATAACGAGACTGTATTATAACCGTGCAATAATTAACGTGAAAGCAGAAAGTTCACAGGTTTTTTTAACGTCATCATGGGGATTTTACCGGAAGTACATTCCAGACAGGCAATAAATACCACGAATAATAGGACGTTTGGCAACCTGCACGTTTCAGGAACTCTGTCCAGCACAATGTGCGAATTTCCTAACCAATTAACCTGAGTCAGAGGTGCTGATAGATGCACATTATGCACATGAGCAGGTGCGGAATCGCCCAAATCAGAGAAATGATATCACACCGCAGTGACGTTGGGATAAGATCTAGGCCAGAGCGTGGGCTATATAAACAACTAGGTTATGCAAGTTACCACAAGCAGCGCGAAGCTGAAAAGGGACGGTGGAGATTGTTGTTCATTTGATCTGATCTGTAAGAGTGCTCACGAGTGATCCGAGTTTTGAGCAAGATGAATTGCGCTGTACTTGCTGTGCTGGTGGTGTTGTGCTGCTGCTGCGCTCTGAGCGTGGATGCCCGACCTGCGCGTTTACGCTCGCGCCCTTTGGACAACCCTGACACCTGGAACAACGTCATGGTCATGGCCAAGCACGTGAGTTTAAAGCGCAGGGAGTCTCAGTGTTAATGCATGTTATTGGATTGCTAATGCATGTTATTGGATCTGTCTATCCATCTATCTATCTATGGTGCCGCACTAAAACATGTCACAGTTCGTAACTTTTACTCCTTAATGATTTGCGCGGTCATTAATACCGTTCTCCTGTTGCGTGCTCAGGCGCAAGCGCAAGACCGAGACCATGAGACTCGCCTGATCCCGGTGATTTCGAGCGACAAATTAAAAGTGAGTGCACGAAATACTCCAGCAGTTTCAACAGCACGAATAAAATAAATAAATAATAATAATAATAATAATTTAAAAAAAGGCATACGTGCATTCATAACTTTCTTCTTTACTTCTTTAGGACGGGGATGTTTGCTGCGCCAACGTCAAGATCCTCGATTACTACCTCAGGCACATTTTGGACGGTAAGGCGCATGAAGGTCGGGAGGACAACTATCCGCGCATACATCTGGTGAAGCCTGATTTGAACAGAGTGGCTAGAGACCTGGAACCACACTGTGTAAGTAGTGCATCATATAGCTACAGTAAATGCATTTCAAAATGAACAAGACTCCCAGAGTGCTATCTTGTCCAAGTCATATGAGAATAAATGCAATTTTCCCATTTGCTCTAGAACGCCAAGCAGATTGACTTGGAGCACTTGCAAACTTTCAAGCAGAACCTCAACAGAGCCGGAGAGATGTACAAGGTAGGCTGGTCTAAATTGGCTTAAGACTGTGCATATCTTAACGCACGTTGTGAACATATAGGCTAATTATAATGTCACAATTCTTGTTTCAGAATAACACCAAAGCGCAGAACAAGGCAATTGGGGAGACTGATATTCTCTTCCATTACCTGTACGAGTCCTGCAGTGCCACCAGCACATCCTAGAACTGTGCAAGAGCCACTGCAATGTGTTGTCAGGAAAAAGGGGTATTAAACTGTATGTACCTTTTCTTGTTGCTGAAGTAATACACGTAAGGGTGGTGTGTATTTTTCACCTAGAAATGTGCCTTTACTCTAAAAGGTTAATTATAGTCAAATTATGTACCTTAAAACTTTTTTATATTATTTAAAAAGCTATGCTATATTCACAGGTGAAAGGTACAAAATGTAAAGGTACAAACGATTTATCCTTACGGGTACCACTGCATCGGCAAGGAAAGAAAAGGTTTAGTACTATTCTTTTTTATGAGTGTGCCAATGACTGATGGAAATACGCCTATTTTTATTTTATTTTTATTTTTTTTTACCATGAAAAGTGTTTTTGAAATATTTCATATTAAGAACATTATTTATTATTATGTTTTATTTATTAGCTTTATTTATTCAGCATTATGTGATGACGATAAATTATTGAATTTTTTATTGATAGTATAGGCTTCACATAGTGTGTCAACTGGGTCTTTGTGACTTAAAGCCACACAAGTGGACACCAGCATAACTGACTTGGAATGTACCTCCAATGCCAGAGTAAAATAATGTAAATGCATCGTAAAAGCATTCCTACTATGTACTTTTTGGTTTTTTTTTACTTTTCACAATTAGAAAAAAAATGAAATTATTTAACAAAGAGTTATAAATTGTTGGTATGCCTGTTTTCTACATAATCATTTGCATATTCACAATAAAAGCTTTAAAAACTACAATGTGTTGCTTTTTCTGTTTGCTATGTGATATAAAAGTGAGAGAAAAAAACCTTTTCAGCAAATAACAAGGCTGGTCAAACATGCTCTGCTTCATAAAATGAAACTGAGTGAACACCAGAATTTGTGCACCTTATTTTCTAGAGACAATAAATAAAACGAATTCATTAGGCATACATTTGTACTATGCCTATATTTAACCCTTTACATTCCCAGGACCCATTGGCAGGGACATTATTAATACAACTATATGTTCTCTACTAGCTTCACTGCCGTTACTAAATAATATGTTTTAAGATGTATAACTGAATAATAAGCTATGACTTTAAGAAGTAATCAGGAATCAGTCATGTGTTATCTAGCCATAAAGCTGACAAAGATGACAAATTATCCACAGCTTACTTGTCTGGACCAAATATAACTAATAAAAATAATCAAACAGAATTCAATTATTATTTTTATAATACATATATGCAAACTTTGCTCTTCTTGTGTTTGAAAAAGGACAGAAATTGTCCAATAACATAACAACGAAAATTCATTCATTCATATTCAGTAAGCACTAACACTGGGTAGGAAAATCCACCTCAGATGGGACACTAGTCCACTGACAGGCACCATTTACACACACATTCACACCTATGGGAAATTTAGCATTGGCAATCATACCTGCATGTTTGTGGACAATAGGAGGAAACTGGAGAACCTGGAGGAAAACCACACAAACACAGGGAAAACAAGTATGTGAAACTCCATACTGACAATAATCTGAGGTCAGGATTGAACCAGGCTGGAGCTGTGAGGTTGAAATGCTACCCACTGCTCCACTGTGGAACCCACAAAATACTGAATTACCACTAAAAAACATCATTTAACGAAGAGCAAAACAGAGAAGCCCATTAGACATTAGCCAAGCTACTGAAAAAATATCACTGAGTAGAAATTGTACATTGTACATGTTCTGGCAATGTGTAGTGTAGGTATACTGTGTAGGTATACTGTGTAGGTATGTTGTCTCTGAATGCATTCACAGCATAGCTGACATTTATGTAATGCTCTGCTATTTATACCGTGCAAATTATGATAAGCAGTCTTACGATAAACAGCTCCAGCGTCTATGTGATCGGCATTCTGAAAACCGAAGATACTTCCTCGAATGAGATCTGAGAAGTCTTGCTCAAGCAATATCCTTATCCTAAATACATGTATTCAACATGTACACCAACTCAACATAAAAAGGCATTAAAAAATGAAACCACATTGAAACAAGCCCGATTCTTACTTTCAATAACCGCAACATATAACCAGGAACCAAAAAGAGAAATTTCCTGCTGAGAAGTGCTGAATAGCTTCTACATGATAGAGTCACGGGTCTGGTCAGAGCCGAGCATATCTAAATAATAACCCAACAGTTAGATAGACCATTAACTATTCATGTAGGAAGAGCCTGATTTAGTGGTGAACCCTTACAACAAACCATAGCAACAATGTTTTATTGCTAAAGGTAGTTGTTATTCAGTCAGTTTTGTTTTTGAATAATGCAAACTTGATTGGTCTTGCACACTTCTTCCTCTGGTTTTCCAGGTGATTTTTTTTTTAATTGACCAGGTTGTGAGTAATACCTTTACAAGCATAATAAATCATCTAACATTAATACTTTTAGTGCAAAGAGTGCAACTGTTTTGGGAATCTAATCCAATTCCAGGACCTGCATGGCAATTGTTAACTATGACCCACAACACCGCAAGGTGTCACATTGTGGAAGTTGCATAATTCCTTATTTACACACCAGATGACAACAGAGTAGACACAGCATGAATTCCACTATACAGCCACCCAGTCAGAGAAGAGAAAGGTGACACGTTTCATGACACCTGCTGTAGGTGAACTTCCTGGTCTGTGTCTGTGTTTAAAAAAGGAGGTGGAATACCCATTGTTACACAGTGGAGATGACATTATGCTAGCACAAAAGGCTTGAAATGATAATAGTTCCTTTCTTGGATTCTCGACAGGAAATTTGTCAAAACTTTCCCCACAGATTTCCATCACAAAATAGATAACAACTGTTAGAAGCTTTAAAAATAAATTTTTTAAAAATGTCTTTCTTGTGATTAACTCAAGCGTGTCTTGGAAGGAGGTTCAGGTTGGAACCCTGATTGTGGCAGAAAGTGGTAAGCCATCTATCTGGGTCAGGTGAAGTTCTTGCTGAATCAGATGGTTTATGACCTGGTTTAAAGTGATGGCAGAAGCTGAAGGTGACACACTCATTTAGTAGATCATCAGAGTATCAGCACTAATTGTGTGTGACAAATCTTGGTAGTACCATTGTAAGCATTTTATTCGGAATGACACGGAATCAGTAGAAATGACAAACGCTTAAACTGTACAACGGCTTAAACTTCCCGTAATCCTGTCATTCTCTAATTTAACGCTAATACACGTATTTCTGAACTCCTTGCAGTGTCTGACAATATGTAACAGCAAAAATGCCTATACTCACATATCTTTTTATTAAACAGCAATAATTATAGCGAGTCATTTCATTTGGATCTTGTTTTAATTGCATGTTTTACCTTGTAGGCCTCACTGAAGTCATTTAAAGGTTAATACATAAACGTTCTGCATAACAATGTTACTTTTAGTATCGAAAAACCTCATCAGTGTTGTTCACACAGTGATAAATGTATTTAGTTAATATTTTTATGCCATGTTCATTTACTGTATGAGCATGTCAGGAGTTATTTAAGGCCCAGTTTCCTAAAAGCAGATTGCCTTTAAATGATAAGATGAGCATTACATTGAACTCTTTCTACTAGTAAAATTGATGAAAAATGATGAAAATGTAAACATGTATACTGTACGTGATTTGAACTCGATTACTCTATACTCTATTATTATACACGCATATACATAATGTTTTAACTGTTTTAATCCTTACCACACATATGATGATACATGAATTAATCATGTTATTGTATATTAACTAGTTCCAGTGCAAGGTTTTGAAAATAAATGCTCCTAAATGACCTGATGTCCCAATGCACAAGAATTCACTCTGGGTTAAAAAGGGCCAAGCGGGGTTTTTTTTTTTTAAGTTAGTTTATTTCATTGTGCACTTTCCAGTTGTACAGCTTTTTTTCTGTTGATATGTGGGTTGAAAAGCGTGGAAATTCGCGCTACTGTAACCCATATCTGGAGCGTCCAGTAACCAGAGCGCGTGCCGCACACAGTCAGCAGCTGATTCTGACCGCGAGCGCCTCATCAAAGCACGTGAAAGCTCCGCGCGCCGCTTTCAAACGGGGCGGCGTCGATTTCACACGTCACACGTGTGGGAATTTTCAAGGCAGCACAAAGCTATTATAAGAGTATAAATGTCGCCGGTTTTGTCTCGAAAACACGCTGGTGGTAACTGTCTCGTAGCAGAATGCGCGTGAACGTCCTGACCGTGGTCGCCCTGGCCGCGCTCGTGCGCTTTTGCCCATGTGAGGAGAGTGCAAGGTGCGCGCAGGTGAACTGCCTGGCTAGATGTCTGCCTCTACCCATGATGAAGGACATGATGAAAACTCTGAAGAGCATCAGCAAGCCTTGGCCTGTAAGTAGCTTCATAACGTCACTTATTAGCGCCTATTATAGGGAATAATTCATTCATTCATTCATTCATTCATTCATTCATTCATGGTCTTTTCTTTCACCAGAGTGACGGTGAAAGAAGCCACAAAAGATATTTGCCAAAGTTATATATAAAGGTAGGTGGACTGAAGTCTACGTATTATGAGTAAAAACATATTTTCAGGAATAAGCCTAGATAACATTTAAACTAATAGCAATTGAAAATTCATTAAAACAATATTGAGAGAATGCCATCAAAATGTCACATGAAATAGGCCTTTATATGTAAGCCTATTATTTTTAGATTCTGCCTGCCGATACCAGCAACAACAAATCTGATGTCGAAGAAAACATATCGGATATCGGATCATGAAGGAAATGGCAAAGAATAGAATTGGATTTGGAAAAACAATTGATTTTTGGAACTGGAAATGTTTACATGTTTACAAATGTTTAAATTTGACTGTTTTTTTTTTCCTTTTGTTAGGAGTGATTTTGTAGCATTTATTCTTTATTATATTTATTATATTTACAATTTAAGTGCTTTTTGGGTGAAAGGGTTTAACTGTAAAGTGCTTTAGTTAAAAAATAAACATTTTAAAGCTTAGTAGTTGTTTAAGAAAATAATAACAGACGGGTATTGGCTGATGGTCAAGGTTTTAATATTGGCGTCAGAAAAAAAAGAAAACTTCGTATTGTGCCATATTTCATATGTACAGTGGATGGAGTAAAAATAAAGTAAAGTATAGTGCACAAAGTTTCCAGAGAAACAGGATGTTTTGGACATCACCGACATCACCGACATCATCTGAAATCTGTTGAATTGTATCGTGCAGAAGCTGAACATCGCAGACATCAACAAGATGCTGGGAATCTATGAAGATTACGTATTCACGAAGCTGTGGAGCCATGACATAGACTATCCCGAGAAATTTATCCATTCCTTCTACAGACTAAGAGTGAATGTGGAACGCTGCGTAAGTAAACATTTTCTCTTGTAACATGACACAGACGCATAAGAGTACACTTGGAAAACATTTCTGCAGTCAGAATTCTAGTGCAAGGTCTCTGAATTCTCAGGCCATGGTTCTGCATTAGTCAGGTTGTAATCATGTACCAGTGAATGATGCTTATACATACACATGGGATACTGTTTTAAAAAGGCCTTCTTGTTTCTCCATTAGAAGGACCATGGACAAGCTGAACTCACTCGCTATGCAAGGAAAAAGATCAAAGGAATGGAGGAGGCTTTCAAAAAGGTATGAAGGCCCCACTTTAAAATCCAGTTTCCTTAAACGACTAATGCTCTTTGCTAATAATATAAGGCATGCTATTATTTGTGGTGTCAAGCCTTGTAAGCTGTGCTAAACCGCTGATTATTGCATGTAACTCCTCATCAAATAATTGCTGATGTTCCATTTATTCATTTGGTTACTCGTCTGTCAAATGATCCGTCAGTTCATACAGTAAATAACCTTATACTTCTGTGTTTTGCAGCTGCAATCGAGAGAGCTGTCAAAAGCAGCGGGGGACTTTGAGACAATACTCCGTTGGATCAGTCTTTACACTGACAAAAAGCTGTCACACAGCAAATGCCAGTAGCCAGTGGCTATAAACTATGACTGAGTCAGCATAGACACAGATGTAGTGGTAGGGCTAGGTGATATATATATAGGCTTGCTCACAAACTGCCAGTAATCCAGTGTTGCATTAACAGTGTTGCATTACTGTATTCGATCAGTCTAAAAATAATAATTAAAAAACCCTGACAATTTATTCATAAAATAACCGTATAAATATTTAACATTGAACAGTGCTAAAAAATATCTGTAACGATTTTAACATTTTACAATTTTAAAGATTATACACATACAAAATGTGAACAGCACATCATCCGCTTCCAGTCTGTTTAGAATTAAATTTATTAAAAACATTAAAAAATATACTTTTTTAAAAAGATGTTATGATATCCAAGATATCTCAGAAAAGCATATCGTGATAAACATAATTTAACCCAAAATCGATATTATATTGTCATATTGTCCAGTCCTAGGTAGAGGTTTATATTGTGAATTCTGTAGCAATATGATATCATTCGTAACAAATGCATGACTAAAGTGGTATGAAAAGGTAACAAAGTCGAGCTTAGGGTTAGAAGCACGGCTAACGTTTATACCGTTTCTTAAGACTGTGTTTGAAATGGAAAAATAATCTGCTTGCTTTCATACGAATGTCTCATGCAACCAGGTGGTAATTTTACACCAATAGGCTCCTGTTCACTTTGCACACCTGGCAGTCAAATGGCACCATAAGAATGACTTCATTTTCCACTGAGTGATGAGTCAAACTGTGGGGGAACCTGATAGGACTTTAGGAACACCTTTAAGAAGGTGACTTTTTATTTGGTCCAGTAACTTAATCCAGTGTCTTACAGTAGTGTTGACTGTATGTGTGGGGCAGACAAGATGCAGCTATTTACCTGTCTGATCCTGAAGCTAAACAATGTTTTATCGTGATGTGAATATTTATTGTTTCTAAAATAACAATGTTTTCTTATATAATTTATTACATTAGACTTTTTATTTATTATTTCTGGGTTTTGGCTAGTACTGTGAGTAGACATTGCCTGAATGTTCAGGTGATGTCTCAAAATTGTAATATGTGACTCATAGGAGTTTGTATTCTTTACCTCTGAAATAATAAATACCTCTGCATGCTATAAATACATTAAATATATATTATAAATCTGTTTTCAGATTTGCACAGTTTCCTATTTAAATAAAGATTGAAAAGAATGATTTTCTCTGTCATGCCTAAGCAGAATGCATTTTAAGGCACTGTTTACCACAGACACAGCTCAGAAGTGTAAAACTTAGCAATTAGGAATGACACCAATGAAATGCCTTTATTGCTTCTATGTAGCGAAACGCCTTCTGTTTTGGGCTATTTTTTAAAAATCCTGCTTTCATTGGGCAACTTAAGTTCAAAGGTTATGTCAGTATACTAGGAAACTTCAAGGGACAATTAAAAAATATATGGATAAGAAGATGGCAAGTATTAGACTAGAAATCTAACAAGAGTCTAATACTCTGATCAGCCATAACATTAAATCCAATGACAGGTGATGTGTATAACATTGATTGTATCATTACAATGGCACCTGTCAACGCGTGGGATATATTAGGCAGCAAGTGAACAGTCAGCTCTAAAACCGCAGGTCTTGTGGGGAGTTCCTGGTATGCAGTGGTTAGTACCTAACAAAACTGGTCCAAGGAAGGACAACTGGTGACCCGGTGACAGGGTCATGGGCTCCGAAGGCTCACTGGTGCATGTGGGGAGCGAAGGCTAGCCCCTCTGGTCCAATCCCACAGAAGAGCTACTGTAGCACAAATTGCTGAAAAAGTTAATGCTGACTGTGATAGAAAGGAGTCAGAATACACAGTGCATGGCAGCTTGCTGCATATGGGACTGCGTAGCTGACCAGTCAGAGTGCCCATGCTGACTCCGTTCCACCACCTCCTACAATCAGCACATGAGCATC
Source organism: Ictalurus furcatus (assembly GCF_023375685.1). Lineage (NCBI taxonomy): Eukaryota > Metazoa > Chordata > Actinopteri > Siluriformes > Ictaluridae > Ictalurus > Ictalurus furcatus. The sequence goes on from NC_071273.1 coordinate 16,205,233, forward strand.
AGAACTAGACCAGTGGAAGAAGGTGGCCTGGTCTGATGAATCACATTTTTTTTTACATCATGTGGATGGCAGGATGCGTGTTCGTCGATGACACCAGGATGCACTATAGGAAGAGGGGAAGGCAGTTTGATGCTCTGGGCAACGTTCTGCTGGGAAACCTTGGGTCGTGGCATTCATGTGGATGTTACTTTGACACGTACCAGCTACAGGACCTATACATTGTTGCAGAACAAGTACACTCCTTGATTGCAATGTTATTCCCTAATGCACACTGCCATGCTGCAAACATTGTTCAGGAATGGTTTGAGGATCATGAGTTCAAGATGTTCCCCAGATCTCAATCTGAACGAGCATCTGTGGGATGTGCTGAACAAACATATCCGATCCACAGAGTCCCCAACTCGCAACAAAGAGGTCTTGTGGAGTCCATGCCTTGACGGGTCAGAGCTGTTTTGGCAGCACACGTTGGACCTACACAATGTTAGGCAGGAGGTTTTCATGTTATGGCTGATCGGTACATAGTGCCAATATAAAGTATATCACATACACACACAGCATCTCTATAATGAGTTACCATATTTTTCAAATTTGGACATGCAATAAAATGATGTTCCCCATTAGTCATTACAAGAGCAGTTCAGATGCTTTTAGAACTCTGTACAGAATCTGTAAATTATTGAAGATAATTATAATCCCCAGCAGTAGGGGTTCAGTGAAGGTCTGTTGGAGCTGGATCTGGGTCTAACTAAATTAGAGTTATGAAGAAAGATCTTATTATAACTTTTGTGCAGAAACAAAATTAACACCAAAAAAAAAGTTTACACTTGAATTGATTGCACACATTGAAATCCTTGATCCCAGATAACAGTACTGTCTCTTGTAGAATTGAACTGGTAAATATCTTTATATACATAAGCCATTGGCTAAATCCGGGGCTGAACCAATCATGGACTCATTTTCAGAGTCTTCAGCTTCATATGGGAAGATAGCAGTTGAATTTTGGGGATATACAAGTAGCACTGATAGACAGCAAGATATAGGAAAAGAAGGTTCTTTAATTGTTGCTGTGGTAAAAGCAAAATAAAAGCCACCTGCAACACAAACATCATTGTTGCATTCATTCATTAATTTATTAATTAATGCTAATTAAGCAGTTGTATCCAAGACAGGTAGAAAACAACAACAACAGAGCTGTGGGAGCTATTTTTACTTTCTGAATAAAGCTTAAGGGACAAAGAAAGACCATGTTCATTAACATGAGAGGGTATGTGGTCCTCATGTGGCACTGCATGATGCATGTACTGCTTTCATTCATACTTCATCAGTATCTAAATATATTTTGGTCAGGGTCACAGAGGTTTAAATTACAGCTTTATTTACAGTTTGACAGACAGACCTAGCTAAGTTTGGCAGAAAATATTGTGGCCAGGTACAGACAATAATAACTGTGGAAGTGGGCAGCGCAGCTAACTATAAAAAGGTACTAAACTGTACCATTTCTTGTTGCTGGGGTGGTGCTCTCAAAACATAACCTTTTGTACCGTACAAAAGGTGTGTGCTTATACAGTACAAAATGTGTATGCTTGAGCACACCACCCCAGCAACAAGAAATGGTACAGTTTAGTACCATGTGGTGCACTCAAGCATACACCTTTTGTCCAGTACGAACAGTTACCTAGAAAAGTGCATACATTGAACCTTTAAAGCTTTACTCTAAAATCTCATTACAGTCCAATGAGGGACCTTAAGTCTTTTTTATTTTTTATTTTTAAAGTTACACATTTACTTTGGCAAAATATTGCAAATTCTTATATGTCATGGGGTGCATTCCAAAAAACAATATTTAGTTATATGTTAATTTCAAGAAATCCCTTTCCCTTCCGGAAAATGAGGTCAGAGTGAGTCTAGAGTCTGATTTGGATTTTTAATAAACAGCACTTTCAATCGTCTGCCACCACCTTATAACACCTCAAATGTGCCATCAATGTAATGCATAGACTACATGTTCTGCCTCTGAAATCTTTTTTATTTTTTTTATTTTTTATAACATTGACTGGATATACTGACCACATGCAAAGGAAACTGTATGTCAGAGCACACAAAAATATGAAGTTTCTGCCAGGTTTCTTCTTCTTAAAGAAGAGCTCCAGAGATAAGAAATAAACCCTCATCTGGGTTTCTGCTATTTCTTAACATATAATATAAGACAAAGGGAATCTGAGTGAATAGAAATCACGTCACGGATATCCCGGAAGGGACTCCGGACTACAGTTCCCAGCAGCCACTGCACCACACAGCATCATCATCACATGACCACCTGCAGCTGATTCTCATTCACTTAACCAGCACCTATGTGGACATAGCCACAGTTTGCACTGCACCCCTTGTCTTGCGTTTCTCTTTCTGTTCATGGTCTTTGTTAATGGTTTATTCTTGCCTTAGTGTTTTGCTTCCTGTCGTAGTTCTTGTTTTGTGTTTAGTTTTGGTATTCATTAAAGGTTGGTGCCACTTTTAGCAAATTTATCTGTGACCAAATGTTTTTGACAGTCTGGGAAAATCGGTGACTGGGCGAATTCTGGAAAACAGGCAAAAATGATGGAACATAGTATTTTGAACAAAATAGGATTTTCCAATTAAAATGACAGGAAATGTTTTTATTTATAATACTTATAATACTGTCTTTGCTTTCTGCCTGCAAAAATCATACTGGGTAAGAAGCCAGTTTAACATACATACTGGTAAGTGCAAGCAAGTCAGTCAAAGGATGTCTAAAACCTGTACAGTGGTGCTTGAAAGTTTATGAACCCTTTAGAATTTTCTATATATCTGCATAAATATGATCTAAAACATCATCAGATGGTAAAAAAAATAAAACCAAGCTAAATCATGTCTGATCTTTTCCCACCTTTATTGTGCAATAACAACCAAAAAAATTACAGTGAAAAACAAACAGAAACATTTTAAAGGGAAAAAGAAAAAGAAACAACTTGCAATAACCTGGTCGCATACCCAAGTGTGCACGCCCTTTTATAATGGTGTTATGTGACTGTGCTCAGAAATATCTAATCACATTCAAACTCATGTGCAAAAGTAATTATCATACACTTTCCACCAATTAAGTTATTCTGATTAACCACAAATAAAGATCAGCTGTTTCTTTAGGATATTTGGTTACACAACTGCACTCTAATAGCATGTAGTATTAGCATGAGTTTTAGTTGAGCATGTAGTATTAGCACATTTATAGAAGGGACTTTATTTATTTATTTATAATCACACTCTCCAGTGTCACCCAGATGAGGATGGGTTCCCTTTTGAGTCTGATTCTTTTCAAGGTTTCTTCCTCATATCACCTCAGGGAGTTTTTCCTTGCCACCATCACCCCCAGCTTGCCCAATAGGGATAAATTCATACATTTAAAATTTATATTCTGAATTTATGTTTCTGTAAAGCTGCTTTGGCACAATGTCCATTGTTAAAAGCGCTATACAAATAAAATTAAACTGAATCTTCTTGGTTTCATCTGACTGCTGAAGCCACGGTCTGCAAAGAGCATACAAAGCATGTATGGGATCTCATTATCAAAAGATATTGATCAGAAAAGCGGTACAAATGAATTTGCAAAACATTAGATGTACCATGGAACACTGTGAAGATCATTATCAACAAAAGGCCGCCCACAGTGACATTAGAGCGACAAAACAGAAGCTTTCTCACGAAAAAAATAAAAACATCCAAGCCTATCTATCACCCCAAACCATCTGGCAAAATGTTTTATGGTCTAATGAAGCCAAAGTAGAACTTTTTTTTTTGCATAATGCTAAAAGATATGTTTGGTGCAAAAACAAGACACACAAAGAAAGCTTATCAACCAAAGAACACCATACTCATCGTGAAGCATGGTAGTGGCAGCATGTATGGGACTGTTTCTCTTCAGCTGGGACAGGAGCTCTAGTCAAGTTAGATGGAGTCGTGGATAGGTCCAAACATTTTGTCACAAAACCCACAGGCCTCTGTTAAACAGCTGAAGATGAAGAAAAATGTCACCTTTCAGCACAATAACAATACAAAGCACAAATCCAGGTCAACAAAAGAATGGCTTCAGAAGAACATGATCAACATTTTTTTTTTTTGAATAGCCCAGTCAGAGCCCTGATCTAAATCCTATCGAAAACCTGTGGAATGACTTGAAGCAGGAGGTCCTGTTTGCAATTTGATAGAATTGGAGCATTTTTGCAAGGAAGAATGTAATAAAATTAGCAAGTTAAGATGTGCTAAGTAGGTAGACTTTTACCCAAAAGCACTGAGTGCCTTATTACAAACAAAAGGTGCATTAACAAAGTATTAGTTAAGAGTTGTCCACAGTTGTGTAACCAGGTTATTGACATTTTAAAAAGTTTATTTTCCTTTTCCCCTCTAAAACACTGATACATGTGTTGTTCACTTGAATTTTGTTCGTCACATTAAATGTAGAAAAAAGAAATGACTGATATCTCAGTTTAATTTTTTTTACATCACAAAAACCTGCAATTTTAAGAGGGGTGTGTAGACTTTTTATATCCACCATAGCTACATGCCACAGCAAAATGGGCATAAGCCTCTGTACAGATGACAGTGGATAAAGGTTTAAAATGTTTATATGACTTAATAAAAACACATTACAAGCAACAAATGTAGCCAACAGAACAAAACTGACTCAAATAATCAGTGTTTATTTTCTCACTGACATTAGCATGAACAGAAACCACTGGTGTGAAGAGACAATGAGGCTTGTCTTTACATGTATATACTGTGAGTGACTTGCACCTCAGATGATGAGTCAAAGACTGATGTGGATGTTGCTGATAATCAACGTGAGAACTTATTTTTCCATTGTAAACTTGTAATATTAAAAAAACGTAGTAATGTTTTTTTTCCATAAATAAGTTAGCTAGACGCAGCATCTTTCAGTGGAATTGAAATAAAAACTTTAAATGCAATTTTCTCTTTTTCACTTTTGGGGGTAACCGGAAATTAACTAACTTATTGAAAAAAAGAGAGACATATTTCAGTTTTGGAAAACTGTGACAACACTCTCACTCTTTTTTGCACAGCTGTGTAAAATGATAGCTTTTCAGCTGATGGTTTCAAGTCTTGCCACAGGATCTTTGTCGGGTTCATGTGCGGACTTTGAAAACGCCACTGAACAACACTGATTTGGTTTCTTTTCATCTGTTCATACATGGACTTGCTTTTGTGCAATTACTCCTCAGGTCAAATCGTGATAACATGTACAGTTATTAACTTAAGAATTTTCTGGTACCGGTTAGAAGTCATGCAAATGTTTCAAGTACAAAATTGTCCATTTTTTTATTAACATAATTATATATAAATTAAACTAAACTTGCACATATGGACTATACGTGACAATTTGATCACCAATTGTCATGGTATAATATGGTCATACAAAACATTACCAAAATGACAGGACAGTATCATTTCATACAACAAAAGAGAATAATCCCCTCACATCATGAGACAGCAGTTATCAAAGATGCAATGTGCAATAAAATTATTGAATTAAGACCAGAATCATGTCAGATGCCATTGTGGTAAACCGAATTGTCTCAAAATTTTGACATTTTTGATACAAAACACATGTGGTGAGCAGATGTTGCCTACTTGGGGGCTATGTGTCCAAGCATTCCCCTCAATTCAACAACTCGCAAGAAAAATTGATGTACCTAACATTTTTACAGGCCTCATCTCTCTCCCTTTGGCAACAGAGTGAAATAAGAAATAAGCTTAAGCCTAACACTAAGTTCTAATTTGTAGCCAGCTAATTTGTTTTGGAAACTAAGACAGTTCAAATTATTTATCATATTCATCGTAAATCAGCTTATCAGTGGTCTATTAAGGACGGCTTTTTTACATTCACTACTGACAAATGAATCTGCTGTTCAGGGATCAGTAACTGGATATATTGTGTTGAGGTTCAATCAACTCAGAATTCAGTTTAAGGTTGAGGTTTGTTATACCCACTTTCTGGAATAACCCTCGGCATATCCTGGTCTTTCCCCTTAAGAAAACAAACAGCCATGGCATGCAATCAACCCACACAGCACAAATGTCTAAGCTTCTGTGCTGAGAGTACCCTCTCATATATTATACCCACTGACCCACTTAAGGAGAATCGAGCTTACATGCAACATTTTCCGATTTTTCTAAGTAACATAGCGTTGAAGGTATGTGGCCAGGATGGCACAACAAAATGTAACAACTACAATTTTTTACCAGGATGGTTCATGTATAGTATAAGACCATCTGTAATATTAAATATAAGCCTATCATTCCTCTTTACTCTGACCCTTAGATGTGCACCAGGATATTATATATATATATATATATATATATATATATATATATATATATATATATATATGTGACAGAGATGGGTCTCATTTATTCAATCTAAGATGTAGGGTTGCAATATTGCTAAAGGCATTACAGAAGCACTTTAAGAGTAGCAGCAGAGCTGGAGCATCAGTGGCCCTAGAACCTATGGTGGCTCAATTAAAGTTAGCATGCTAACTAGAGTTAACATTTGCAAGGACTGCCATGACATTATTTTCAAGGGCACTCAGCCATTAAGCTGATTAAAATCCATGTTATAACATTATAAGCACAAAAAATTAGCTTCATGCTGATTTATTGGACAATTTTCACTATACACTGAAGACATTTGGGTTTGAGCTCAAAAGATGACTATGAGATGATAGCTCAGAATCCATGGACCTTAACCCATCCGAGCATGCATTTCACCTCCTGAAGAGGAGACTGAAGTGAGAAACCCCCCAAAACAAACAACAACTCAAAGAAGCTGTGGTACAAGCCTGGAAAAGCATCATAAAAATGCAAGAGTTTCGTGATGTCAGTGGGTTACTGGCATGATGCAGTTGTTACAAGCAAGGGATATGCAACCAAATATTAAGTGTTATTTACTTCAATTTATTTTAACTGCTGTTCAAATGCTTTTGGAGGGAACTGGCAAAAACAGGCAAAATATCAGTTGCACTGGTGAACATGTACTGGTAGATCAACAACACTAATGTTCTGAAGGCATCAAATAGTAATGGTGTTTATATAAGCCTGTTAATTTTGCTGCACATGCATGATGCTGGATATTTCGGACTGCCGAGGTCAGAAAGTTTCAGTCCTGCTGAGACACATTTAGACACTATGTCCAATTATGTCCGCATTCTCAGTATGTGAGAAACAGTAGGTGAGAAATACCCGGATGGCGTACTGCTTCTAGCGAGATTTTGCAGAAGGCAACCGATGCACACTACGTGAGTCAAACAATCCCATGACGCAACGAGACTGGTGTGGACGAGCTCAGAAAAGAAGACAACGCCGGCTCTTTTTAAGTATTAAACCTTGGTTTAACAGGAATTGTTTAATGATACTCAAATATACTGTTAACTTGTTTAAGGTTTTTGTGCTTATGATGACGTCGAAGGTCACATGACAGTGCTAACATGCAGGGGTGCCGTAAAGAAGGGGGCGGGGGGGTTGTTAGGACGATTCTAAGGGCCCTGGTCAGCCCAGCTCAGACAGGGGGCCCAGCAGAACCCTATACTTTCCTGCATGATTTTGCTATTTAAATGGCCTATTTGCACAATAATCTATTAAGAAGCATGGTACAATGAATGCCCTCAGACTGCGCCAAGTGCATGTGTGTGTCCCCTTAGGATGTTCGTGGATTATTCAGAAACACGGAACTTCACAGTTGTGAGTCGTTACATGCATCAGGTAGATGGCAAGAGATGGTGCAGACAAATTCAGGATACCAAAAGAGGAAAGAATACATGAAAAAGAGGAGAGAGCAAGACGGGGAAGACAGCTAGTCACCCAGTTTTTCAAAAAATAAAGAAATTTATGATTCCAGTTTTGTGCTATGAGTCTGAAGCTAGCCCGAATGAAGCTGTTATAATTAACATCAAATAGAAATTGTATCAGTTACAAACCCTGATGTTTATCCTTGGAAGATGGAACACAATACTTCCAAGAATGTATGTTTTTCTATGCAATCGAGCAATAGTAATGGAGCACTGAGCTTCAAAAAGGACAGAAAAGCACTAAGTGACAATAAAACTAGTCCAGTGCTGAATATATTCAAGCTTTGTGAGGAATCGATTGAAATTTAATATAATCGTATAAATATGCTTTAATTGTCCCGAGTGAGTTTATAAGAGAAGTGTTGTAATGATGTCCGATTCGTGAGTGAATCGTTTGTTTGAGTCGGTTCATTTGAATGAATTGGAGAATCCCGTTCATAAAAGTAGTCTGAATGATTCATTCACGAATAGAACCGATTTGATTCTCGAGTTCAACTCACTGATTCAGTGATCCTGTCACTGTTTTAGCTAATTTCCACATTTCTTTCTGGAGCTGCTGGTGTGTAAAACTTATTATTCACTCAATGAATAATAATAATAATAATAATAATAATAATAATAATAATAATAGTAAAGGTCAAAGAGAGAGTACAATGGTGTTAATTACTTGTACTGTATATATAGTTATTTGTATATAGCTATAAATGCATAATTTCAGTTAATTTAATAACCTGTTCAAATGTAGTTCTTTATAGTCTCTTATTGAATATGCAATAATTGTTATGCTTATTGATAATGATTGTCTATACACGTGGCAATGATAAACGATAATTGGGGGGTGGGGGCTTGGGGGCTTGGGGTCTGGAGTACAAATTAGCCAGGGGCCCAGAAACCCTAACCCAGAAACCCTAACCTGCTAACATGGCGGATGTAGTATGTCCGGAATTGTAGTCATAATACACACACATACGGATTAATACGTACTGTCATAGTATGCAATTTCGGACTCCGCCAATATGTTGAATTGCTGACGTCAGCCTCTGAGTTACAGTGGCCGAGAAGTGCAAAATAAATCACAAATACAAAAACAAAACAAATTATAAATACAATGGGAAATCAAAAACCGAAATAACTAGGCAGAAAACACAACGACATATCCGAAAACAAATGAACATGTCAGAAAACACAATGACAAGTCGGATAAAACGTCAAACAACTTTACGGCGGGTCCTCTGATCTGTATCTGTGGGTTAAGTTATTTCAGTAACCGCATAACATCATTCATCATCATGATTTGTGTTTCTGCTGAAGTGTTAACCACACTGTCCTGTAGCCGAATAACTGTCCTGGTCCACACAGCTCTGCTCTTATAGCTTTCCTGACTTCTTTTAATGGGGAATAGTTTTTTTCTTCTAAACAGACCTGCGTCCTTTAGGTGTTTTTTGTTTGTTTGTTTGTTTGTTTTTTAGAGAGAGCAAGCTAATCTTTATGTGATGTTTGTTAACAACAGATCCAAAATCAAACATGAATGTCCTTCCTCAAAGTAGCGCTGAATAAATTCCATTTCCTCCTTTCTTGCCTTCTATTTTCTTGACTTCTAAACATCTATTTTCTACGATTTAAAGTTTCTCTATGGACAAAAATGGTTTAAAGTAAACACAGAAGTCCACTAATGTACAAGAAACAAAGCTGTTTACAATTTTTTTACTTCCTGCATATCTTGATTGACAGATGTGTCGTCCAATCAGCGGTAAGTAATTCATTCGCAAAGTACACCTGCCTTTTCAGGTTTGTCCGACTTGTCATTGCGTTTATAATTTATTTAGTTTTTAGATTTGCCATTGTGTTTATAATTTGTTGTTTTGTTTTTGGATTTGTTTATTTATTTTCGGACATAATTTGTTTTCATATTTGTGATTTGTTTTGCACTTCTCGGCCACCGTAATTTATTCTTTTGGCTGTTTTATATAATTTTGTAACTGCTTTTTATCAGAAAGGTGCTATAATAATAATATTAATAAAATAATAATAATAATAATATTAATAATAATAATAATAATAATAATAATGTTGTTGTTATAATTATTTCTCAATGTAGACCCATGTGTGTGTGTGTCATGAGAAGGCTCTCAGCAGGCCGTTAAAGAGGTGAATGATCATGCTAAATGTGGTTTTCTCTTCAAGAATGCAGTGACCTCATGACAAATGATTAATCATAACTTCAGTTATTATTACTAATTGTTGAGCAGCACCAGCAGGTTTATCCAGACAGCACAAACAGACATTGGCAGGACTACACTAATTTTCCTGCTTTTCTACAGAATAATAGACTTGTATGTGGCAAAATCCATCCATAGTTGTTCCATCCTGCTTATCCTACACAGGGTCGTGGGGAGCCTGGAGTCTATCCCACGGAACACAGGACACAAGGTGGGAGAAATCCTGGACAGGGTGCCAAACCATCACAGGGCACAATCGAACACACATTCACACACTACGGATAATTCGAAAATGCCAATCAGCCTACAAAGCATGTGATTGGACTGGGGGAGTATCCGGAGGAAACCGCCGAAGCTTGGGGAGAACATGCAAACTCTACGTACACAGGGCAGAGGTGTGATTTGAACCCCCAACCCCAGAGCTGCGAGGCAAAAGTGCTAACCACTAAGCTCCACCAAGAAACCACTATTCACTCCCTATATGTGGCAGAATGGTTGTCCAATTCAATTCAATTTGTATAGAGCTTTTATCAACGGACATTGTCCCTACAGAAATATATAAATTCAGGATATAGATTTTAAATGAATTTATCCCTAAATGTGTTGCAGAACCTATTTCATGAAACACATTTGTGTTTCTGAATTTTTGTTAATACATTTGTTTTTAGATGATTGAGCTACCTCTACATATTAGAATAAATGGTTGTAGCTAAACAGTTCTACAGGGTAAGACCATTGAACATCAGCATATTTATTTTTTCTACTCATTGAGCTCCACCCTATCATGTATCATTCACCCTATGCCATGTATGCAGTGTTGCTGGGATAGTTGCAATTGAATTCAATGAAAACCTTTTTTATATGAATGTAGATTTAGATCACTCATGAGCAAGCCATAGGCTTGAAAAACAACAACAACAAAAGGGCAAAGAAAAATTCCCTGAGACAACATGAGGAAGAAACATTGAGAGGAACCATACTCATCCTCTTCTGGTTGACAACCGATACACATATGTGATTTGGGATGATAAAATACATTTTGCATGCATGTTAAATCTTTTCAGCATCCATCATATATAAGCATGACCAGCACTATGTAAACAGTCTGTAGTGGCCTACACTAGTAAAGCAATCTATTTACAGTGCCAGCATGGCATATCATGGCTGAACCTGCGCTCTCATCACAGCTTCCTAACAAGTTCGGACATGTACAAGAAAATAATTTCATTGAACTGTGCTTGCATATGTGACATCGAAGGCTGTCTGTTTTTTTTTTTTTTGTTGTTGTTATCTTCAAACATATTGAACCAGGCTACACTACTTTTTAAAACAAGTTCAAATGAAAGTTTCTGCCATATAGGTAGCCATCCTCAACTTGTATGGATGTATTATTTATACCCTCACTGACTCATTATATTACACTTGAAAATTTAGTCTTGGCTCCATGTTTCAATTGGATGAAATCTTCTGCAAAATAAATAAATGCAGGTGTACAGTTTGTACTATGGAAACATTCTGTATGCTTTTCATGTTTTTAGAATGCCGAATAATCTCTAGTCTGTGATTTCATTTGACAGTTGACGCCAAACAAATACATCAGTACTAACCCTTATTTCTGTACTTTTCATTTATCCTTCTTTAGCCATAAAGCTGCCAGTCTGCATTTACAAGATTGAAGTAAACAAAGATTTTATTGTAGTGATTGTTGTTATTCATAAAGCTAAGTTCCACCCTGTGGAATCAGAAGGAATCGATTTTAAAAAATGTCAGTAAACCCACTGCCAAACTGAAATTATGCAGGAAAAAACTGATGCATATTAGAGCAGAGGTCATCAGTTCTAGTCCTGCAGTCCAGCATAATTTAACGAATTAACTGCTCAAAGACTTCTGATTCAATATCAAGCCAACATTATAAGGCTTCGTAGGTGTGTTAGAGCAGGGACATGAGCAATCTGGACCCCAGACTTCCAGGAATTAATACGTGCTATATTAGAAATTTGTTCAGAAAGTTCAAGAAGTTCAAGTTCAGGAAGCCTTTCTTGCCGTTTACACGACAGGTGTGCAGGTAATATTTGTTTGGACTGTCTCCCCCTGGTGGAAATAATCTGCATTGCGTTCAGTTTCTTCTTGAAGTTTTTTTTTTTGCGCACACACACACACACACACACACACACACACACACACACACACACACACACACAATACATAGAATATAGTAGGTATGCACACTAAAATGTATAACTTATCACTAGACAAAAAAAAAATTGTAAAACCTTTGTAACAACATCTAATGTTGTAACCTGTACTACCCATGTATCCGTGTTCACATAAATCTAGAAAGTGTTGCAACACCTCTAGAATTCCTCTGAGAAAAATATTGACACTTTACATTACACAACAAAAATTCAAATAAGAGATCATCCTTGACTCTGTGTAAAACTGCATCACTCTGGAGTTGGCAGATTTGTAGAAATGTGCACAAGCCGATTCCTATGAAAAGAGGGAGGAGGGCTTACTTATAAAATACAAAGAAATTACTCTTGCTTGCTTATTAGAATTCCAACAGATTCTTCGTGAGATGGGGTTTGTACAGCAGAAGTTCCTGAAAGTCACTGAACTCTGATGCTCAACCACAAACGTCTCTATACTAAGCAACCACAAAGTTTATGAGAGTCTCAATTCTGGTGCAATTAAAGAGAGCAAGCAAATGCATATGCATATGCACAGACACACACGCGCGCGCGCACACACACACACACACACACACACACACACACACACAGCGTTCTGCAAGAGAGTTGGCCTGTGGGCCAGTATTTCAACAAAACACACATCAAGTATTGCTGTAAATAGACTGAGCCTTGAGCCTTTAAAAAGACTTGCTTTATTGAGACATCACATTGTATTGTACACTTTTCTCAAAATGATTATTCTGTAGGATAATTGGTAAATCTCAACGGTTCTATGAATCAACTTTCAAAGAATACTGTGATTGCAACATTGCAGTTAAATGTAGTGATTTGTCAGATGGAACAAATCTTACAAGTGAGTCAGAATCCAGTAATCATAATCCGCCTGTCACTACACAGAAACTTAACCATTAAAACATCTTTGCCCAACAACATTATAGAGCAGACTTTTTTAAGAAAACTATTATATAAAAGAAAAAATAAATAAACTGAAACTGCCTAGTTTCAGTCAGTATTTGTCCGCTGTACCCACAGATTCCTGTTCTTGGCTAACAGGAGCGGACCTTGATAATGTCTTCAGTTGTTGTAGCCCACCTGCCTTGAAGTGTAAACTATTTAGGCTGTTGTGTATTGTGTGTGAAAATCCCAGGAGATGAGCAGTTTCTCAAATAATCAAGCCAGCACACATTGGTACCCACAACCATAGTAGAGTCAAAGTCACAGAGATCACAATTTTTCCCAGTTCTGATGGGAAACCTGAATCTGATCTTGACTGATATCTTTATGATTTTATGCATTGCATTGCTTCCACATGATTGGCTGGATGGATAATTGCATGAATACTCTTTAATAAGAACTGGTGTTCCTATTAAAGTGCTTGGTGAGTGTAATATTTCCAGAAGTATACCTCAGTGTGCTTTACAGAAAAAAACTAAACTGGTCATTTTGATTATATATAAATCGATTAAAACTAGAAGAAAAAAGAAAGGAATTTTTTTCAGTTTAATTTTTATTTTCAAATACCATCATTACTATTATATAAAGTGAGCGCTAAACCTATACTTTAACTATGACTTGATGTGGGCCTGGCCCCTGTGAAGGGCGTGGAAATCTTGGTGAGTGAGCACACATCATATTAGCCGACTTACACTGATGATCTAATGATCTAATGGCATTCTCTTATAGAGTCATGTCCCAAATGAATCCCCCTCCAGCTCATATAATTGTAAAACCCATGAATGAGATGTCTCATCTGACATATCCAGTGCTCAAGAAACTTCGCTACACATTGAGAGGTCTGACCACAGTAGAAACTTGCTGGAAACTCTCAGCGGTGCTCCTACGCACACACTGTAGCCCAACAGGAAACCCTTATGTCACTCAGTAGTGAGTCAACACAGCACACTACGGCCGAATCATACTTTTCCACTACACTGGGGAGATGAGTGAGGGAAATCGTATGGGGACTGTGCTAGCAGGCTGGCTAGCTGCCACAAACTGCCAAGCACAGGAACAGAAATATTTAAGAGTGTTGTTGTAAGTCTATAAAATATCTTTATGGGATTAGTAGTTCATTTATGCACATTCAGTGATAGCAAAAAGAACCTACTGGGGTCAGAAAGTGAATGTGACTTGAGGAACACAGATGAACCGACACTTGACCTCTGAAAGAGAATAATGTATTGACCTTCTCTGACCTTGACAGTGACAGTATTCATTTTCATAAAGCTTTACTGTGAATCTGAACTGACTGCACAATATCTGGACATTTTACATTTTCCTCCCACTTTATCCTGATGGATCCAAATCCTGTGATATAAAATATAATGTAATGGCAAATGTCTAATCAAAGACGCTATATGATGAATACTATGTCACGGTATAAAAAAATGTATGTATAAATAAAAGTAGGTTCTCCAACAGGAACAAAATGATCTCACATGTAAGAAAATATTCTACCTACTATTGTTTATGTAAACAAAGGGTAAACATTTTACATTTGAACATTCTAGTCATTAAAACTGTATGGTTTTTCTTGTAGCGCTAGGTTTTTAACAAAAAGAAAAGAATAAAACAACACGATGGTTGAATCACGGGGAAATGCTGTGCAGCATTGTGATTCCTAGCAGCTAAGAGTTGCCCTGGAAATCCTGTAATGGTAATTGACTGTCAGAGCTGCTCAGGTTTGATTTGGTGGGAGTTTCCGGACGTATAAGTCATGCATCATCTCAGATACGTTAAAACGCTCCAACCTCAGAAAGGAGTCTAAAAGTAACAAACGCTGGAAAACAAAAGACATGATTAACACAGACTGGATAATAAAAATATCCATACTGGAAGCAACTGGGCATGAAAGTTTTCTCTACGTTGTCTTTTTTTTGCTTGCTAGATAATGTTATATGGCTACCATCAACCTCAGAGCTGCTTCCAGCACAGTGGGGAGCAAGTAATCCTAAACTGCAGTTCTGAGAAAAAACGCTCTCTAGCTTATTCTATCAGGTTTGTGCTCAGTTTTAATTACACAGAACAAGTACAGTTAGGCTGTGGAAACAGCAGCTGACTCAGCGTTGCACAGACACACTGCTGCCAGAACAGATGCCAAGAGACAGCTAATTGTTTACTGCAAGCTAAAAACACCTGTTGAACGTGAGATGTTTTCTCTTTCATCTTGTATCTACTAACCGTGAAAGTCACATAAAAGTGCACAATCAAGTTATTTTATTCTTACAATGCTTCTGTAATATGGAGAGAGCAAATATTATAGAAGCAGATAACTATATCCTCTTGTTTACAGTCTTGGGCTGCATCCCAAACCACACACTACTTTATTAAATAATATGTATGTGAGCACACAAAGTATCATTACTATTTAGACATACTAATTAGCGTATAATATGTAATATTGGATGTAGGTGTGCATGCTTCTTGAATGAGTATTACTCACCACTCTCTCAATGGAATGTTCATGGAGGACCTGTCAACTTTCACAGAAAGAGGCATGACAAACTAACTGACATAACAGACTACTAACCACAGATATCACTCATCACTGACTGCTTCAACCAGAACCCTTTAACAACGTTTTAATAACGTTGTGTCACAGTGTTTAAAAAAAGAGAGAGGCATACTCTAGAAGTTATCTACATCTGACTCTTGGGTGGATGTTTTATGTACTCCACAGGTATAAAAAAAAATAAATAAAAATAAAAAAACAAGCAGAGCTTCTTTTGAGAAACAGATGAGATCTTAACATCCAAATTTTTGAACAAAAAACACACTACATTCTTCATTACACCATTGTTGGCTGTTGTTTTAAATGCAAATTTGCATATCTAGGCCCCAATATCAGTACAAGGCTACAATAACAAAAAACCTGACCTCGACCGCTGTCAATTGTCCAGCTATAGGCCAATATCAAATCTCCCCTTTATCTCCAAGATCTTACAAAAGGTTGTAGCACAGCAGTTATGCTCTTACCTATATAGGAATAACATTCATGAAATGTATCAGTCAGGATTTAGGCCTCATCATAGTACAGAGACAGCGCTGGTTAAAGTGATAAATGACTTACTACTGACCTCCGATCAGGGTTCTGTCTCCTTGCTCGTGTTGCTTGACCTTAGTGCAGCTTTTGATACCACTGATCATACTATTCTCCTCGATAGACTAGAAAATGTTGTGGCATTAAGGGTACGGCCCTCTCCTGGCTCAGGTCTTGTTTGACTGATCGTTATCAGTTCGTAGATGTAAATGGAGACTTCTCTGTGCATAGTGAGGTAAAGTTTGGTGTTCCACAAGGTTCTGTTTTAGGACCACTGCTTTTTTCTTTATATATGCTGCCTCTGTGTCAAATTATTCATAAACATGGAATTATCTTCCACTGTTATGCTGAATGACACAGGTGTACGTTTCAGCAAAGCCAGATGACAGACAGCAGCTTAATAAAGTTGAGGAATGTGTAAAAGACATTAGACACCGGATGCTTATTAACTTCCTTTTACTTAATTCTGATAAGACAGAAGTACTTGCACTAGGACCAGATACAGCTAGAAGTAAGCTTTCTGATTATATAGTAACTCTGGATGGTCTTTCTGTTTCATCATGTGCAGCAGTAAAAGACCTTGGTGTGATTATTGACTCCAGTCTTTCATTTGACGCTCATGTAGATAATATTACTAGGATAGCCTTCTTTCATCTCAGAAATATTGCTAAGATAAGAAATATAATGTCACTACACGATGCAGAAAATTTAGTTCATGCTTTCATCACCTCTAGGTTGGATTATTGTAATGCCTTACTGTCTGGATGTTCCAGTAGGAGTATAAACAAGCTACAGTTGTCCAGAATGCAGCTGCAAGAGTCCTTGCTAGAACCAGAAGATATGACCACATCACCCCTATCTTATCCACACTGCACTGTCTCCCAGTAAATTTTGCATTAATTATAAAATACTACTATTGACCTATAAAGCACTGAATGGTCTTGCGCCAGAGTACCTGAGCGAACTTTTGGTCTTTTATGATCCGCCACACATACTGCAATCAAAAGGTGCAGGCTATTTGTTGGTACCTCGAATAGTGAAGGCTACAGCAGGGGGATCAGCTTTCTCTTACAAAGCCCCACAGTTATGGAACAGCCTTCCAATTAGTGTTCGGGACTCATACACAGTCTCAGTGTTTAAGTCCAGGCTGAAGACATACTTGTTTAGTCAAGCTTTTTGTGAATAGTTTTTTTTCTTAGGTAAAGGAGCAGATTTAGAGGGCTCACAGGCATAGAGTGTTGTGGTGAACTGGGATGTTTGGATGCTGCCCCCCCCAAACCCCCCCACCCTACAACCACCACCCACGAGTTCACCTAGGTTTGTTGATGGTGGAATGGCTGGCTGCCTTATGTCCCAGGGTGCCCTCATGTCTGTGTTACCTTCTGGCTCTTCCTTTTAGTTATGCTGTCATAGCTAGTCTTGCCTGAGTTCCTGCTTACACTCTCACAATTTACATTGTCCTTAACCATTACGGGACAATAAGCATACATAATAATCTCTTTCTATTCCCTTCTGCTCTCGGGACCTGCCTGAACCATCCTGATGCCTGGAGTTCTCATCAATTGGAAGTCACATGCCGCTGATGAGGATGGCCCCACATGGTGCAGCCTAAAGATCATTGAGATTGATGAGGATGGTACCACTTAAAAACCATAAAGATGGCTTTGGACCTCAATTCATATGAACAGTTATGCTGTAATGGCTAGGACTACAATTGCTATTATAGCCATAGCACTGCAATTACCACAAACAGTTTTGCACTCAAATCTCCATCACTGAACAGTGGAGAAGTTCATGTAAAAACTGTAATGAATTTTCCTGGTTACACAATTGCACTATTTGACCATGTAGTATTAGCACAATTTTTTTTAAATTTATAATCGCACTATCCGGTGTCACCCACATGAGCATGGGTTCCCTTTTGAGACTGATTCCTCTCAAGGTTTCTTCCTCATATCATCTCAGGGAGTCTTCCTTGCCACCTTCACCGCTGTCTTGCTCATTAGGGATCAATTCATACATTTAAAATCTATATCCTGAATTTAGATATTTCTGTAAAGCTGCTTTGGGACAATGTCCATTGTTAAAAGCGCTATACAAATAAAACTGAATTGACTTGAATAGCAAAATTAAGTCATATTGCACTGTATGGACTGGACAAGAAACTCTAATACTCTAAAATTCTCATTTTCAAAATGTTTCTTTCTTTTATGTTAACTGGTATTATATTGAACAGCACTGAAAACATATTTCTTCAGTACGCATATTCTATCTCTTCTTAGCCCGCATTTTCTATGCATAATTTACCTCACATAACTGTGACAACAGTTACCTTTTAATGCTTAAACCATTAATTATTAGTTTATAGCAATATAAGGGTTGTAATTTGTTTTGCAGTCATGCTTCATATTACCACATTTTACTAGGGCCATAGACTCTGAACAGAGGAGACATGTTTTGAACTTAAAGCATAGAGAACAAACGCATACTTCTCTGTCCATTTGTCATTAAACATTCTGTTTTCATCATGAATTTTTTTTCAGTCATGGCATCACTTCAGTAATCAAACCAGAGAGGGTAAGCGAAGTGAAAACTCTGTGAATACTGTCAATGAAGACTCTCTCCTTTTTAAGCTAACATATGTAGCCTTGTACCTAGTCTCTAGAGGATCTGATACAGAAGTCATGTTTAGAAAATGCTTAGAGTCTTTGAACGACAACCAGTTTTTTTAAAAAAAATTTATTGGCTCTGCTGCAGTATTTTTTCAAGTACTTGGTTCTGTCCACTGAAATACTTTGATGGACTGTGCTGTGCTATTTGATGACCCATGGCATAGGGTGTTTTAGGCCTAGACCTGCATACACCATACAGTATGTGAGTGCAAACATATGCACACAAAAGCTACGTGAGTGATAGCACCAATCATAAGTGAAAGAGAGAGTTACAAAGCCAAGTCAATGAGAGGCTTCACATGTAAAAAGATTCAAGGAACTGCTGTTTATTTTCTACCACAAAACACTGCAGGGGAATTCTGAATTCACTCGAAAAAAAAAAAAACAACAAAAAAAAAAAAACATGGTCACATGCAACAGAAATGTTGTACAAGCATAATTCAGACAAACCACAAAAATCTCACAATATCTGCACACTCCAACAAAATGTTACTGTTTCAGTGAGAAGGAACTGCTGATTAAACCAACCAATCAAAGGTTTATATAAATGAACAGGTTAAGTAAATGAACCGAATGCATTTTAATAGGAGAAGTGCAAAAGATCCCAATCCATTAACATATAATATACATTTGCACTAACATTTATGATTAGTTATATACATGCACTGTTTTGAAAACATGCAGGCTAAAACTACAAGTGGAGTCATGATTATAATTATTGAAATGTAATTAACTTGTTTAGATAACTTTTAGTATCACCGACATTACAATATGTTGATATGTAAAATGCATGCAAAATATTCTGATGTGCATAACTGGTGGTTTTATTAACTATTAACTAGATGGTGTAGTCCAGTTTTAAGGCCACATACTGGCAGACTAAGTGCATTTAACATTGATGTGTGTCTTTTGTGCATTCATAGTCCTACCTACGAATTCCTGTGAGGAAATTACCTGCATTTGGCGTAGCAGTAATTGCAAGATCAGGTATTTAGGAGCAGCATGTCTCTTATTTAAAGGAAACTTTCATGAGGAGCCCACAGAAACCGCAAAACCCCAAGTGCATCCCTTAACGCCCTCTCAGGTTGCTCTCTTTCTATATAAATCCCCTGACCCATTCTGGTGAGCATCATTCACTTGCTCTCAGTCTCATTATTCTGATTAGCAGTTAGAGCACAGTGCTAAGACGAAAAGCAACGAGAATGGGTTCTTGGTCCAACGTTTTACTAATGTGCGGACTTGTCATGGTGGCACTGCTGAATGGAACTACTGGACATGAGATTCACAACCTGACTGAAGCTGTACACACTCTGCAAATACATCATGTAAGTGTTTTTATTGAAGGGGTTAAGTAAGTTGATCTTATCTTGAGTTTATTTCCTGGTGCAAAAGTGCTCCAATATATAAACCAGATCAAAAGGAGTAACATTTTAGGTCACAACTTTGTACTTTCAGTTAGCATAAGTGCAGCTACTACAAGGCGGCTGTACAAGACATCTTACTTACTGGAGA
Organism: Ictalurus furcatus; assembly: GCF_023375685.1. Classification (NCBI taxonomy): domain Eukaryota; kingdom Metazoa; phylum Chordata; class Actinopteri; order Siluriformes; family Ictaluridae; genus Ictalurus; species Ictalurus furcatus. The sequence goes on from NC_071273.1 coordinate 16,225,744, forward strand.
TTAAAGCATGCACTATACCAGCATACTGTGCATTTATTCGGAAATGCATTGAACTATAGGGGGCTACTGCTTATAGGGGGCACTCTTGGCACAAAAAAAATATACTATAATAGGTTTCTCTGAAGTACAACCTGCATCTTGATGGAAGTAATGGATGGTAAAAGTAACAAGGAAGTTCTGGTTAAAGATTGCATGCACTCTTCTGAGCACTCATTATTTGCTTTCTGCATTCTGCAGGGGTTAACAGACACAAAATGGGTGGGAAAAGCTGTTTTCACTCCATACTTGGGCAAAGTAGAGGTAAGCTCGACTACTCCATTTACAGTATGTCAACTTTAAACTTAATAACTTTCGTAGAAGTGACTCTTCAGGTTTCACAAATCCAATAATATCTCATTAGGACACCTGCACTTGTGAGAAGCTGGTGCTTCTGCGTATGCTGAATGGTTACATGGACATCTTTTCGGACATGTTGAAAAAGGCCAAAACTGTTGAGACTGAGACTAGTCTGAAAGAACTCCAGGAAAGTGTGAAAGAACTGAAAAACAAATACAATAAAGAACAGGCAGTGTGGAAACAACTTCATGAGATTAACACTGTAAAGGTAAGAAAAAAATTTTTCTTAATGAGTTTATGATTTTTACTGTATACTTGCTTAGCAATTCCCTTCAAATTCCTTCTTATTGCACTCTGGTTAGCTTCACCAACATTATTCAAAAACGTCCATAAATTATTCAGTAACTACAGTTTACTTATAGTACATATATGTATTTACAAGAGTGAGGAAATGATATCTTCAAAGATTTAAGGGTTTAGTACAAAATAGTTTCCTTTCATGAGCATTATTTCACAGAAATTCTATAGTATATAAGACAATAATGCTCCATTTCATATTCATGATCATGTAATTTTTCTTCACATTTAGAAAGACGACAGCACGATCCAAGGTGGAGCAGTGAACGACTTTATCTCTGTGTACGATAAGGCCTTTGTAGTTGCACAACATTCCAAGAAGACCCCATTGCTATTCAAGCATTTTCTGCAGCGTTAGGAGACCTTTGAGTAGAGCACGAGACAAATCTGTTTGAGTCATTTAGTCTAGTTCCTCTGTGTTATTTATCAAACTTTATTTAACCATTAATTACAATATTAATTTAACGTATTTATTTTCACCACAAAATCCAATATACCTGTAAAATGTAACTTATTTTGCTGTGCAATTCAGTTTACAGTTTTGCATGTTTGGTCAATGACTTCATCAACCATATGTGCGACTCATGTATCAGTACAATAAATCACTAACTTTTACATTAATCTGATTATGCTTTTTTCAAGAATGAATTATTCTTATCATTTAATACACAACCAGAAGCATCAAAAGATACAAAAATATACAAATACAAGTTCACAAGGTCTGGACATCACAAGTACAGACACTTTTTCATACATTAATTCTACATTAAAGGTTTGTTCATTGGTACAAATAATAACAAAAAAACAAAAACAAAAACAAAAAAAACATCATGACTGAGAAATATTCAATGCATTTCTCCAAAATATCTCAAATCACAGGGATCACATATTAATCAACAAAGAACTATACTTTGTATAGTATGGTTGCAAATGTATATTACAGTATAGCTATATCATGGTAAGCCAACCAGCTAGAACTGAGGGTGGTCCATCTGACACTACAGTTCTTACAAGTTCTAAATTGCTATCTGCTGGGCCACTCAGCCCAGTCATGTCATGACAGTCAGATATGTCAATCATCAAGATGGCACGAAGTCAAACAGCTCTCTTCACCTTGCACAGAACCTCCTGCCCATCCACGGTTAGCCTCAGTGAGACCAATTCACCTACTGGGGTTGTACAATGATGCAGAGGAAGTGCACACAGAAGTGGTGTAGAAATCTTTGGCAAGGCACAAGTGAGCCTCTTTGTCAATATCAAGACAAGTCAGTGTACTTATGCTATTTAAACTGAACAGTGGCCATACTATGCTAGACTCAGGGGGCTGTATTTTCTGAACAGAGACTGACCCATTGGGTGGATATCATCCCCATGGCCTATCGGTGGACTGGGCACTGGGCGCCTACTGAAGAAGAAGCATAAACATTAGAGCATTCTTACACATTCTTTTCTTCGCATATCTCAGTTTGTTAGGAAGTTGAGGTTAGAGCACTTTGTCAGCCATGATACGGCACCCCTGGAGCGGAGATGGTTAAGGGCTTTACTAAAGGGCCCAACAATGGCAGCTTGGGGTGCTGGGGCTTTTACCCCGACCATCTGATAAGTAACTCAGAGCCTTAACTGTTGAGCCACCACTGCCCATAGTGACATCGCACACTACCAGGAATGTCTTACCAGCATTACTTCTACAAAGCGAACAATGCCTTTCCAGTGGTATGAGTGTAATGGTAATCTCTGAACACCTTTCCAGTTAATCCTAACATTATCCAGATGGTTCTTACGTATGTAAATGTTGTTCTATGAGCCTCAGATAAGAACAGGAATACACGTCATTCACAAGCAGTGCTTACCCATTGAGAGCAGCAAAATGGAAAGATGGCTGTGTGACAATAGTATTTATTGCCAATACTGTGTGAGTCTCAGCATGCATGCATATGTGCACAAGAAGGTATCGAAGTGATTCTTACTACCTCTGGAGTTTATCACAGGTTCACAGAACCACTCACACATGTACTGTATGTAACTATTCTTTGGTTACCTGTTGAAAGAAAAAGATTAACTAAGCTAAACTTCACATTTATATTGTACTTTAAATCCAATTTCTTCAATGAATATACAGAAAAAGGATAAAAAGACAAACCTGGGCATCTGTGTTAACCATAATAATAATATATTTATAATAATGCAGATGCTTAGCTGTTACTTTGTGGATACAGACATCTGTAAGTTTCTCATACAGTAGCTGGTGCCGAGTATTGTTAAAAGTGATAATTTAATCCAATGATCTTACTGGCAGTTATTAGTGCAGCTAAAGACAGACTACAGTAACTAGCTTTTCCTATCAACACAAATTTTGAAAATCAAAACAATATTTTGGTATAAAATCACATGAATTTGATTACGGCCTGACCAGTGACAGAATAGTAACCGAGAGTGGATGAGTGAAATGTTGCTCTCATTGTTGCACACAAGCAGAGTGAATACCACAACTCATACTGTACTCCACAACCACTCAGTCTTTCTCTCTTTCTCTTGTTGTATCGCATTCTGTATGGATTTGGCTATATATAATATGATGTTCTCTCACGTAAAAGTGTAACATACAGTCCGATCTGAAAGTACTGGAACAGCAATTCCAATTTTTATTTTTTTTTGCTATACACTGAAGACATTTGGGTTTGAGAGCAAAAGATGAATATGAGATACTTCAGAATCTCAGCTTTCATTTTCTACATTGTCACGATTTGCCTTGGTTATATACACATGAGTGCTCGTTAACAGGAACATGATTGAAGTGCAGGTGGTCATGTGACTGTGATGCAGTGAGGTGCAGTGGCTGCTGGGAAATGTAGTTCAGAGTTTCTTCTCTGATTTACATGACTGAACCCCCACCCCACCAAAAGGCGCTACTCCCGGAGCGCCAGAAAACACTCTCTCCCCCGGCGGTCCTGGCCCTCTGGGCAAACGTCGCTAGACAGCACCCAGACGTGGCAAGTTGGGTTGTCAGCTTCAGCAGGGTGAGAAGGCAGGGCAACGTCTGAAGCGGAACAGGAAGGCAGAACTTGGTCGGCTGTGTCAGCAGACTCAGATGTAAATATAACTTTGTTGGTCGTGATGCCCATCTCAGACAGGAACGTGGCTTGGGAGGCCGTTGTTGGCTCTATTACTATAAGATATTATTAAAGTTATTCATGTGTGTGTATGAGAAAGAGAGAGTGTGTGTGTATGTTGTGTCTACTTGCCCGCCCTTGACTGTACGAGCGTGTGTGTGTGTGTGTGTGTGTGTGTGTGTGTGTTAGCCCTCCTCAGCTCAGCTCGTATACCTCTTTTTGACTTTTTTTTGACTACTACTGCTCTTAAAGATCTTTAAAGTGTAATTCCAATTTGTCAATGTCCGCCTAATCCCGCTTCTATGTGTCTAGGTGCCCGTCTTTTCTTCTTCTCCCCTTTGCTGGATGCTAGGTCTCCCTTATGTTTATTTTATGACATTTTTTATCCACAACACCGTCTTTTCACCCTCGGACAGGAACTTGGCTTGAAAGGCTGCCTCTTTGACCTCGGACTTGAACTAGGCGTGCTCTCTGTGGTTCAGGTGTGGAGCAGTGTCTTCTGCACCGCAGAGAGACAACATGATATCCCTGGCCTGGCTTGAATGTGGAGCGATGGTTACTGAATAGTCAGCGGGATTAACGACGCTCAAGGCAGAGCCTGAAGGGGAAGCAACGTTCCCCATGACGCTAGAGGGGGGACAAAAATTCTCCATGAGGCCAGGAGGAGGAGCGATGCGCTCCATGAAGCATAGGGAGGGAGCAATGTCCTCTGTGGAGCAGAAAGGGGGCGTGACATAAGGCGTGTAGCAAAGAAAAGGAGCGACATTTTCAGTGGAGTATGGAGGCAGAGTGACGTCCTCAGCCGAGCTGGAAGGCGGAGCAACGTCCTCAGCCAAGCAGGAAGGAAGAGCGATATCCTCAGCTGAACAGAGAGACTGAACGGCATCCTCCGCTGAACAGGGATGATTAGCGGCATCCTCAAACGAGCAGGGAGGCTGAACGATGTTCTCTGATGAAATATAAGGCTGGACTAGATCTACAGTGGGGGAAGGAGGGTGGGAGATGGTTCCAGCCTAGTTGGAAGGCTCCCATTTGATATACCCCATGATGGAGTACATCATGTCAAGCCATTCCCTATTATTTTAAAGAAGAATTTTCCCTCCTTCTCCCACCTCAAATTTTCCTTTTCATACAGGGCCTCATGGACCCTGAAACATTCTGCTGCATCCACGTTGAGGTCTTATGATCTGTCACGATTTGGAAATGGAGATGGATGCCAAGTGCAGATTTACTTTTTAATAATACCAAAACAAATCACCAAACAAGAACTATGAATATTCAGCAAAACTTTAAGGTAAAGACTAAACATAAACCAAAGACCTTAAACACAGCAACATAGATAATGGCAAAAGAACACAAACATAAGACAAAGAGTGCAGTGCAAACTGTGGCTATATACACTATTGCTCATTAACAGGAATGTGATTTGGGTGCAGGTGGTCATGTGACTCTGATGCAGTGAGGTGTAGTGGCTGCTGGGAAATGTAGTTCAGAGTTCCTTCTCTGATTTACATGACATTCATATTTACATGTAGATGTGTTAAACAACTTAGAACATGGCACCTTTTGAGTGAACCAACCAATAATGATAAAAAATATTGGAACATGTGACTGATGGGTGTTTCTTGCTGCCCATGTGTGCCTTGTTAAATCAACTGTTTAAAGAATTAATAGTTCTGAATGTCTATTCTTGGTTTGAGCTTTAGGTTTCACCTGTGAAGAATGAAATTGTTTGTAAAAAGGATAAACCAACATGATGACCAGAGGGCTGTCTATGGGAGAAAAGCAAGACATTCTGAAGCTGAGAAAAGAGGGAAAATATATCAGGGCATTGCACAAGCATTGGGTATAGCCAATACAACAGGTTTGAAAGAAACCACTGGGGTAGTAACAACCAGACATGGAACAGGTCGGCCAAGGAAAACAGTAGCAGTGAGATAAACATTGTGAGAGTTGTGTAGAAAAACCCCAAAACAACAGTGACATCACCAACAACCTTCACAGTGCAGGGGTGAAGATATCATAATTCACCATTCAAAGAAGACTTCAAGTTGAGAAATATAGAGGCCATACCACAAGATGCAAACCACTCATCAGCAGCAAGAATCAGAAAGCTAGATTGGAATTTGCAAAGAAATACAGAGATGATCCACAAACATTCTGGAACCAAGATTAATCTCTACCAAAGTGATGGAAAGGCCAAAGTGTGAAGAAAGTATGGATATGTGCATGATCCAAAACATAGAAGCGCATAAGTCAAGCAAGGTGGAGGTAGTGTCGTGGATTGGGCTTGCATGCCTGCTTCTGGAACAGTCTTACTAATCTTTATTGATGATGTAACTCATGATGGTAGCAGCAGAATGAATTCAGAAGTTTACATAAACAAGCTGTCTTCCAATTTACAGAGAAATGCATCCACTCTAATTGGGAGGAACTTCATCATGCAGCAAAACAATGACCCAAAACACACTGCCAACACAATAGAGGACTTAATTGGGGGGAAAGTGGAAGGTTTAAGACTGGCCAAGTCAGTCCACAGACCTTAATCCAAGTGAGCATGCAGTTCACCTCCTGAAGAGGAGACTGAAGGGAGAACACCCCCCAAACCCCCCCCCCCAAAATAAATAAATAAATAAATAAATAAATAAATAAATAAATAAATAAAAATAAACCAAAACGAACAAACTACAACTCAAAGAAGCTGTGGTACAAGTCTAGAAAAGCATCACAAAAAAAGAATGCAACAGTTTGGTGATATCAGCAGGTCACCGGATTGATGCAATTATTGCAAGCAAGGGATATGCAACAAAAGATGAAGAATTATTTATTTTATGACTATCCGTTACTATACTTTTGCTCACGTAAATATTAGGTAGTCTGACACCAAATGTGTTATGTTTTTTCTTTTTTTTTTTTTTTTTACATATCTAGATGTAAATATTAGGAAATAAAAGCTAAAATTCTGATCTATTGTCTCATTCATCTTTTGATCTTAAGCCCAAATGTCTTCAATGTATAGCGAAACAATATAATTGGCCTTGCTTTTCCAATATTTTCATAGGGGACTGTACCTGTATAACTGTATAGATCAAGTTTACAGTATCAGTAATACAGTAAGTATCTAAACTGAAACACTCTTTCTCTGCTGGCCATAATCTCTCTGAAATGGAAAGCATACAGTATGCACAAGATCACCATTTTCGTACTTGCATCCACTATTTTTTTTATTCAAACAATTCTCATTTAGTAGTTATTTGTCTGCATTTTAATCGAGACTAAAACTAATAAGAAAGGGATGTCATTACAAAAGAAAGGAATGTAGCGATGAGTGAAATGAAAGGAAATAGTAAGCCACCACAATCCACCAGAATGGCGTCAAGTCTCTGCAACTTTACTGGAGGTATGGACACTTTTCCAAAAATATTCCTTTAACTGCTGTTTTGATTTGTTGGAGGAAAGCACTGTCTAACACATCAGTCCAAAATCTCTCATAGGTGTTCAACTGGGTTGAGCCATAGCACAAGATTTACATCATTTTTATCCTCATTAAACCATTTAGTGACCCCCTTCATGCCCTGTGTATAGGGGGCGGGGTCATCCTGTAAGTGACCACTCCTATCAAGATAGAAATATTTCACTGTAGGATAAAGATGATCAGTCAGCAAAATTATGTTCGTGGCTTTCATTAGTGAGACATGCACAGTGCTATGGCTCTTCATGAAAGACAGGAATTTTTCATTTTAAGCTTTATAGCTAGAAAAGGCCATTTTTAGGTGTGAACATAAATAATATAATAACTAACTGCCAGTTAATAGTGAATAACTGCCATATATGACAATATGAATTACCAATGGGGAAAACTGACAGATGTCTAACAGTGATAAAGACTTTAGCTTAGTTAGTTTGGTATTTAGTGGCAACACAACATTCGGCAAATAATCACAGAAATACAAGACCGAAGAGTTTTGTTTTTCATAGTAAGTATACTCAATGGTTTCACAATGAATGTCTACTCAAGTCAGACATGATTTATGTCATATTTCTTTACATTCTGTGTGACTTACTGAGCAATAAGTCCGTCTACTATCCACGTCATCTCATAGCTACGGCTATATTGGTTATAATTATATAACAATGTATATGGTAGTGTCTAATTGATATCTAAACTGACTTAACGAACGGCATCCAATTAGCAGACTCCTGATTTTTTTAAACCCATGACTAATAAACTTAGTTTCTGCGTGGTCCGTATTTAGCGTCATGGCAGTTGAGGTGACTGAGAGATTCCCTCCTTACACACAAGTTTCATTGGTAGCCACAGCTCCGGAAAACCAACCATGCAGACTGAAGATGAAGCAGAAAATCGTTGGCTGTTCAATTCAAGGTGTCGTTTCAGATTCACTTCTTGGGACATCACCGTTTTCCAGGCTAGCTCATTACCTAAACCTATTTCCACACGATCCTGGAGAGATATGATGAGGTGGGAAGATCTGCGGGGGGGTCAAGCCTTTTCCGATTACAACTGCAAAGCATAGATTCACTAAATCGAATTCAACAGAGAAATTACATAACATAATGGCAGAACTAAGATGAAAAGCCAGAAGAGTGGTCCAGTGTATACCATCATGTTGCTTAAGCAAAACTATTCTGGAAACATCAGATACTGTGATGTTGAAAAGGATGTTTTTTGTTTCACACTGTTCTCTCTGCTCTTTGGTTCTGCTTCTGCCCAACTAATAAAGTGTTAAAACCTCAACTAACACCAGAAGACATCCTTACTTCAAGCAGCATTTAAAGCAAATGACAGTTTAGCATATTGTCATGTTAATCTGGCAGTTATCAGAAACACTGTAATGCTAAATGTTAGCTACATATATCCAAGGTTTATGAGGTTGCAAGGTTAATACATATTACTGTTATTCTGTTCAATTTTCACATCCTACTAATTATGATCATGTTATTACATGTTATTTGCCTAGTCTGTCTGCTCAACTTTCTCAAATGTCACACTCAAAAACTTAAACTTAACCCGTTAAAGTCCCAGTTTGTTATTTCATTGTTCATCCTAAAACATATGTTCAGCAACTACAGCAACAGGAAATGTATGTACTTAGAGAGTGAGAAATTTAGAGACAGGTGAGAAATAACATGAAAAACCAACATAAAGTGTATTACTAAGGTGCCACCACAAGCTAAAAGAAGAGCTTCAGTGCTTCAATACTGGAGGGATGAGTGCTATTCGTCCAAAAGATATTACTTGATTGATGTTTTAATGACAGTGGTGTAGAGCACTGTCTAATATGGTCCAGAAAAAGGTGACAGGCCAGGTGTGCAGACCATAGCATATGATTTACATCACTTTCATCTTCATTGAACTATTAAGTGAAGGATCAATTGGGATCGTCATCCTGGAAGAGACCATATTCATAGGATAAAAGTGATCAGGCAGAAAAACTTTGCATTGATTTGCAGTGACCCTTAATGTTGAGGGGACAAGTGGATCCAAACCAGACCAGCAAAATGCCCCCAGAACATGGCACAGCCACTGTTTCTCCTTTTTAAACAATACTGTGTGAAATCCAACCCTGTATGTTTGCACAAGTGTGCATAAGCATGCTATCTGGTTTATATGCTGTTCCTGCCATCTTCTGTAGTTGGTTATCTGTACTAATCTATGTACAGATACAGATAGTGCTGTGTGGCACTCACTATTGAACCAAAACTCTAGTTTCACACACTGATTTGTTTTACTACTTCAGGTAGGCCTGTTTATAAATGCACCACATTTCATTCTACTCTTGTATATGGACGTAATATAAATTATGTAATCATGTAAAAATTATGTAATAAAAACTGACTCTGAGTTAGAGTGCAAATATTTGAGGCTAAAACAGCTTTACTTCTTTTAAAGTACTTGTTTACTCATATCTGGGGATTTCGTACAACAATATATTCAACAATTCTTAACAGTTGAGTGGCAACCTTAGGAAGTGCTTTATTTAATTAAGAGTATGCCAAATAAAAGCTGATTGGATGTCCTTGTCTTTCTGGTTGCTGTCTTTGGGTACTGACTTTCGTGTGTGCAGTAAATGTGCATGAATATGATTACACTGAAAAATACTCAAAACACAAAAACAGGGTAAATAACTTTTTTTTTTTTTTTTAAACATCTAGGGCATATGAACCACATGTTGAAAATGAGGCAATGGGTATTAACTGCTAGTATTTTCCAACATCGGAAAATTCCTCTGTAATACCCTATGAGGTTCTTAATGTTTACCATTTCATGGTAAACCCATGGGGCAACTTTATGTGACTGGTTTATGTGACTGATGTCAGCAGCATGTGTAGATGGGCGTCATAAGTCATGGTGAATAACAATGAGTGCACATTTGAATGAGTGTTCTCTATTTCTCTATAATCTCTAATTATTTCAGTTCTGCTCATTTTTACTTAAGTGTCCAAAAAACAGCCTCCTAGAGTACATTACATAAAGCTCTACTTCTTTAAAGCTCATGCTATCAAGCACATTTATGGTCTGCATGACATAGTTATTAAACTACTTTCAAAGAAGTGGGTCTCCCAGACCTCCATACTTGCTCATCATTGAAAAAGAGCCCCTTACCACAAAAAGCACCAACAGCTCCGCCCTTTGCTATCCCAGAGATTCCACCTGGGGTGGTGTATGATGAACTATGTGCATAGAATTATGCATTGTGATTTATAGGAAACTCAGAGTGTCAGAAAACCACAAATTTCACACCTTAGCCCATCTACTGCTGCCTGCTCGCGCACATGCACACTACACAGAAAACTATAAATATCGTCTCATTCAGACTGATAGGAGCATTCAGACTTTGACAGAGGCGCAGTGAGCACAGCAGTGACTTCAGCCAAAGAGAACCAACAGGTGACGCGAAAAGACAACTTTGTGTACGGCACTTGGGAATATCTGTGGGAATTTGGTAACAGGCTGAAACTTGCATAAGAAACGAATGATGACTCTGTTTTGGAGAATATGTTTTGTCTTTTTTGGAATGATGGCGTACTCTGAGGCCTCCCTCCCGAAGAACATCAAGGAGTCTATTGACCATCTGAATAATCATTATGTAAGAAAAGTAAGTCCTATTAACCGTATATGATAGAAGTCATGGTAGGAGCAGTAAGCTAATATTTATTGGAGCTGCTTATTAGAAATTAGTTTACTTGCCATTCTGATTGGAATGTTTTGCTTAACAGTTGGGTTCATATATGTTTTCTAGCAAAGTTTGGCAAGTAAAAATGGTAGAGGAAGATAAACAGCATACCTTGAAATAGTTCAGGAAGTAGACAGTGAAACCAAATGATGAGCAAAGCTTCATGCTGGCTGTGTGGGTTGTGTTTATAGGTGGGTTCATTAGTTTCAAGATTTGTCACCAACTCTAACCACTTGTTATGATGTGACAGTGGTGGGCTTATAACAGAAAGCCAAAAAAAATATTTTCAAAGTTGCAAGATCAAAAACTGACAGCAATTGTCTTAATTCATTGAAAGCTTACACACTTATTTAACTTGAATTTGAGATATTTCTACCCTCTATGTGTTTCTATCTCTTTCAGAATCCCAACCCTGGCAAATTGTACGATGGTCATTCTCTCTTCCTAGACAAGCTGAAGGATAGAACATTTGAGGTAAACCATGCAACAGCTTAATTTCTCACTACCCTCTAGTATATGAGAATATCTTGTAGATGGCATAATTTTATTTTGCATGTTATAACAATTGATTTGATGCCTATGTATGCTACTCTTACTCCAGCATGTCCACAGATCTCACAAAGCCTATAATAAACCCACTGCTTGTCTCTCTTTTGTGCACAGGAGGGTGAACAGAAGCTCCTGATGACTATTATTCTCGATGCATACAACAAAATTTTCACCAAGATGGAGAATGAGACTCAGGATGAAACGCTGAAGAATGACTTGCACGAAGTGAAAGAACAAATGAACAATCTGAAAGAACACTACTTCTCCGGCAAACATGCAGAAATCAAGAAATATGTCACTGAGCTGCTGGCCCTTAAGGTAAGCCCTGTCATGGATGTGTTCAGTGAACTCAAATCATGTTCTTGAAAAGTCATACAGATCAATAGGAAATGCTTGTCTATTCTTGAGGAAGGAAGTGGGGCTTTCTATGAAGTAGTAATGGCTTCACTGCTTAAACTGCAGGCTCTTTAATGAGACTTCATGCTTCATCCAACTCCAATAACTATGCTCTCAACTGAGATGAAACAACAAAGTGCATGTATATGTAATGACAGCCTTACTAATCACTGTTGAATACCTGTATTCTGCTTAAACCTAAAGTTGGTTTAACAAACTGCATTTAATTTCACCACTAACCAGGAATAGACAATTAACCTACTATCTCATCTTAGGAAAATGACCCACGGATCCAGAGCAAAGCAATATTTGAGCTGAAGGCCATCTACAATAAGGCAGCGAACCTGGGGAGGATGTCAGCAGAAAACCCTCGGAGACGACGTCAAGCTAAAAGCTCCAAAAAGCAGCATTCATAACCAAAAAGCTAATTTGTTGAGATTGTTACCTAGGAGGTGCTTTAAGGTGTAGATTTATTTATTCTAATACAGTACCTCATATTTTATATTTTAGTGATACTGACATAATTTATTAAGTGTTTAATTCTGAATTGTGTTAATTTATTTAATTTGCTATTTATTTTGTGAAAGATTTGCCCATTGTTTATTTGGGTTTAGCAATTGTTTATTACTTGCTAAAGCAAATGTTGTAAGGTCTATGACTAAATAAATTGAAAATATTTATTATAATAAGTGGTTTGTATTAATTTCTGAAAAGCTGTAGCAAAAACATCATTGTGAGATGACTCAATAACTATGGTGAAATTAATAGGAAAGTTCTGTGGTTACATTGCCATGCATGCAAGAGTTCAAGGGTAATGCTTGACATGCCGTAATTCTACCACCACCATGCTTCACTTGGGGATGAGTTCTCAGGGTGATGAGCAGTGTTGGGTTTCTGCCAAATGTAGCCTTTTGTGCAAAGGCAAAATGTTCAGTTTGGGTCTGATCAAACCAGAGAAGGATAAACTTTCAGAGTTACCTGTTGCCATTTGGTTGCTTCTTTGGCTAGTTTCCTAGTCCTGACTTTTGGTGGTTGCCCTCATTTAGTCAGAACTCCAACTAAGTATATGAGCTCTGATGCCAACTGATTGTGCCAGAACTAACTGAGGAGTTTTGCACCAACATGGGTGAATGTCTATGCAGTCATAACTGTTTTTTTTTCCATACATTTTTTTGTAAGTAATTTTACTAACTATATGAATGTTTGCCCCTATTTTGCTATTTGTAAAGATTCATGGCATATAATCCCAATTAAGTCAATTTCAGATCCAGGTTATAACACTACAAAATGTGGGAATTATTCAATTTAGTGTAGTGAGGGAATGTAGGTTTGGAAGCTCCAATAGGTTCTGAAAGTTTAAAGGGTTTCCAATTTATTCTAACAAATTTTAAAATTTGATACCAAAAGTATTGGTCAAGTTAGTGTATTGTCCTGTTTGATCTTCACCCTTGTACCTTCTGTAAATTCAAATGGTCCTGGATGGAAAAGTATGTGTTATAGTTTCCATTGAAAACTTCTAGAATTGACACTTGTTGAGCTGTCAATGAACTAAGAGGGGGTTTGATGATGTAATGGGCAGCGAATGTGAGAATTCTTGATATTACACCTTTGTTCTATGGTCAGGGAGCTGGGGATCTGCTACCTTGTATTTGAAGTGCTGATACAAATCTCTGCACTCAAAGTTCATGCCATATTACTACAGAATTGTTCCTGATGTCCTGATTTACAAGTCACAATATGGAATGGATTGAAGTAGCTTGAGCTTTGAGTAAAAAAAAAAAAGATTCTTTTAGCAAATGAAATGGTCGGGATTTAGTGTTTTTAATGAATAAATATCATATTAAACTTGCTCTGCTCAATTCCATAGCAACACTGTATTGATTACAGTTCAGACTGTGGGGCAACTGTGGCTAAGGAGGTAGAGCGGGTTGTCCACTAATCATAGGGTTAATTCTCTCCCAAATGTTTCCACATGTCGAAGCGTCCTTGGGCAAGACACTGAACCCCAAGTTGCTCCCGATGGCAGGTTAAGGCCTTGCATGGCAGCTCTGGTACCATTGGTGTGTGAGAGAATGAGAAACAGTGTAAAGCACTAAGCTTAAAAAGCGCTATATAAGTACAGACGATTTACCATGTACTTCAAGATGGGGTCACTTCTGAACACAGCAGAAGAAAATAAAACAAGAGACGTATTTTATATACATTTTTGAAATCAGCATTGTCTTGCTTATGAATGGACAACTGTGATATGGCTTAAGCTTACTGTTACTCAGATGCAGTTGTCTGTTGTCTAAATTTTACTTCTACTTAAGTAAAGAAATTGCTAGTTCAGTAGAATCTGAGTAGTCTCACAATGGTACAGGCTAGATGCAAGACCCTCATTTAAAGGAAACAGGTTAAAGGTAGAGAAAAAAGAAAGTAAGACAAAAGATTGAACATATGTGGAAACCCCCTCCTCTAGTGCGCCTATAGATGTGAAGAGATGCATGATGGGGAAACCAATGAGCTGATACAACAAAATGGAAATCCCTAGAGCTTGAGGGATTCTACCAGCCAGGTGCATACCATGCCATGTACATAGTGAAATTAAAGGAAAACAACAAGCTTTAGGTAAGAACTGAAATATGCTGAACAAACATAACCAGTTTGTTTTGTGAAAAGACAGACAACTACCTGATCAACAACATTCTCTGCCAAGAGTAAAGTCAGCACCACTTAAGAGGCACCAGTTCGGTGGTAACTTAACACTCCAAATGAATCATGAAAATGAACCTCCTACATGTCATTGGTTTATAAAGGGCACTATAGATGTGTGGGTGAATGATATCATACTAAACTTATTGTAATATACTACACCCATTTCATTGTGTTCCTGACTAGAGAGCATTTCAGCAAAATGTAGCCAATATCATCTCAGAGACAGATTTTCTTGCTCAATCTGAATGTCTAGGCCAGTCTATTCCTAGCCCTAAAAGCATCACAGCATGTTGCATTTCTCAATCTGACTAAATGTGGATGGATCAGTTCATGTTCATCATGTAAGGAATAAAACACTTCGGGCATGATGTGAAGTTCCTGAGTTCCTGTTTACCATACAAAGCTGATTATTTTACTATAACAGCATGTTCTGGTGTGTTTTAATGCTCTTAACTTATCAAACAGGACTGAGAAGTCAACAGGATTGTAGTAAACGTGAAAATAATGGCATACACTAATAATATGGCAACACTTACAATTATTATTAATTGACACATTGTACTTTTGATCCTTCATAGTTATATTTAGTGTTGTTGATTGCCGTAAAACAATTTAGTTTTTATTATCGCTTACGTTATAGCACCTATAAGCAGTCTTTCTGTTACAAGGCTCTTTCCCCTCCTCTCTCTCTTGAAATTAGTAATACAAAAAATTCACAATGTTACAGGAAAAAACCCAAAGCTCAAAGCGCCCGTCCTGAAGACGTTCCAGTATCTAAACACTTAAAGTTACAGCTTTAACTCTGAATGTTACGATGTTCTGACATTGGATACTCCTTCCAAAAATGCTAAATAAACATCTGGCCACAGAAAACCCAACCTTATCAACAATTATATGTTTTGTTTTTGTTTATGTGTAGCATCCCCCATACAATTAACTGTGTTAGCTGTATCTATATATGTTATATATATTGTACCATATATACTATATACACAAAAAGGCGAAAAGTATGTGGACATCTGACCGTCATGCCCATATGCCCCTTTGCTGCTATAACAGCCTTTACTCTTCTGGGAAGGCTTTCCACTAGATCTTGGAGAGAGGCTGTGGGAATTTTCCATTCAGCCACAAGAGCATTAGTGAGGTTGGGCAATGATATCAAGTAAGAAGGCCTGGTGGGTACCTGTTCATCCCAAAAGTGTTCAGTGGGGTTGCAGTCAGGGCTCTATGCAGGCCAATCAAGTACTTCCATATCAATCTTGGCAAATGTAACTCACTTTGTCCACAGAGGCATTGTCATGCTGGAACAGAACCTCTTAGTTCCAGTGAAGGGAAATCTTAAATCTACAGTACGCAAAGATATTCTAGACAATTGTGTGCTTCCAAATTTATAGCAACAGTTTCAGGAAGGCCCACATGTGGGTGTGATGGTCAGGTATCCACAAAATTTTGTCCATATAGTGTATACTATATACTACATAAAAAATACCATATTAGAATGAGCACATTAATATAAACCTGTGATCTGTCCTTACACCCAGAACTGACCAATCAGGACTGAGGAGACAACAGGGCTGTAGTAAAAGTGAAAATAATCGCATACCTACACTAACAAATTAAGCCAACTATTCCTTGTCTGATCTTGGAGAAAAGCCACCCCTATTTTAAACAGATATATGCTTGTTTTCTATTGAGATGCAGAAACCACGGGTGGCATCATGGAGTGTAAGAGGTTTGGCCATCAACAGTTGGATTTATCAGAGAATCCCAACTCCAGTGATCAAATTCCGATCTAATGTGACTTATGCATAATGTTATTCATATTTACAGTATAATATTTCTTAAGTCTGGTTAGCATGTATTTACCTAGACTGTTCTTGTTCTATAATTAGAATCTAGGACATCCTGTCAAGACATGACTGCAATATGCACCCACTCTGTGGTAAGTTTTATGTTGTCACCAAAATAAATAAATAAATAAATAAAATCTGCAATATTTTACTGTTATCTACTCATACTGTGCTTCTTGACTGGAAACAATCCTGTCTTCATCAAGGATCATGTTACAACCTGCATCCTGGTAGCAAACAATCTTTCTTAAAGTTGTCACATGACTATTATGGAAATCGCAACAGGAAGAGAAAGTACGGAAAAGCTCAAGAATTAAGAAAAAAGGAGGAACAACCTGATGTCATCACAAGCAACTGCAGAGGCATAAAAAGAAAGGTGAAGCAAGGAGAAAGTATTCTACTGGTTCATCCACATGAAGCGACGATCTTTTCATCAATCACTGAGCAGTCAGGCTGTGGGTATGGCCAGCGCACAGTATGCAGTTCTGCTCCTGACTTTAGCTATAGCAGTGCAGGAGTGTAATGGGATACCACAAAGAACCAGGTGCACTTCACAACCACCATGTTTTGACCTACTAATTGTCGAGAGAATGGCCCAGCGTGTCAGCAAGGATGTGGTGAGTAATCCGTCAGATATTGGAAGTACAGTATGTGTAGTTTAGTTGTTTTTTTTTTTTTAATATATTAATTGTGATTAATTATTCTAAACACATCATTTATATATTATAATTCTCCAGCCAGGTGCAGACAGTGACAACATTTTATTAAAGAGCAAAACGTATGATAAAATTCGCCAAAAGGTATGACAGGTTTAACTCTACACTATTATAGCTACTCCATGCACCAGGCAGAAACACTGAATATCTCATTCTCCGTTCAACAGAAGTACCTCCACAGTTGTGTCCTAGAAAAAATATTTGAATTCTATGAGAATGTCCTATCCAGTGACCAGTATATTCAAAACGATGGTCTTGAACTGATCTACACCTTGGACAGAGTGAGAAATTGCACTTATAAAGTAAGAACAACTAACAATACCATCACATTGTACTGGATTATTAACTATTGGCATGTTGAATCTTTACTAAGCTCACCATATGGAGCATGAAAGTAACTGTACATCAAAAGCTGCTTGAATGAGATTTTTACATTTAGATTTAAGCACTTGTGGGGTTTTTTTGGTTATCGTTTCAGGTGAAGAGATGCGAGATGTTGTATCAAAAGGCTAACCACCAAGCCGACTTAGAGGTAAACTCAGAAGAAGTGGTCTCAGCAAATGAATACGATTTGTTATTCTGAACAGACAACGTACAAGTTTGGCGAAAATAAACAAGTAAATAAATAAACACATCATTACATCATGCGATGTAGATTGCCGAATCGGATATGAGTGCACAGGAGGTGGCCATCGTTCAGCTACAAAAACTTAACCACGCTAGTGAAAGAGTGAGTATGAGAATAGTCTTTGATGGTTTGTAAGCTGGTACTATTACGTAGATGTCTTGTACTTTACTGTCATTTCTATACTGATCCTACTCACTCATGTTGCCCTCTCTCTCCCTCCCGCACCCCCCTTCTCTCTAACGCGCGCACACACACACACACACACACACACACACACAGTTAAATGACACAACCATCCTAGAGACAGCCATGGATGAACTGAAGTCTCTTCATCACTACATCCCTGGAAGTGCCTTCCTAAAAACTAATGGCTGAATAACATCCCAGTAGACTCCACATCCAGACATGTGAGCTTGTGATTGATGCCGTGCCTAGACAGGTCCAAAAATCTATAGTGATGGTGACTAATTGAATGCAATTATACATTCTATAGAGCATTTCTATATTGGAAAATATATTTTTAATATGTGAGATATTTTTAATAAAATAAGCTTTTCTCTCTCTCTCTTTTTTTTTTTACATGCCTTAACATACAGTTGTAATCAAAATTATTCAACCCCCATTGCAAATCAGGCTTATTGTCACAATTTACAGACTTTCAGTTGTTTGCAATGAACAAATCAAACAAAAGCAATTGAAATAGTTCAACACAACGAATGCTTCAAGTGGTTTCCCCAAATTCAACTAAAAATGCAACTTATAATGATTTCTCCAGTTTCAAAATGATTCAAGCCCCTGAATAGAATCGCTCACAACAGCACAAATATGCAAAACAGGCGGTGTCTCAAGCACACCTGATACAACCAATCAAGGGCTTCATTAGTTACACCAGGTGTGCTTGAGCTGGAGCACATGAAATACATGTCTTTGCAATGGGGGTTGAATCATTTTGATTGCAACTGTATATTCGTCTCTAATTTAGTACAATGCTTTTCACCATTTTTGTATGCTTTTCAATAAAATCTTTAATACAATTGTTTCACATGTGAATTTCTTTGGAAAAGAGAATAATTTACAAAGCCTGGTGATGGCACTTAAGAAGGCAACAATGCCACCTCGGTCTTTAATGCTTATTCTAAAAGCAGCTCACGTTAGCCATGACAATAATAGTAAAAGTTTGTGAGGAACGGCTATGTACTGTAAGAAAGTAACGGTTGAATAACCTAAGTGAACATCAACATTTCAGGCATCATGGTGCTGGTACAAGGTGATGGTATCATTAAATGTTAAAGAACTGACTCATACGTAAACACAAAACCTGCTATTGTTCTGCTCTGCCAAACAGACCGTTTATGTGTGCACTGGCAAGTTTCCATTGTGATCTAGTTCAATATTGGCTGTCTGGAGGAAGGCAGATGCCCTCCCCATGGTAAATGTAGCACTCTAAATGAGGTCAAACTCTTAGCACACAGAATCTTTTTGTCTCTTTCAGGACCCATAGGGGGCGCTACACACCGGTCTCCAGGACAGCAGTTTGCAGGTGTTTCAGGTCAATCAGACCAAAGCAACATGAGATGAATGTTGAGGAAATTTTACTCGGTCAGCATTTGGGAATTTGAATTTTAATTAATTATCATTCTACAAGTTACTACCTTTGTGGGCAATAAAACTACTAGGCCTCACACATTCGAGCTCAAATAAAAATGAACCGAAGGCTTTTCTCAAAACTTTTCTGAAACTGTACGAGAGTAATCTAGCAGGCATTAAAATAATGATGTCAACTGGTTTCACCTCCTCAATGTGCAGATGCACTTTGTACAAGTATGGCTCACGAAGACATCCATTCAACAGGAAGTTCTGTTTCATAAGAAACTTTGTGAACTTTGTGATACTCTGAAATATTGATCACCGCTACACTGATTACTGAAGTGTATTGCAGTTGCCTTTTAAATGTGCATTCTTAATCATATTACATCATTTCATATGAACTGGTAAGTGAAATTAAGTGAAATTTCCACCGTTAAGTCCGCATATGGTGACTTTTTTTGGTTTGTCTGCTGTGAGATAAGTGAGAAACCCCCACCTCCTGTCACTTCTGGTAAGCAGACAGCTGATGAGGCTTACGATAAGCAGTGCACTATGCAGACCACAGACCCAACCCTCTCCAAAGCTGCTGCACAGAGACAGAATGAGACAGCAAGTGACCATGAGTGCCACTGCAAAGTCTCTGCATTCTAATAATGACATGATGGGCTTAATACTTGATGACAGTGCAAATTACAAAAAATACATCAATCAGATAATAAAAGAAAAATCAGCTCTTGAAAGGAAAATATTATATATATATACATATATATATATATATATAATATTTTCCTTATATATTTTCCATATATATATATATATATATATATATATATATATATATATATATATATATATATATATATATATGATGTCAATATACTGCATATTTTAATATTTTATAATTATACACAGCTTGGATGCATTTCATTAAATAGATGACAGTGGGAGAATAATGTCATCCTTCTCTCGGGAAAAACGCTTAGTTTCATTTTGTGAAACCTAAAAAAAGCCCTTACACAACTGCATGCATACATGTGTGTATAGACTCAGCAGTTTCGTTTTCAATCAAATCCTCTACTGCACCTTTTATACAGTCATGAGCAGTTCACTCTTAAGGCCCAACAGAATTCACCTCTGGTTTGCAATCCAGAGCACCAATGCCAACCAAGAATATATTATGGAAGGCAGATTCAAGTTAGGAACCTTTGCTGAGCTTAACCTAAACATGTACCACTTGCCTACATTCTTACCACATATGACCTTTGAAACAGAAGTTAAATTGCTCATAACAAAGACTTCATAGCCAGCCAGAGTTTCGGGACGGATTCTGAAACATACACAAGATGCAATAATGTGTGGGTTCAAACCTTGATTGCTGTTGGCCTCATAACCTAATTTCGCATCTAAATAATGTGCCACTTACTGTGTGTTGTTATAATTGCACACAAGATTCAGTATCAGCAGACTACAGCACTGTAGCTGGACTATTATATTCAATACTGTTGTATTCATTTTTCCTTTTCTTTTTTTTTTTTTACACTTATTATATGTGCTTTGTACCACAGCGCCATTTAATTCTACATTCTGATTGGTTAAAAGATAACGATTCATTTTCTAGCAGCAGCTCTGACAACAGTGTTAGCTGCACGGCAAAGCACATGTTTATGTGAATGTACTTATTCTAATGTATAATCATCTCTACAGTAGCAATAAATGCAGGGATTTTTAACGTTTTCTGACACTGGAAACGCCTCAGGACGGAGGGCCTTTTAGTTTTGTTTTCTGCAAAGAGGTTGGTGAGAAAGCAACTGTTTATAACATAAGGGATAAGAGGAACTTTGTATTGCAGACACTCTACAGCATTAAACGTTACTATAAATAGATTTTTTTTTAAAGTATGACGTCTTGTTCTAGAATAATTAAACATTGTTAGGCTTGTCAAATTAACACATTCTTTACAAAGCATGTCCATAACAAATATCTGATATAAGCATCTCTGCTTCCAAACTTTATAATTGAAACGTCAATGTTTATTAGAAGCCACAATTATCTTCTACAAAACAAGAGACCTACAAAGCTCACAGAAAACAGCACAGGTGTAATATAAGGGACATGGCATAGTCTGGACTGACTTGTGTGTACAGCTCAACAAAAGTAAAAAAAAATATTGTCTTGTGCTGAGATATTTGTACAAAAGAGTGTGTGGGAGTTCAAACGGTTCATACCGTGGAGCTGCGATGAACCATGAGACAGATTGCTTATAGTGAAACATGAAGATAAGGATCAGAAACCAATATTTCCCATATTATAGATGGCTATCTACAAACCAGAGTATAGAAACAGGAACAGGAATTCACAATAGAATTTTTTATTTCATAGAAAGCACAGCAATTTAGTGCAGATTTCAAGAGTACTATCAGCCTCATCTATACTTGTATTATTGTATTGTCATATTGGCATATAAATAAATTTCAATTATATTACTGCAGATTTTACCTTTGACAAAACAGACAAAACCTTTTCTCAGAATGAGGTCAGGTTGTTAAGCCATCTAACACCAGGTTCAACATAAACATGTATTTTCTGGGAAAGTAGAAGACATCACTCTTCTGCATGATGTCACATCAGTGCAGGACATTACAACTGAGCTCTAGCTTACCACTTCCGGATCACTTCCTGGTCTTAGAGTAGATAAGGCCTTCTGATTACTATACATTCTTAATAAACCCTCCTGCACTTGACTCCTCACACATCTCCCAAGTCCTCTTTGTTACACATGGCCACACACACTTTGCCTCCGTGATCCAGGTTGGAGCCCAGTGCTGTTGCATTCAGACTTCTAGGATTTATTTCTGTGATCATGGCCTAAGCTAAAAATTAAAGGCATAAGATAGTGATGCAAACAAGTGGCAGGTGTAAAAAAAAAAAAAAAAAAAAGGTGGTTGGTTTTGCATGAACACATTATCAAGAGGTTTGCAATGGCATGCTGCTGTTATTAATGGGATGCAGTTTCATTCGATGAATACAATTCAGGTCAATATTTATTTTCATCATAATGCAGAGACTTGTTCTCCCTGTGTCTGGGTTTTCTTCTTCTCTGGTTTTCCCCAGAGAACTCCTCAGAAACATGCACGTGAGTGGATTGGCTACTCTAAAATGGCCCCTAGGTGTGAATGAGCATGTGAATGAGATGGACTGAGATGGACTGGTGGCCCATACAGGGTGTATTCACACTTTATTCCCTGTGTTCATGGGATAGGCTCTGGATCCTCCTCGACGCTGGCCAGGAAAAAGTGGTTACCAAAAATGAATGAATGAATCAATGAATTACATCATCTGTCTTCTCTTGTAGATGTTATGTTGAAAATTTTTGTGACTTTTAGTGTCACAATTTATATCTCAAAAATTGTTGTTAAAAACGGCAAGAAGTTAAATATACAGTACGAATATCAGGAAGTACTGTTGCATTGACAGACTCTGAATGTAACTCAGAATGTCAGCTCATGCGTTTATTTCTGACCAGTGCAAACAGGGAAAAAAAACTGGCTTGCTCCGAAACAAATGATCAGCACGTTGACTTTATATAATGGAAATTATGCCTAAAAAAAAAGAGCCTTAAACGTGTCAGTGGGCTTCACGCTGGTTTTTTTGGGTCAGAGTCTGTTCTTCCCCTGATCTGAATTGTGAAACTACTCAAAATGTTCCTTCAGGGTTGATTCAACTGTTTCCTTCCTTCCCTCCTATTCCCCTAAACGCCACGATTTTGACGCCACAAAGTCAAAGTTATAATGCCATATGTAAAAATAGATATGGACTTTAGAATTGTTCTTCTATGGTTGTAGATGATCATTTCAGAAATTAAAACTTAGTATCAGTGTTTGGGTTTGAGTTCATTCACTAAAAAGAATTTAACGCTAACATTCGTATATTAACACGTAGATATGTTTGTGGTACTTAAACAAAGACAAGGTTAAAACAATAAGACAGAGGTCTGCATGATACTTTATAAAAATGCTCCTGCAGCCTCCCTAAATGCAGCCTGTGACTAAATATAACTTTTAATTATCAGCATAAACTCCAACCTTGCATTTGCATATGGAAAAGAGCAGAGGCTACAGGGTTTCCATATGCTGACATCTCATAACGACTCACTTCCTGTGCATTCTCAGTTGCAGTGCACAGTGTGTGGTTGCAAGAATGCGGGGGCATGCCAAAACAATAATCATCCTAAACACTTATACTAAAGGGGTTCTCTAATCGACTAACCCCCGCTCTGTGACAGCTCATCTAAACTGCAGTGCCAGATCTTTCTGATTAAATAAATTCAGAAGTTATACAAAGTAAAAAAATAAGTAAAATAAACAGTAAAATTCTTCACTTTAACACTTTTTTAGTTGAGGTGTATTTATTTATGCACCATGCACACTAGTGAAATGTACTTTACAATATACTGAAATCATTCTATCCTTCAAACACTGGATTATGAATGACCTTTCAACATTTCTGTGTTTCTGCTGCTGGGCTCCTAATGACTCAGGGGCTCCACATACCACCCACTACTGAGCAAAGTATCTCTCTCTCTCTCTCTCTTTCGCTCTCTCACTCTCTCTCTCTCACTCTCTCTCTTGCTCTCTCTCTCTCTCTCTCTCTCTCTCTCTCTCTCTCTCTCTCTCTCTCTCTCTCGCTCTCTCTCTCTCTCTCTCTCTCGTGATCTCTATCAACATATGATGGTAAACATTTCCCCTCTAATAATAATCTGTAAAGCTTAATGACTCTTAAAACTAAAGAAACTAAATATTAATGTCGAAAGACCAATTCACCTGAGTTGTTTTCGTCTAATTATTAGTGTTTGAGCTCATTCTCGTCTTTGGGAAGGTGCACTTGTGGTTGCATGTCCTCAGAGACATGAAGAGAGTTGGACTCGGCTAGTTTCAAAATAGATCTGACAGTGAGATTTTAAAGCCAACCCTTTTCTGTTCAGTGAAATAAGAAAGTGTTAACCTCTTAACACCAAGGAACTGTAGATAGTTGATAATCCCACACTTCAATCCTACAGTGAGATTGTTTATTTATGAGACATTTATTATATGGGATTATTTAACTTTAACATTTTGCACTGTTTTTCTTGTGCATTTTGGAACACTTTACCCCGTCCAGGGTGTCCCCCTGCCCCGAGTTTCCTGGGATAGGCTCCAGGCTCTCTTCGACCCTGTGTAGGATAAGCGGTATAGAAAATAGATGGATGGAATGGATGGATTTTGGAAGGAAATCCAGTTTTTAAAATTTATGAAAAAACAATTTAATACAGCAAAAGAAACTTATGGATGATTTATACCATCAGGAATAAAACATGATGAAGCATGCCGTTATAGGAAAACAATCAACGGTGGGCGGTGTGAGATGATCTGACATGAAGCTGAAAGATTATTTTCCAGTAAGAGCACATCCTGAAATGTTTTATTCTTTTTACATGACAGAAATTTGTCAACAAATATAATGTTTAATTTATTTCATTTAGTTATGTTTCATGCTGTGGAACGTCTGTCAAACAAGTTCCTGTTACCACTTACTTATATCAACTATAAAAACTTATTCCCTCACCAGAGATTTTTTCTGTCTCTCAGCAATTTAAGAAGGTTTTTTTTTTTAAGAAGAGCATTGTCTTTGCAATAGAGTAGCAAAGAAAACTATGTCTCAATGCTTGACATAACCCCCCTGTGCCTTAATTTAGCATTTGTAACACTCTAATACTCATAAATGCCGCTCATAACACTCCATCCATCCATTTTCTGTATCGTTTATGCTACACAGGGTCATGGGGGAGCCTGGAGCCTATCCCAGGGAACACCGGGCACGAGGCGGGGGAAACCCTGGACGGTAGCCAGCCCATCGCAGGACTCATAACACTCATAAACATGCATAAAAGCCATAAATGAGAGATCCTGTATTATATTACAAAGCTGTCAGGAAAAGCCATAGATTATTATTCAGTTGGTATTAAGTTGGTCTATATTCTTTCCTCTGAAATGTATTTTGGTGAACACAGCCTCATAGCACTGCATAAGGGTACAAATGTATGGGCATTTTTGCCAATCCCAGGGAAATGATATGATTATGATAATAAGGGTTATAACAGTCATAGTTGTCCAAAATTTTTTGGAAACTATTACATTCAAATAGAAACTCAGAGAATAGCACTCATTGACGTAACTATGTAAACGTGTCAGTATTTACACATAGTACAAGATAGATTGTGCACTGATGAGTTGCACGAGGTGTTTGATTTCGTTTTTTATCACATCTGAAACACTGAGTGGCAGCTGAACCAGATCCACCATCAAGCACCATTTCTGCAGTGCATGAAGATTAAGTCTGCCATCCAGTGGTGTGTTCATGTCTAGAAATATTTTATTGTCATAGTCACAGCTGCTCTTCAGTGTGCAAGAAAAGCCTATAAATCTGTAAAGAGTTTGTCCTCTGAATTCAACTTTAACTTTAGTTGTTTTTAACTTTCTGACTTTAACGTTAGGCTTGTATGCCTTATGAGTACAATAGGTGTAGTGTTTAGGTAGCTGAGTATACAAGCAAGTGTTTATTTACGAAATATACTGGGGTTTATATAGATTAGCTCATTAACTAGATTAGTTTGGCAGAACTTTGCTTCTGTGTTTGTAATTTTCATTCTTTTTATTTTTCATGATACTGTAATTAAGAACGATTAGATGACTTACATGTACCCGTTGCCTGTAACTGGCTTACTTGTTTTTACACTAAAGTCAAATAGGATAAATTTAATATTCTTTTATTCACTCGACAATCGACAAATTCAGGAATTACTCTGTAAGTGGGTATGCATCTTGCAGAAATTACCCATGGCTATTATGTAAATAATACATCAATTTTATGTTTATTGGGTAAATAATATATGTCTATGTGACATTTTCTGGGTGACATTTTCCATGAAACAAGGAGCACACTGTGTAAATGATAGATAAAAACCATATATCTACATGGTGTTAGGTTCTAAGTTTAAGCAATGTCAGGGCCTCCCTCTAGTGGACAAAGAGAATCAGCCAACCAAACAAAACCACACACAGACACTCTTATCTCCAATAAGAAAATACTGCCAGCTGCTTGTACGAGTACATCCTACATGTGATCAGATGAAGTGTGCTAAATATAGCAACACTATCTTAAAAGCCTGCTCAGACAGAGAGATCATCTTCTTCGTATTATTAAAAAGCTGATTTGACAGTGCACTTACAGTTTTATACTGACACCTAGTGGCTCAAGTGTAGTGGAGTGTACATGTTCAGGAAAATTCAATTCAGTTTTTATTTATGTACAGTATATGAAGATCACAAAGCAGCTTTACAGAAGTCCAGATATAGCGTTAGATTATTAATGAGCAAGCTGGAGGCAAGAGTAGCAAGGAAAAACTCACTGAGAGAACATGAGGAAGAAACCTTGAAAGGAACCAGACTCAACATGGAGCCCATATGTTGTTGTGGATATCATAACATCATGTTCTCCATCTGTCCACATGGATTTCCTCTGGTTTTCCCCCACCTCACAAAATAAGTGTACTGGCTTCTCTAAATTGGCCCAAGGTGTGGATGAGCGTGATGCTTTCCGATGGATCGGCGTCCTGTCATGGTTCTATTCCTGTCGTGTGATTAGTTCCAACACTGACCAGGATAAAGCTAAAGATAATATAACAAATTAAAGCTGTGGAGACATTCACAATGTGCCAAAAATGGAGTCAAAAAGAGGAAGGAAGAACCAGAAATGATAAATGAGTTTTAAATGTAGTCTTAAGTAAATAAAGATAAAGGAAAGTCTTCAGCACAAAGGGTTATGCTTCATGGTTTCTCTGTAACATATAAACATGTAAAAATGCCAAGCTGAATTTTTGTCTTAATAACTTCAAAACAGAGAGGCTGGGGCTTCTATAACATAGTGATTACTGAAACTATCTTGTTTCACAGACATGCCATAACATTATATGTAACTACAAATGGATTAAAAATGTGTCATTTTTTAATTAAAAAAAATATATAATAATAAAATAATTTGCATTGTCAAACTGTGGTATAAGAGGGATAAAACACTGTCAAAGTTGACCAAACCTGTCGTTCATTATTTTCCTATAACAGCACATCCTGTTGTGTTCTATTCCTTACTTTTACCACAACTCACTACTTAGCTAATAATCCACATCACTAAGAACACTAATGCTGTGTCCCAAAAGTTTGGTTTTGAAATCTTGAGTGCTTCTGGAACCAGGTTTATACTTTACTGATGTCAACAGACATGGCAGTTGATGAGAATACAAGTCTTTTTCTCTCGTGATATCGTCACCCTTGTGCTCACATGACCTAAACATGGTGGTGGGACCTGTGATATGCATATTAAACAGGCTCATGAAAAACTAACAAAACAATAATAAATTAATCTACATCACACGTGCAGGTAAATTTTGTTTATACTTTGTTTGATTTTTGCTCATAAGCAGCATTGAGTGGACCTTTACTGGACAATAGTTTTTGTTTCTTTGGAACACTATATGTGTACATTATATGAGGAAAAACATCTGTATCTGCTGCTATGGTTAAATGAGTTTTAACGCTGCGTCTCTGCAAAATCTCAGTGCTGTAATTATGCACAAAGCATTGCACAGTGAACACTCATTCAGCAGCAATTATCATACATTATGAAAAAATCTCTATATCTCTGCACTCCAGGGTATAAAAATGCATCAATAATAAGCAGGATGTCAGGCAGCAATGGAAAACAGAAGCCCTTATTTCCCCATGTCTGCTCAGGACTGTTCTGTTTTGTGGATCCAGAGTGAAACTGTCAAGCATCATTGCAGCACTACTCATTGAAAAGGTCATTGGCATCAGCTTATGCAGTTCCACTTTTTAAACGCCTACACTAATAGCATGAGTGCCAATTGAGAGATGTCGGAAATTGATGGTAAGTGCATGTATATAAACTGAGGATCTTTTCAGCACTCTGGAAATGCTGAGTCGAGTGAAAATACCACAAATACCAGGCATAACCAGCAGCCTATCAATAAAAGAAAGATGGCCTATGATGTTTAGACGTAAGAGGTAGGCAGAATACTATGTACATTTCTCAAGCTGGTTTTAGTCATGTAACATGAAAAACAATATGCAATAACGCCAAATTAAATGTTATCTGTATTACATACACTTCTGCATCTAGCTAATATACTATATATGACAACACATATGAATACATACTGACTACAATATATCAAATACCAATACAGGACACTTGGTCATGCCAGAAAGGCTCAGCAGACTGTATAAAAGATGTAGGAATTAAGGAATTTAAGGCACATCATAACTGGAATGGCAGAATAAAGCCACATGCAACAGACGGGAATAATAACAGCTGCTCAAGCACATTCAGTCATCCACGTTCCAGACATGTCATTACTTGTATGTATGTAAAGCTTGTTAAGGCTTAACCACAGGGTAATGCAGCCCATATGCAGACAAGATGTGTCGAACATTCATATTGTACAGACAAGCTACTATTTTAAAAATGTTTTTGTAAATTATTCAATGTAAAATGAAAAAGTCAAAAAGTTTACATTCATTGATCCATCTTCAGTATCTGCTTTATTCTGGTCAGGGTTGTGGAGGATCTGGAGCAGGGCACCATGTACATACACTCACACACTCACTTACACGGAGGGGCAATGAAGAGTCACCAATCGACTTACAAGCAAGTTTTTTCAAAGGTTGGGGGAAACTGGAAAACCCAGAGAAAACCCATGTAGACATGTGCTGAGACACAGTGTACAAAATAAACAATGGCCATTCTAGTGCTTTTACTTCCATTACATATATAAATAATAAATATGTCTATGTTATTAAGTGCACCCAAAATCACAAACCAATCTGAATAGCATATAGATGCACTGTCTAATTATATTTAAAAAATTATTTTTAACAACGAGAAACACATTGGATACTCAGTGTCTGGCTGACTCATGAAACTAAGATCACCATTTCACCTTATCCTGAGGAAAACACTTGAGAGGACTTCAGTCTGATCACGAACACAAAGGAGATAGCTTTCAAAGCTGTGTGAACCTCTGTTCATACCTAGAGTGTGAAAGTGTGAACTTCAAAAGCCTCGAGTGCCTTGCTCGTTACAGCCTGTTAGGTCTAAAGCAAAGTGAGAAAATGGCGTGTTTGAAACTATATTTGGTTTCTAAAATGGGGATCTCAAGCCAAACCTATAATATAATTTTTAATGAAGTTACCTAGAGATACAATACAATGGGAGAATCACTATGGCAACAAGATGCAGATGAGCAACCAAAGCTTAGCGCATGCAAAACACGAATGACGTTCATTATTCAACGAGCCTGTCATTTCACAGCGAGATCTCAGAATGCTGTTTAACCCAGTGTTACAAGAAAGCTTTCGTCTACATGGATTCAACGTACATACATTCACTGACGTCATGCATCTGACAAAAATGTTACAAGTGTTATAATAAGTATTATATATAAATAAGACAGTCGTATAATCACTTACACTGGTATTTCCACTGGCTCTAATAAAGCCTAGAAAAAGCAGGTTAGAAATGTTATTTATAGGCAAGTTTGATAGGTTTATAGGTTTATTCATAGTTCAATTTTATTCAACAAAAATAAAATTGGAAATAAATTTCTCTATTTTCCATCACAAAGCTATTAAGATGAGCCGACCCATTGCTCAGTGTTGTGGTCAAGTTACACTAACTCACTTAGAGAAACAGCTACTGTATAGAATTTTATACATACTTGTGTATTATGAGCATGATCATAAACTAGTAAGATTGCACCAGCTGGTTGGTGTAGAGCGATGGGTGATTTGCTATATAAATAAAGATAAACAACTTATTAATGGCTGTCAGCAGTAGCTCCTGAACATCACTCATCTCGTAATGTACTGAGTTGCTGCACACAGTATAAGACAGGAGCCAGAGTCGCTAAAGGGCACCTAACAGGCTTGAAAAAAAGAGACCGCTTTACAAAGTCTGTTTTGTGTGGTGTTGAATTTATTTATTTATTTTTTAACACTGGCTCGAACTGTAGTACCGGCGGCAAGATTTATATCAAAACACTTATTCTTATACGTTATCATTTCTAGTAGTAACAACTTACACAGGGATTTGTATAGCAGATGTTCCACATGAAATGATTTAAAAAAGCACTTCATAGGTTTTCTGATACAGGAAGTCTTTAGGACGGAGAACTTTGCACTTTGTGGCATCTCTGTAATATGACAAGCTACATTTTCTTTTGTCTTATTAACTTCAAGAGAGAGAAAGAAAAAAAAGTGAGGCGGCCGAGGGAGAAAATGTTAATAGCTGTTATAACACAAGTAGTACCAGGAACGTAACTTGTTTTGCGAGGTGTTCCAAAATATTAAACGTAACTATAAATAAATGCGTCGTCCTTTTATTTAAAATGAAATTATTGTTGGCACATTGCCATGGTACAATATTAATAAAACATTTCGGGACTGTTTTTGAAAAATAAAATAAAATAATAAATCACCTTTGAGGTGGTAACAACATCACACCACCCTACCTTTGATTATTTTCCTATAACAGCATGTCACATACTGTTTTATTCTTTACTTAATCCAATCACATCACACTCACATATGACCAATACTATAAACGTAGGCTAAGCATCAAAGTGGCTTTAACATAATTAGGCTTTGTCTAAAAGCAACAGATTATCACTTAACGCATAATTTACTCCAATATGTTGCATGTCTATGATACCAGCTCTTAAACAGCTCTAGCTACAAATCACAAATTACAGGTTTCAGATTCTGGTCAGACTTTGCACATGAGTGTGCTACTCTGTAAACATTTCAGAGTGAAAAAAGTAGTCTGCTGGAAATGTTAATAAACAGCACTGGCCTACAAGTTTAAACTCTTTTTGTCAATATACACTGAAGCTACAAACATAAGCACACACCACAACTTGTACGATACATACAAAATATAGGTCTACTTTTAATGTTATACATCACAGGTTCCCAAAACCTTGTCCTGTTGTACACCCTGTCTTGCACTTTTTGCTGTTTTCCCAGCTCCCATCACACCTCATTTAACTATTCAGCTAATTCAGAGAGCTTCCTGAGTTGAAGCGGGTGTGTTACAGCAGGGAAAACACTGTGATGTGCAGGACCAGGGGTAATCCAGGACCAGGGTTGACCTCTACAACATAAATGGATCTGAATCTGAGGTATGTCTATATAATAATTAGAGTGATGTAAAGTACAATTAAGTACACAATTTTCTACCCTCATTTTCTCCCAATTTGGTCATTTGCCAATTCATACTCACTAGCTAACTATCCTCTATCACAGAATAGCTACCAATCAGGGAGGGTAAAGGCTAGCATGTGCTTCCTCCAAGACACATGATGCTAGCTACACCATTTTTTTTTCTGAATCACTGCTCATGCTACATCACAGGGCAGCATAACACATTTGTTAAAAACTGCCCTCTTCCACATACATGAACTCAGAGATATCGACGATTGGTTAGTGTTGCATGGGAGAGAGTAATGTTATCCCTCCCTCCCTCCCTCCCAGAGAGCATGAACAGTTTTGCTCTCTTTGATTCCCGGCTATGATGGCTGTGATATCATTGGGATTCTGATCTCCCAAGCATAGGGTGAATGTTTTTCTGTTGCACCACTTGGGAGCAAATTTTTCAAAATTTACAACCTAAACAAACAAACAAAAAAATCAGATTTATTTTTTTTACCCATATTTTTGCTTTACATGAACTTTAAGGTTTAAAATAAGTTTCTAGTCTTCAGTTGACTGAGTATTAATTACTTTTGAAGAACATACAGAATTTCCAAATTTTGTGTAAAAGCCAAAAAACTTTTATTTCAGTTCCAGGTCACATAAAATAATTGCACTAGCTATAGGGGATTGGCAGTGATGAGTGCTGACATGTAACTTCTTGATAATGGAAGGTATGGCCTTAAACGTTTTCCGTAGCTACTCTCATATGGTATGACTTTTACTGGTCTGATGCCCACTCTAATGTGTACTCCGCTTCTCTAAATGTCTATGCACTTGGCCTTAATTCCAAAAACACCATTAATTATGCAAGTCAGTGCATACTGTTCGACCTGCACTTGACTAACAGCCTGACTCAGTAATGTGATCTAGACATACACACATAATGAGAAAGGTAGGATGACACCATGCATTGTTTAGCCTACTACATTTGGCTGTATGAACTGAGAGAGCTGTTTTGCATTGTGTAAGCCTGCAAACAATACACAAGTCATTATGCAGCATTCTCTACATTTACTGTTATAGGAATACTATTCATAAGACTGTTCAACCATTAGATGTAATTAATTGAGCGATGGAGAAAACGACTGTGGAGCTTCTCATTTTGCACCCACTAAAAAATAATGATCTCAATCTGACATGATATTAGCATCTACAGCTGATGCTGAAACTGAGAAGAGGAGTCATGATTCACTTCATGAACATAAACCAAAAGGGACACACCATGCTGTAATAGTGTTGTAGTCTTGCATCCAAGCATACCATGCTGTATATGTTAAGTGTGGGGAAACCTTATCCCTTATCTCCGGCAGACAAGATAAATATGAACATGCTGTATTACATGCACTAAACATATGCTTGCCAGCATGATAAGGAAATGTCTATTGGTTAGACCAGCTAACATCTGATAAACAACGAATTAATAGGCAAACTGAATGCATGTCATGTTATACGTTCATATATACACACACTATATATATACATATATGTGTAACGTTCACGCCATTCTTATACAAATATCTTCAGAAATGTTCGATTATTTGCAATCATACACACAGTGTAACTTTTTATGTGAGAATAGAAATAAAATAATCTGGTACTATGGCAGCATACTACAAAAAAGGCTGTTTGATATGAGAATCACTTTAACATACACTTTAACATGTGATCAAAGATTGAAGGCTTGTAATTTGTTGTATATTGAAACGATATTTGTTTATATGTTTTTTTAAAAGTGAACATCGATCCACAGTAGGCCTTTCATGCAAGGCATGAATTATTCAGAGCCATCTTCTGTTCCTTCTGCTCCATAGTGTCTACAAGTAAGTGTGTGTGTGTGTTTGTAAATGTTTCATTTGTCTTGTTTAATACTCAAGTGTCAAGGTGTCAAGGCAGTCGAATATCTGTACATGTGATTGAAGAAAGTAGCACGCTACTCATTTTATTTATCATCTGGCAAAAAGCTGTCTAAGTAACATTAGTGTTTGATTTACGATGAATAAAAAGCTGTTTTAAAAAAATCATTGCATTTTTCTTGCGCATTGCAGAATTTTATCTTTACATCCATTTCACATGCCATGCTATAACTTTAGCTGATGCATAGACATTGTGTGATCCTACCAACTGTTGGGTTCTGCCTCTTTTTGCCCAACCTTTAAGACTGAATTCCAATTATCCATCCATCCATTTTCGCTTTTCCAACACAAGGTTGTGGGGAGCCTGGAGCCCATCCCAGGGAACTCAGGGCACAAGCCGGGGGAACACCATAGACAGAGTGCCAGCCCATTCCAGGGAACAATCACAAACACATTCACACACTATGGACAATTTAGAAATGCCAATAAGCCTACAGCGCATGTCTTTGGACCTGCGGAGGAAACTGGAGTACCCAGAGGAAACCCCCGAAGCACGGGGAAAACATGCACACTCTGAGCACACAGGGTAGAGGCAGGAATCGAACCTCCAACCCAGGAGGCGCAAGGCAAATCTGCTAACCACTGAGCCATCATGCCCCCTACTGACTAAAATATATTCATAAAAAGAAACATTGAAAGTGTGATGAAAACAGAATTTAAAACATATGGTAAGCAGAATAAATTAGTGGGACAATGAGGCTCCATTACAAAACTAATTCATACTGGGGGGTTGTATACTGGTAACTTTTAACACTCTAACATAACTTGTAACATCAAGCATACCACAAGTCTCCATGCATACAAAGTAGTTTGAAAATAGTGGTTTGGATGTGTTTCTTGGACTGAAAGAGAGGAACTACAATATTTTTTTCCTTTGGCAGAATCAGTGGGTGTTTTTTTCACTCCAAGGTCTTCATAGCTGCCAGACCATGTAAATTGACGTGGGAGAGATAGAGATCCAGAGATGTCTGGATCCAGGAACTGAGCCTCGACAACCAAAACCATCTCCTGACTATGGCTGAGCATGCCCTGCTAAACAGCCTACTGAAATAACATCCCAGGGAAAGGCACTCGAAATCCATGTATGTGTTCATAGGCTGTCA
Source organism: Ictalurus furcatus (assembly GCF_023375685.1). Taxonomy (NCBI): domain Eukaryota; kingdom Metazoa; phylum Chordata; class Actinopteri; order Siluriformes; family Ictaluridae; genus Ictalurus; species Ictalurus furcatus. The sequence continues at coordinate 16,260,544 of NC_071273.1, forward strand.
GCCACAGAATCTGTGGTTTTCAACTGGAGCATTTGCCATGGGCAAGTTATAGCACAAGTTGTCTCTGGAGTGCCATTCATACCAACAAGCAGGTACCACTGTTGCAACTACATCTGATCCTGTTGCAGTTGCTTCAGGGATGCCACGCTAAAAAGATATGTGTAGTAGTCTGAGAAATGTCAAAGCAGCTGGATTAAGGAAAAAAAGAATCAGTTTTACAACAAAATACAGTTTTCCTTCTAATAATATACTAAATTATTATAGGCTACTTCATATCCTAGTCTTGGCTCTCTGCCAGCAAAATCACAGTGGGCAAGGAGCTAGTTTTACACAACAGGAAATGCAGTCAGTCTGCCTAAAGATGTCTAAAATGTGTGATTTCGTGATTTGATTAAATTTTATGTATTATTTTGTACTGGTACATGTCATAGTGAAATGGACTCAATCCTAATGAATTATATTAATTACAAAAATATACACATACAGTAGAAAACATAAAAATTTTGACCATGAGAAGGATTTTCCCAGGCCGCTACACACAGCGCATACATGAAATCTTCCCTGATAAAACAAGATTATGTGCTAGAATGACTGGAATGACTGTCTACATGAACAGTAGCCTAGATGCTGACTGTGTCTTTCTTCATGACAGCATAATAGCCTCCACTCCAACCTCCAGCATGGCTGTGGGGCTTTGTCCATTCAGCCACAAGCGGATTAGTGAGATCAGGCGTTCCAATTGATCCCAAAGGTGTTCAGTGGGGTTGAGCTCAGGGCTCTGTGCAGGCCACTCAAGTTTGTCCACTCCAACCTTAGCAAATCTTGTCTTCATGGAGCTTGTGTTGTGCACAGAGACACTGTCATGCTGGAATAGGCTTTGGCCTCTTAATTCCAGTGACAGGAAATTGTAATATTTCAGTATACAAAGATAACCTATACAATTGTGTGCTTCCAACTTTGCGGTAACAGTTGGGGAAGAACCACATATGGGTGTGATGATAAAGTGTCCGCAAACTTTTGCCCATATAGCTTATATACAACATTCCAGCAGCAATTAGCCATTATTATTAAACTATAGCATTGGAACTGTATGTGAAAGAATGCAGTACGATAGAAGCAATTTGTCTGAAAATGCCATAACCTCTTGCATCTATAGAATAGCTTTGCATGTTGTCTAAATAAAGCCCTCACATACCTTCCACTTGAGCATACAGTCCAGGTCAAGCAGGATACGTTCATGTGTATAGGTCTCAGTGTACCAGTGTTCGGGACGGAAACTCACACAACTGTTCTACAGTCTGCTGTCCAATCCGTCACTCATCTCCTCTGATGATAGCTCGCATTTCACTGTTCCAGCACTCAACACTGTCTCATTCTGTATGTCTCTAAAATCCACACTCCACATGATACCCTCCCCAACACACATCTCACACATTATATAAATGATCGGTTGAAAGGTTGACTGAAAGGTTTATTTTAAACAGAACCATGGACCTCTTCATCTATGAATCCATGTCCAGATTTATTTTATGAACTATTCAAATATTAGGGTAATTATTCAAATATGTGCAATGATGTTCTGGCTATTTATTTGAGCTTTTTATTCCTGAACAGAATTTTATTATCTGACAGAAGAGGTTCATGTTACCATTATTTATAGGCCTACTTATTTTTTCAGTTATTTAGGTTTGAACCCATGTAAATCATGTGACCAATCAAACAGACCAGTAACTCTAAGAACTTTGATAATACAACTTTGATAGTGCACTTCCTTCTATCTATTCTATATCAGTGTTAAACCATAGAAAAGCCTTGAACCAAGGCTGTAAGTTTTGAGAAAGGATACAAGTTTCGTAATTGTGGATTTAACAAGTAAAGATCTTTAATATTTGAACCGACTCATTGAACAAATATTTAGGAGGAACATAGGGTCTGTGGTAGGACTACTGATTGGAAGGTCATAAGTTCAAATCCCAGCACTGCCAAGCTGCCACTGCTCAACTGTATAAATGAGATAAATGTAAGTCGGTCTGGATAAGGGCGTCTCCAAATGCCATAAATGTAAATGTAAACATGAAAATCAAAATACACCATATGGCCAAAAGTATGTGGACACCTGAACGTGGTTCATCCATAAACTGTTGGCTCAAAGTTCAAAGCACAAACTTGTCTAGAATGTCTTTGTATGTTGCAGCATTACAAGAGCTACAAGAACTAAGAGGCCCAAACCTGTTCCAGCATTACAATGCACCTGTGCACAAAGCGAGCTCCATGAACACATGGCTTGTCAAGGTTTATGTAGAAGAACTCGAGTGTCCTGCACAGAGCCCTGACCTCAACCTCACTGAACACCTTTGGAATAAACTGGAGTACTGACTGTACCCTAGGCCTCCTCGCCCAACATTAGTACTTGACCTCACTAATGTTCTTGTGGCTTAGCCATGTTCCAAAATCTAGTGGAAAGCCGTCCATGAAGATTGAAGGTTATTGTAACAGCAAAACAGGGACTAAATCTAGACTGGGATGTTCAACAAGCACATATGGGTTTGAAGGACACACTTTGGGCCATGTAGTGTATGTATGGTGTGACATAAGCCCTTTCTAAAAAAGAAAATCGATTCAAATTAATTCAATTCAATTCATTTCAAATCGCTCTAACAAATAGAGCAATTATGACTCTGTTAAAAGAAAAGACGCAACATGAAAACAGAAGATTAAAAGGCTTTCAATGAAAGACAGATATAAACAGGTAAAAATAGCTGAATAATTAATCTAGTTGAAATCTAATTTGCAGCTACATCAACAGAAGTAATTTGATTACTTCAATGAGATCACAGCTCGAAAGCTTCACCACTAGAGCTGTTCTGTTGTCTGACTCAGTTTCAGTTGTGCTTGGCCCATCTCCATATCTACCCTCAGACATACAGGGCTAGCAGTATGGCTCCATAAAATTAAAAAAAAGAAAAAGAAGAAAAAAAAGAAGATGAAGCCAGGAAGCACAGCACTGAAACCCATCTGTGTGGGAGGAACATGGCTAATTATTATTTCATACAGTCACTAGCATCCTGCCAGTGTCTTCACTGATTATGTGCAAGGCTCAATCTGCATTGTACTGCATTTACTGCATTGTATACTACATATCTCTGTTAAATGTACAAACCAGCAGCTCAGATTAACAGCCACTGACCGAAAGGAAATTGATGATCCCATGTCTGGTCAGCAAAATATCGCCTTTGAAGGCAACAAATAAGTTATTCCTCACTCAGTTTCAGATCTTCATTTCCTTATAATAGATATTGAATCTCACTTACAGAAAAGTCACAGGAATTTCACGTGTGAATAATCATATATAATTCACATGAGAAATGTAAACCCTTCTCATGTTATGATTCACACATATTTGTAATATATGTGAATGCATGCAATCACGATGAGGTTTGTTACCGCGGTGTGATTTTTAAACAATTTATTTAATTTACGTGATTTTTTTTTTTTTTTTAATGTATGATTCATTTATTTTCACATGTGAATTTTCCGCCATAGTTCATTAGTTTTACATATGGGATTCTTGCACAGTTAAGTTATTTTTATGTATATTTTTATTTTTATGTAAATGTTGCAATTAATTTGTTTTCAAATTTAATTATTTTTCACATGAATTGTTTTTTCAATTCTTTTTAATTTCATGTGTTTTTTAATAAAATAATTTATTTTCATGTGATTATTTACACAATTAATTATTTATGTTTACATTTTCTCACCTGAATAATTCTTTTCCATATGCAATCACACATTGCTCAAATGATATCATATGCATTTACTTTTTTGTGCACTTACAGGAAGAAACATGTTGAAATGCACTTTCACATGAGATCACATACAATACAACATAATTTGCTAATTTCCTTTCATTGTAAGAAAAAACCTGAGATTTCTCATTAATAATTACTGCACAGTGCCACTAAAGTGAACAGTGAAGCTGTTAACCTGAGATCTAAAATTACAGTACAATAGGATGATGGGACCAACGGCTCCTTGGTACGGCTCTGTATGACGCTTTTATTGTCAGTGGAAATTAAGATGTCATTGTCACTCCTTACCTAATGAGTCATGATTTGTATTTAAAGAATAATGGCTTGATCTGTTCAAAATGATCTGCTGGTTTAACAAGAGCAGAGTAAGCGTTAGAGGTAAAGCAAAGACTCTCCTAGTCCTGTTGACAGATACTAGTCTCAGTGGGACACTGCTGCGTACAGTCAAAAACTTAATTATTTAGATATTGTATTAAATATTTATATTACTTATATGACTTAGTGTCATGTGTCAAAATACTTCATGTACACCACAACCAGCACAGACATTAACACAGATTATTAACTGATCCATTCAAAATTATTTTCTCACTGAACAAACCCAGTTTCATAGTCAAGAACATAGGCATGTACATGTACAAATTCAAATTCCACGTAAGATAATTTAATATAAATAAAGAGTAACCAGATGCTATTTGAATTCGCAAATAATAGCAAGAAATAGGAACTCTTAGTATGAACTAGATCTAATTTTCTGGCTCTCACATTATTAAAGTGACAAGTTTATCACTATAGTTCAAGTAGTAGAAATCCCAAGCCACCATTATTAAAATTATATTATTACTCAGTCTGTATAGTTATATTATAGTAATATAGCACATTTGAGTGGTCAAAGGAATTTAATGGGTTTCATCCAAACCTCAATAACAATAACTATAGGTAGTCCTATAAACTTTAATCTAATGTGTTCTGTTCAGTAATAGAAAATTGCATGGTTCTAATATATAGTCAAATTATTATTGTACACAATTAACTAATGTTCATGAAATATATCTGCACTCAGGAGGTCCATGTTACACAACGGTTTTAGAAACCCTTTCATTTTACATTATGTCTGTATGAAACTAGAGCTGCATTTAAGCAGTAAAAAGGGAATTCCTTAGTTTTTAACATGTTTCTCTTGCTGATTGAGGCGAAGTGACAATTTTAGAAAAACCTGAAGCAGTCAGAATTCATCATAATGGTAGCTGGTGATTACAGAGACGCCAACTCTCAGGTAATAGACCACAATTTTATTGTTATGCTATTATAGACAATAAGTGATACAAGTAATTGACAATACTGAGTTTGGTACAACCTCATGAAATATGAATAACTAACAAACACCTGTCCAACAGTATAATGAGATGTACAATATATAAGAATGTAGACAAAGGAATTTAGTTCATAGTGTTAACAGACCTTTAATATATAGAAAGCTTGTTTTTTTTTGTTTTTTTGCTATCATTGAGCTATATTGGGATCTTCTCTAAACTAATAAGATTCATTTCAATTAACAGTAATGATAAGTAAAGAACTCTTTCCCAGTGAAACAGTGAATGTTCAGTGGCATGTAGACACAGTTCAAACAGAATAGTTCTCAGAAAAACACAAAGCCCACAGATGGCCAAACCTTCTTAGAAAATCTCATAGAAATTTTCCTAGAATGCCACATGGGCATAGCTTGTGTTCAAATGGTCTAAAAGTACAAAACCTCTCACAAATGACTGTAAATGTAAGCTTTATGGAAATAACAGTGATTCCAAAAGTGTCTAAGCAAGAACTCTAATAGTAATGCACTTGCTGCAATGGAAACAGGTTTATTCCTTTATAATTAGAGGTTCACAGTGTATTTAAAGGCTGATTTCCAGATACATGTTTCATAAGCATGGGGCAAAAATAACACACATGAGATGAGAGGGTCAGAGCTCATTTTTTGCTGACTTGAAAATGGACACAAAACACAACCAAGTGACAGCTAACTGAAGTATGTAATATAAATAAACACACAGCCATGACACGTGCTTATGGGCTGACATTAATATCTATCACCAGCATCAGAGCAGGTGATGATATTTCCATATAGCTAACTTATGTCAGCCTACTCAAACCTACACTGATTTTCCCTGGGGCAATGCATAGTAAACTGTGCTGAATAAATGCAAGCAGTGATGACGGATGAGTTTCAAAACTATTTATATCTGCCACAACGAGGAATATGAGCCTGCACCTAATGACAATGCATCAATGGCTGAACAGCGCTGGATGCTCTACACCTGGGGTGCTGGTTCAAGTTCTAGCAATGTGACACCTTTGGCTGGGGGACTTTACTGCATGGACAGGATGGCATCAATAAGTGTAGAGTAATGGATCTTGGGAAGCCTGACAGTGTAGTGTGGCCTTGCTCACACACAATTTTTCCTCTGACTGGGGTTTACCCTTAGAGTAATATGTATAAGGCAGCAATAACTCATCTGTGACAGTGATAACACTGATACATTTCTTCTTACATTTCTTTAATTAGGTTGCTGAATGCTTAGTAATGTCACAGTGCAAAAAATAAACAAACAAACAAAAAATATTCTGAAAGGTGGAAAATGCTACATTTAAAATGTGATATATGATGAAAGTCTTCCAGAAAGAGTTTTTTTTTTTTTTTTTTTAAAGCTAAGCATTGGCATCTATGTATGGTACACACAGCTTGCATGTAGTCACTTTAATAGGAATGGGGCGGCTGTGGGTCAGGTGGTAGAGCGGGTTGTCCACTAATCGTAGGGTTGGCGGTTCAATTCCCAGCCCACATGACTCCACATGCTGAAGTGTCCTTGGGCAAGACACTGAACCCCAAGTTACTCCCGATGGCAAGTTAGCACCTTGGTGTGTGAGTGTGTGTGTGTGTGAATGGGTGAATGAGACACAGTGTAAAGCACTTTGGATAAAAGTGCTATATAAGTGCGCCATTTAATAGGAACACATGTACACCTGCTCTTTTATGCAGTTATCCAATCAGCAGCACAATGCATGAAATCATGCAGATACAGGTAAAGAGCTTCAGTTAATGTTCATATCAAACATCAGAATGAGGGGAAAGTGTCATCGCTGTGACTTTAACTGTGGCATGATTGTTGGTGCCAGATGGGCTGGTTTGGGTATTTCATAGACTGCTGATCCCCTGGGATTTTCACACACAACAGTCTCTAGAGTTTAGACAGAATATGGGTGGAAACACCTTGTTGATGAGAGAGATCAGAGGGAAATTGAGGCCAGATTGGTTCAAGCTGCCAGGAAGAATATTGTAACTGATGTAATCACTCTTTACAACCGTGGTGAGCAGAAAAGCATCTCAACATGCACAAAACATGAAACCTTGCAGTTTCTTGTGAGCTAAAACAGGAGAAGCCCACATTGGGTTCTACTCCTATTAGCCAAGAACAGGAATCTGAGGCTATCATGGACACAGACTAAACTAAACTAAACTGGACAGTTGAAGATGAAAAAAATCACAGTGTCTTTTTTAAGTCTTCAACTGTCCAGTTTGGGTGAGTCTGTACCCATGATAGCCTCAGATTCCTGTTCTTCGCTGACAGAAATGGAACCTGATGTGGTCTTCTGCTGTTGTAGCCCATCCACCTCAAGGTTTGATGTGGTGTGCTTTCTGAAATGCTTTTCTGCTCACCATGGTTGTAAAGACTGATTATTTGAGCTACTATAGACTTCCTGTCAGCTCAAATTAGTCTGGTCTGTGTTAATGTGTGTTAAGAAGTTCTCTCTAAATAAAACAATCATCCTGTATGTGTGAAGATGGTCCTAACCCTAACCCAGTATCCATTCTGCTGTTTTCTGTCTGTCAAAGCCATAGAACACTGTGATGTACAAGAGGTCCTCACAACCTATCAGTATTGGTTTGGTGATCAACACATTACTATAGAATACATTAATTAGCCCCACATATGTGAATTTGGCATACATTACGAGCAGTCACAGACTACACTGAATGACACCAAAGGGACGAGAATGCAACAACACACCAGGGCACACTGCACAGTCAGAAATAGTCCTGTCCTGATATATACTTATTGGGTTCTACAAACATAATGTAGGCCTTGCAGGACACTGCTACAGGGATATCCAACAAATCTCTTCTCCTCTGATGGTGGCTGAGGCATGGATACAATCACAGTTGTGTGATCTTTATGAACCAGGATTTGTTTAGTTGGGATTCAGATTTATGCTCTAATCTCTTTGACCGCTCGGTGGTATCATATTACTGTTCCAGTAAACGTGTGAGCATCCTCCTCCTGGTGAGTTGGCCAACCCTGCTGAACTCTTATTACAGACAAAGATTTAGAGCCAGCCCCAAGCCAAATTAAGCTGATGGACACAATGACCCCAGTCTGTCAGGCTAAGCAAGGTTAGACATTTTGCAAAGGAAGCTGCAGAACTATGATTAGGTATTAGCTTTTTTTCCCCCACAATTCCACATCTTGCATGCATCTAGTTCATTCACAGCACTGCTTTTCTTTAATAGTTTTATTTTTCAACCTCTAGCAGTGGGTTGCTCCTAATCACAGATTCTGGAATTTGTTTCATGCAGTGCTAAATGCTTTAAACATTAAAATAAGAAAGTTTGATCCTTTTTCCATAAGCACATTAAAGCAATGGCTTATAAAAAAAAAAAAAAACCCAGCAACAAATCTATGTATAAGGGGAGATCATAGGAGGATTGTAACCTCCCATTTAGAAAAAAAACAACATCATCTAATCTTCATAATGTAATCTGCAAATGTGGAAAATTCGAATAAAACTGCAATTTCCCACAATCACCACCACAACAGATGTGCAACCAAATAAAGAATGATTGGAGGTGTCTTTGCTTGCAGAATGCTGATAGTCCACATGTGACTGGATCAGGATGTGGGCACGAGATACACACAATGACACACAATGGCCAACAAATTCTTCCATTTACCTCAGCAGCTGTGTATAAAGGAGGAGGTGAAAATCTTTTCCATTGCCATGCATTCAATTACTAAACAGATAACCAGAGTTATTTTCAAGATAAATATATTTTTATTTGTGCAAAACTTTTTCCACGTCTCACTTAGTGTTAAATGGTCAACCTTCACATATAGTTCTGCACATAATGCATTTGGAAAGCAGTGGAATTGCTAGATTGCATATACATAATGATGACGGAGAACACTGCTGTATATCATATATCATACCCTATTTCAAAATGAAGAACATCTTAATTAGGATAGCACCATCAAATTGGAAATAAAACACCAGAATAGATGTAATACATTTGCCCTCCTAAATGCTTTCTAGTTTTGGCCTGGGTCAGTGCAATCATGAGCCTCTCACTGGGAGTATCACAGGGGCATGGGGAGGGTGATAGCTGGCGGACACGGTAATATTTTGGCTATGCATCAAGCCAGCTAAATATACTCTTTCTGTACTATCCTGGGAGGACAGATCTTTGTGGAGTAATCCCTGTGTTGTAACCTAATGCCACATTAAGGATTGACAGTAAAGGTCTTAGTGTGCAAGACAGGCCCAGTGTGGGATGGGGTTGTTTTAGAGATTGCCATCAATGGCCATTTTGCTTGCAATGCAAGGTGCTGATGCTCTAAGTGTCCAAGTAGAGAAAACAGGGTTACCAGTAGAGTCAGATACAGCAGGATAGAGTCATAGAGTACGCTATAATTTAATATATGATTTCAATAACTGATTCAAATTCCTTTAACATCTTTTAACAAATTTGACCATTTTACCAATTTAGACCATAAGAGGACATAACATTTGTGCATTGCAGTCGCAATGACATGCATCTCTTAACACAACAACTTTACACCTTTCAGGCCACATGACAAACTGATAGAAAACTGACAGTTGAGATGGGGCCCTGTGTGGCTAAAATAGACCACCATTTATATACGAGTGGGTGATGTCTGGATGTCTGATATACAATATATAATGACACATTCAGCAGAATGAATTAGGCTTGGAGAACAAATGCACACATTTTTATGCACGATTTTATGCACGAAGGTGCTGGTATTCCATTTAGCAAAAAACATCCACTCCGCAGCCACTTTAATAGGAACACCAGTACACACACATTCATGCAGTTATCTAATCGGCCAATCATATGGCAGGAGCACAAGTGGATGGTAAGTATATGGTAAAATAGACATCGCAAATCACACAAGTCCAACAAAATTAGATAGTAGTAAGTGACTAATTTATATTGCAAAAACATGGGCATGTTTTTAAAACAAGGCTGATATAACTTCCCCCAGAAACACTGTAATTTCACAAGGAGAAAAAAAAATGGTTTTCACTATGTTATTCCTTTTTCAAAGAAAAAACATTTTATGGTAGTACAGTTACATTGCAAATGATGAAATTAACAGCTAGCCTTTAACAGCATTAAATGAAAATCTTTACCTGTAATTTGACAGTATCTGTTGATTTTAAACAAAAAACAATGTTAAACAGCATTGCACATTAATATTAAATAACAAAACGGTCTAATTTAAATTAGTTTAAAAATGACATTAGGTTATTAGAAACATCTTAAACCCCTTTAGAATAATTCATTATGCATTCCAGTAATCTGAGGAACGTTATCTAAAATGGACTTGAGAATGATATTTTTCTCTCCAAGTTAATTAGTCCACTAAGACTGTTACATGTAATGAGCTACAAAAACATGATTCATGGGGATTGAATGCTAGGTTAGTTTGTAAATCTTGTCTAGCTTGTATTAGAGACACACCTGCTTAAAGCCATGGGCAAAAAAATAATGATTTGTAATGTGACTAAGCAAAACACCTGTGTCACATTAAGTTATTTCACAGGACCACTCCCTCTCGTGAACTCATGTCACTGGGTTTAATTTTTGTTTTGTCTTGTTTTTTTTTTGTTGTTGTTGTAAAATTCTATAAAATTACAAAATAACAATTCATAAAATAGCAGTTAAGACCTTGTCAAAAATATTTAATGTAATATAACAGCACCTGTCTGTTTTTCTGAGTGCTTAATTGATGTAAATAAGGGATTTCCTCTGTTTTATTACAACATTACAAAAATGTTAATTACCATAATATTGATCTATGCCCATTTTTTTCACACGCTAAATTCAAGTTGTTGTTTTTTTTGTTTGTTTTTTGTTTTTTTTTAAATGTTTTTTGCAATATTTTTTTTAACAGTGTAGGGTTTCTTATTTCGTTTTAGGTGGCACATGTTTTAATGACGCATCAAATCCACAGTCATCAGTTCCAATACGTCAGGACACCGAATTAGGCATGTCCTCTCTACCTGCTTAGACGTTAGCTAATCAGATTAGTTCTGTATTGCATTGCTCTTCTTTCTGTTTTTGGAGGCAGGCCCATGAGATACTGCTCAGCAAATCTTCCCTACAATAAGTGGACAGAGCAGCCACTTTGTCACAGACGTCTTCCTTAATTTCTATGACATTAGCTAGTTAAACACATATAAGATAAATGCTTGTTTGCAACCCATGACGAGTCTGGCACTGCTCTCAGATATCAGCAAAAGATATCAACAGAACTTCTTGTGTACATGGCCGTGTCATCAGGGCTGTTTAGCATACAAAGGGAAGCTGATCTAGTCGAACAGAGAATGCTTTCTATATTTAGAGAAGTAATGTGATTAAGCGTAATTAAACACTCCTATTGGGTATTGTGTAATGTACTGCTATATTGAATGGGCTGACTTTATAGATCTGTGTAAGGAGGAATCTAATGTAATGGTGATCTTTACATTCATGTGATCTCACAGATAATGAGGTCTCGGTTTACAGTCAGCTGTTCCACTTCTACAAGACCTATAACTTCTTATATGTCTGAGCTGGTAAATATTTTGTATACTTGGCAACACGTCCTTGTGATGAAAATAAAAGCTAAGATCTTAATCTTGTGAAATAAATGCATCAACACTCATGCCTAAAGATAATCAAGGCTATGTACATACTACATCTAACTATTTGTTACTCTGAAAACTACACTTTGACCTTTCCCTAATGGTGTAATCATCTTGATTTTCTCATTTTATACACATTATTTATTTCATTATGAGTTTACACTAATTACTGACCTGACTCTATTTGTGTCCTAGTGTCACATTTCTCTAGTGAATGGGTGGGTCGTAAAACCAAGCCATGAATATCCATACTTGCTGAAAGACAAGCAGCACTGAGACACGTACATTTATTATGTGACTGAAAAGTGTGTGCCACTCAGGTTATACTAGGCCAAAATTCCTGTCTAAGGAGCATCGATATATCTACTTGCATCAATAGTTTATATTGCTTAAAGATGAAATCGATGAAACTAGGAGTCTTATGTAAAAAGAACTAAGGACAACAACTTACAAACAAATCTCTGTTTATTATCATGAAATTACCATACCAAGACACAGATGTGGCAAAGGAGGTGGCAAAATGTATGAGTGCAAGTTTCATAGAACAGCACAGCAATCAGAAAAACAAAACGACTGAAAAAAGAAATGAGGTGGTTGAAATACAGCTGCATTTCGGCTAAAAATGGGATGCAATCAAAAGCTGCTGTATAAACAGATTTGTCAAAACAAATCTGATGAGAACAGTAGTAGTTTTGAATCCTTGTGAATTTGGAATTTGGCAGGTTTTGGATCATTTATCTCCCATGTATTTGTTTGTGTTATTCACAGGATCGGACTGTTTCTTGGCAAGGTAAGAAAGGCTTTCATCTCCATTTCACAGCTTGTGAGGCCTGAGCAGTGTCCTGGTGCTTGGGGCCAAGACAAAGACAAATAGTGATGAAAGGGCCAGCAGCACAAATAACCTGTCCCTGTTTGACCGGGACAAAGATTTATGTGGGCCTGAAATTCAAAATTTCAAATACTGCCAACGGCCTAAATAGAGCCCAGAGGGTACGGCGCAGAGGCAATCTGAAGCCCAGGCTCCATGGTCAATACCATGTGCAAATAAAGTTCACTCCCGTATATAGACCACACTAGCCAGGCCTAGGCACGACAGGCTATTTCCAACGTTGTTAATTAACGCTGACACCTGAGCCCTCAATCATCTATCCAGCAACCAACCACGCGAAAAGAGAAGCCATCATCTTCGCCTCTATAATAGCAAAAAATAAGAGCATGAAGATGCAGTGCTTGATTAGGGTGCATCAGGTACATAGGGTGTAGTGACTAATGACATTCTATAATGATTTCTGATCATAAATAGCCAAAGAGTTTTAAAGACAACACCTTGACATTTCATGATGCAGACCATAACTGGACTAATATGATGACCTTTCTTTGAAGAATGATAAAGCATAGACAGTCACAAAAGTCATAAATTGTTTGGTATTAACTTTAATTATAGTCCTATAGCTATACAGTAAGAATGACAGGTGAAAGGTAACAGAGATTTGTCAGTGCAGGAATAGTTTGCTGTAGTTTTGAGAAAAGCATGCCAACATTGGCCACATACTCCATGCAGTTGGTCCCATTAAGGTGCAATCAGCTTAACAAATGTACAGGTTCCCTCTAACAAAAAACAAGACAAGAAGAAATAAGAAAATATCTTCTCAGAGGAAAAAGCCCCATCTCTGTGGTATTCGAGCCTCTGTAAACAGGAGAAAATGTTAATTAAATCATGGACCACCAGAAAATGGACCAGCAATAGCCAAACAATTAGTATAAGGAGGTGTCTTTATATGCCTGTTAGTCATTTTGGTTGTCAATTCAGAAAGCTTTTCCTCTTGCACTAGCATTTACGTATACCCTTGGCAGCACATGTGCATGTGTCTTGAGGGCGTGGCTTTGGAGGGAGTGCTAAAGGGAGGGTCTGCATTTGTATGCAATTTGAATTTCAAAACACCCAGCTACCGTCCACCAAAATATAGCCACGTTTCATTATAGTTAATCATTTTTGTGCTTGGTCAATGACTCCAGAATATTGAGTTACATAACTCTTTGATATTTGCTCACAGAGTCACTACATTTGTTTTCCAAAATGTGTGCCTGATAAAAGCCACTATCGAAGGTAGACAACAAACAGACTACTATTGCATGCACTGTGATGCTGTACTGAATAACTAGAAATGGGACTCGCTGCACTCACTGACTCAAGAGAAAGACTGAATGAGAGAGACAGAGTGAGACATAAGAATCTCGGTTGGGACTGAAAGGATTCACTGACTCAAGGAACGTGGGTGTAGGTCTGGCATACACTCAATTGCAAATACAAAACATTTCAATGACTTTGAAAAACACTGTCATGTAACAATCATACATACAATCTGTCTTTGATATTCATGAAGTTGATCTGGATAAGTATGGAAATATAGTGTTTTGGTTTGCACAGTTCAAAGAGGAAGGCAGTTTGCAACTTCAAAACCCCACAGCATTATTTGTTCTACTGTCTTATTGTCTTACTCTATCACTTTGTTTAATTTAAAATTGTTATTTTACTATTTTATACTCATGTGTTTGTGTTTTATATTGTTGCTTTATGCTGTTGTCTGAAGAACTCAAGGAATATCATTATAATCTCGTTGTTTTTCACAGCAGTACAATGATAAATCATTTTATCTTAAAAGAATGGCTCAGTGAATGGAAGTGACTGATACAGATTGATTTACTTTAGTGCCTTGTTCAAAAAGTCAGAATCGTTTGTGAACAAAACCCATCTACTGGCTATTAACAGCAACACATTTGCAAAGCATTGCAGAATTCTACCACTTTGCCAGTAGTATGTCACTATCACTTGACTAGATTTGTAAAATATATCTACTGACTGTTGAATGTTCTCAGAAGATTGCACTGAACCCAGTTAAGTGTACCCCTATATTTTAATTGTGTACTTTTTCTTTACATGAGAACAAAATTTTACCACAATTGGCCAAAATTTTAATTATTTTGAGTATATTCAATAGTAAATACGTGAACAACCTCAATTTAGTCATTTAGATTTGAGCCTACGAACTTGTTGCCTTGGTAAACTTCAAAGAATGGACAAATTCAGGATCATGTGAAATCAACAATCCAATCCAGTTAACTCAGTAATCCACATATGATGAGCAGGTCCCTGATTTTATTAGTCAGTTCAATTCCTCAACAAAGAAATCAGCATTAGCTGTGGTGGTTTATATAGAGAGAGAAAGGGAGGAAGGAGTACAACAGGGAAGTACTGAAAGAGAAACAGTGAGACAGACTAACAGATGGTATATCAGACAGACAGTAGGATTGAGAGTTAGACAGATGGGACTGGATGGCTTAAAGAAAAATGGGGTGAGACGGCATGAAAAGTAGGCGTCAGAGCCACAGTACTGCTGACCCACTGCTTGCGGCAACTCCTTGGGTTTTCTGTTTATCCTGATCCAAGTCGACACACAAAAACACACAAGCACAGCCTTGTGTCTGCATTGTAATCCCAACATTCTTCAGATTGACAGAATATTGTTTACATTGTACGATTTTGCTGCAGACAAAAATCACACAGTGTGAATTGTGAGTTGTATCATGACAAGAGATGCTGCACAGAAGGAAATCTGTTTACCTCTTCCTATATTTCTTATTACATAAATCACTATTTGAAGTATTCTTATTATCCGCTTTTACCCAGCCATGAATGACTCCAAATAACTCTTCTAAACTTTTTAAAGTGCTTACATTTACATTTATGGCATTTGGCAGACACACTTATCCAGAGTGACTTACATTTATCTCATATATAACCAAGCAGTTGAGGGTTAGGGGTCTTGCTCAAGGGCCCAGCAGTGGCAGCCTGGCAGTGCTTAGAATTGAACTCACGCACTTCCAATCAGAAGGCCAGCCTATTAACCACTGAACTACCACTGCCCTTGTGAAAATAAAGTGTTGTTTCTGTTGACATAATATTGCCTCTGTTATACCGAAAGCACAAGCCCAGATTGCGCTGAATGTTGACGTAAGCAGAAAGCAGACATTTTGTTTAATCACAGGTCTATCTGATATAATGGAATAACACAAGTCTGACACAGAAATCGGCCAAGATTGTATTGAAATATTCTTGTACGTTGTGGCGAATAATAATCTTATAACAATACTGAATACTGCGCACCGTCTCACAAAGGTGCTGTATGTCCTATAGTAGCCTATGCCGCATGCCTTTAGGCAAATACAGTCCTGATTGGCAAATACATGGTAAAAGAGATGGGGGGAGGGGTCACAGGTGCTACAGGCAGCCATTACGACCACATTTGCTAACTGTTTACTGCAACCATGGCTGTGAAACCTCCCTGTAAAATCCCAGCATGAGACCACAGCACTCCCAGGCATTTGGGCTGTGTTTGCTGATTCATGAGGTATCTCCAGTTTCATAATCTACTCTAAAAAAAACAATAAAGCCTTCTTAAATACACACACTCTTCATCAAAGTGGATTATAACGACCAAGTAAATGACAGAGAGCGTCTCCACTAGGCCATTAATAGTCGTCTGCAGTCTAAGATTCGGTAAAACTAAGTGTTGAGTTCTGAGAATGTGTAATGAAGGCACTTCTGATCTGAGCGTGCTCTTGCTCCTATTAGCACTGCATGCAGTACAGGTGCAATCAAAATGATTCAACCCCCATTGCAAATCAGGTATATTGCCAAAATCGACAGACTTTCAGCTGTTTACAAGTAATAAATCAAATAAAAGCAGTTGAAATAGTTCAACACAACGAATGCTTCAAGTGGTTTCCCCAAATTCAACTGAAAATGCATCTTATAATGATTTCTCCATTTTCAAAATGATTCAACCCCCTGAATAGAATCCCTCACAACAGCACAAATATACAAAACAGGTGTTGTCTCAAGCACACCTGATACAACTTAATCAAGGGCTTCATTAGTTACACCAGATGTGCATGACCTGGAGCACATGAAATACCTTAACTGGCCAGGGGTAGAAAATTTATGAAGCTATCAATGGCTACAACCAGATTTCTGAGAAGTCAGGTTATGAAAAATTTTATAATTTTGATTGCAACTGTATGTCTGCTTTAGCAGATCAAGACTGCCAAGATATTTTAGATGCCAAACATTAAATTCATAACAAAGCAAAAAAAATCATCAGCTAACGTTATTTTCATCAAAGAGCTCAGCGGGGTATAAAGATAGTTTGGAAATAAATTGACACATTAACATAGCCTTGTAAAATCATCTGAAACTCTCACTGCAAAACATTCTGCTTTATATAGTGAGATCATGCTTTTGATATCAACTTACATTACCTAGAAAACAGTGACCTTAAATGCCGTAATAATTTCAAGACACTTTAAACTGATTTATTGCTTGAGGTTCCAAAGTTGTGCAGAATATCTAACCTTGCACAGGACCAGGTGAACTGTAACAGAACATCACCTAGTAAATGAGATCTAAAGCTAAAAATACAAGTGTCATTCAGTGCAGGCCTTTGTACAGAGACAGCTGCATGCTGTTTGTTCTGCGGGGAAGGTAAACGCTACTTTGATTTCAAAACACCATCGCCAAGGCGACTGAGAACTGATGAAGTACCACTGTTGGGGAGCGCTGCAAGGCATATTTATACCAGATGCTGCCTTTGAAAGGACCTCTTAAATGCCTATAGGTGAGGAGTCTGCTATGTTTAGATTTTCTCTGGCAAGCACCGCCCACATGCGTGCACACTTCAGCAATCACATGGCTAATCAATGTCGAAAATACACTAGACCAATAAATAAATAAATAAATAAATAAATAAGAAAATGATCGTTCCTCTTAATATATTATGATGCTTCCTCACTCATACAGGCTTTCCAGTACAACATACAGGAACCACGAAGGTCCTGTGACACTTTACTTGCACATACTTCTTCTATGATGTTAGAGTTTTATCCAGCAGTATGTCATTTAGCATTGTAATAGAATGATCAAGGCGAACCACATCTGGTGACAGTCGCAGAATGTTTACAAGGAGCAGGGTACTAATATAATCATGTGTAGCACTGCATGAATGCAGGACCTGTAAGGTAAATCTGGGTTGCCATTTAATTGATGATTATTTCCTTTTTATTATTATTATATATATTTTTACATTAAGACCACTAAATAGAAAAGTCTCTAATCTTTTGAAAAACCACTATGCAAAAGTGGGGATTAGGTTAAATGATTGCCAACAGCATCTCTGGAGCAATTTAAAGTTAAGTGTTTGGTCAGTTGCATTGCAGAAGTAATACAACTACTTGATTTGAGCTCCTGGTGCAGACACCAGTACAATATTTCAAATCCTTGTTAATCATGTAACCCGTAAAGTTAATCATGCGTCTCACATAGGCTACAGTATGAACCAGGGCATAACCTGGCATCAATAGTCAGGGCTGTAGATTTTTTCTTTAGCCCAGAATAATTCTCCACTTAGAGCGGTTTGTCACTACATAACTGAACGTCAGTTAAAGATGACGGCAGTGTTTTGTTTTTTTTGTATTTTCAGTGAACAGGCAAGACCGATCAGACAGCGTTTACAGGAAAATGCGTGGAAATGCTCGTGTCTTATTGGCTGACGGGTCTCAATTCTGCCAAACGCTAGCTCACACAGTCAGTTAGTGCGAGGGGAAAAATGGATAATGCCGATTTTTTTTTAACCAGTAAAGTATTATTACTGAAACACTAATATTCTCTCATGCTGAGCAGGAAAACAAGGTGTGTAAATGTCTATATGCGTTCCAAGTTATGTGAACATGATATGAGCAGAGCACAAGGATTGATAACGTACTCTGCATGGCTCTGTAGCAGCTAAACCCATGCAGTGACAGCTTAGTTGTTCCTCCCCTTGGCTAGCGACACCAAACTAGTCTATTCTCAAGCTAGATAGCCAAAAAGTTTTATATTTTATCAGTCTGGTAGTCCTGCAAACAGTCATAACACCCGAGGCAAGTTTTATGATAAATCCAACATTTTCTCCAATTTTTACATTTTGTAAGCAATTAGCTCTCACATGTAAGAAAAAAATGATGGGAACAGTCTATTTAGATGTCCGTTTATAAAAGCTTTTGATGGAGAAGAATCTGGGGTTATCCCTGGATGATTGATTAACAGTCCAGCTAATGTGCCTGATATGCAGTATTCTGTGCATGTACACAGGCTTTAAAATATAAAGCCGTTAGAATAACATGAATACAGGTTACATAATTGCACGAATACTGGTTACATGAATAACATGAATAGCAATGATGTCAAGGGCATATGGAAAGTAATCCTACTAACACCCTCTTAACCTTACCAACACCCTACTTTCTCCACTTCTCTGAGCTCATTACACCACAGTTACAGCAAGTGATATGTCGATAGGTTAACATAGCGTTTTATATAGAGCTTGTTAGTGTGACCTTTGAAAGTAGTGGGAATGTATTGAACCCTTTGTATATGCCATATCATTATCTTGCTATAAACTCTACCACTGTGACCCCAGAAACACTGAAAAACATCAGGGAAAAAACCCAGAGATAGAAATGCCAGCACTGCCAGTATGGTCTGTGTATTCTGTCTCTGACAGGTCCTCAACCTCAGATATATCACTTGAGTTCATAACTGGTCTGAACTGGAGATTTTTTTTTTTTTTAACTCCCACTTGCACAGTTAGGATTTTTAAAATATGAGCCTGTGATATTTCCTAACAAACTTAGAAGGGTCTATTTCCCAAAATGTAAAATATAAACTTGTAGCTTAATTTAAACAACAATGACCCAAACCTTGACCCAAACCCAAACATGGACCACCATATGTTCATGTTAGAGAACATGGTCTTTGTTTGCTCTGTGTGCTTTATGCCTGATAGCTAATTCATACCCATATCAAAGTAAAATCCACCAGTTTGTGTGACTATTTCACTGCATCCTATGGGATAGTGATGCAAACATCTAGAAGCCACATGAACCTTCTGTCAAGCTTTTTACAAAATCCCATCCATATATGTATTTGTTTTTGTTTAGAATGCAATATCTGTTCAGTCCAAATAATATATTCATATTTGGTTACATCCCTACACCCTACCTCCAAAGACAATGAAGTTTTACATTTAAAGTAAAGTCTGTTTAGTCTGTCTGTTTTTAATCTGTTCTTCGGCCATACATTACAAATAAAGGTAAAGTTAAATTTTCCGCCTATTTCAGTTTTTAGTTATGTATTCTCATTATACTTGAATCAGTATTGTGTCCTTAAACAGTAACACCAGCAGCCTTTTTTCCTGTTGTTCAAACACCATCTGAGCACTGCATTCAGGAAAACAAAAATAAACCAGTAGAACTCAATCAAAGTAAACCAAAAAAATGAATAAGCCTTAAAGAGTTCGGGAAACCTCAGCTGCATGTGGAGTAACTTTGCATGAAGTTATTATTAAAAACAAATGAATCAGTTGCCTTTGTAGTTTTTCACTACCATGACGGAAACCTTTGATTTAAAAATCCCGTTTCTCCAGTTTCTCATTTATAGTTTACTAGTAAATTTACGAGACCTGCTGTTCGCTGTCCTCTCACTAGTGTCAGGTAGATTGTGTTTAGAGTGCAATCCTCCCAGTCCTCGACTCGCATCTAAGGCACCAAGTAATAGAATAGTGCGTGCAATAACAACGACTGCAGTGGATTACTATTGCAATCACAAATTTTTCAAAATGCCTCTGGAGAAGCTAGAAGTAAATAGACTAAGCAAACACTGTCCAGTCTAAGTACAAATAGCACAGAGCGTTATACCTATGATGAGACCCCTATAAGGGGTTATAAGGCACAACCATAATGGTACCATAATAGAAATGATAAGTTACTGATAGGTGCGAGAATTTATTAGCCCCTTAAATAGAATTCATTTTCACAGCTGTAGAGAATACACCATTTTTTTTTTTTAATTTACAAAAAATGTATGGAAGTGGTAAACGCACACATGAGCGCAAGATAATACTGGGTTTAAACACATTTGGCTGTTTAGTGAGACCATGCAGTGAAAACAGCAAGTTGTGTAATAGATCAAGAGGTCTTGACTTGTATGTTGGCCCTCTGATCCTCTGCTTCTCATGGGTGCAAGGAGGCTAAAAATAACTTCCATTTGACTGACTTAGCAGTTCCTATGAATCATTGCAGCCCCCTAATCTTGGCCTCACACACTCCTAATATGGTGAGCAGTCTGGCCCAAGCAACCAACCTCTCGATTTCTGTGGATGGTTAATTATCCTGTCATCGCTCAACTCTAGTTATTTGGATTGGCATCGTTTATCAGATCCGGACGAAACGCAAATAACGCATTTCCAGACACCAGTTGGGTGTAGCAACTGCATGAGCCAGTATGACTGGGTATGCCAAATGGCAGTAACAAAATTTAATTTACATGAATTATATTTGCAATAGAAATATTACAAATATTTGCACGAAAACAAAGTGTTAATAACTTAAGTGTTCTTAAAATATGTTATTTAAAAAGGCAATGCTTGCTAGGTTCGTTGTTAAAACAGGTTATACTTGCTCACACTCAATCGACGGTTCAAATGGGAACACAGTGCAGATCAGACAAGTGGCATCAGTCTTGTACTTGGTGAGAGCAAACTTTAACCAATATTAGAGTTGCCCAGTTTGCATTGAAATTCTGGCAAAGTATGCAGGCTGTAGAAAGTCACTAATTATTCATCTGTCAAAATTATTCATCATCAGTATCCTGGTCATGCTCAAGGGAAAAATAGGAGTGAGGCAGACACCATGCGCACACACATTCACCGACTCGTTCATGCCTAGGTGCAATGTATCATAGCCAATATGTAAATACCAGAATACTTTTGGAAGCTGAGATGAAACCTTAGAACCCAGAAGAATATCCAAGCGGACACAAGGAGAACCCAAGCTTAGAATCAAACCAGAGAACCTGGAACTGTGAAGTGGCAATGATACCCGCTGCTCCACCTTGCCATCTACGAATTATTCCTACTTTGTACATATGCACACAAGACCATCAGTATGGTTTCCCTTGGGTTTTAACCTTTGAGGAGTACATGACCTCTATAATGCACCCAGCTAGACCTTGTAAACCTTTATTAAAAGACAAAAAAACAAGTTTGTTTCTATGGATTTCAAACACAAAAATATTCAGCTATGTATCATGAATTGATACATAATCCAGAATATGTATGAACAATAATAAAACTAATCTTAACAGGCAAACTTCGAACCTAATGTACAGAGTTTAATAGGGTGTTAGCGACTCAATGCTACTCCAGAGCAGGTGAGACCACTGCTGTTGATGACGCATGTTATAGACGATGATCTACTGCTGCTGTCCCCATGCCAGAAGCCAAGTAGGGCAAGTCTGGTGAACCCTTATGTAAAAGCTCCAGGTGCCCATTTAAAAACAGCACATGAATGTCCTTTCCTCTACAGCCCAGTACAGCTGTGAGCTTCATTCAACGTGGCTTTGTAGCTGACTGCAGTAGATTTTATCAGGCGCATAACCACTACAGCTGACTGCAACTACAATAGGTCAGTATTCATTACAGTCCTGTACTTTGCGGCATCCACTCTCAGAATCGTCACTCAGCTGACTTCTAAGAAAGCCTGCGCAAAACTGGGGCAACCGGTAGCTCATCCCGATAAGATAATGGTGCTCCAAGAGAACTACAAACCAGGTGAAGATGTCTGCTGGGTCAAGAATTGAGCACTTAAAAATCAAGGTTCTCTGTGACTTACCTAATGAGGATCATCTACAAACAACAACAGCTAATAAGAAATTGAGGGGAAAAAATTGGGAAAGTACTTTTAAAATATAGCACAGTGGTACAGGTAGTGTTGCTGCCTCACAGCTCCAGGGTCCCTGGTTTGATCCTGAGTTTGGTTTACTGTCCGGGCAGATGTCTTTCACAGTGTGTTCTGTGGGTTTCTTCCTATCGTCCCAAAACATGCCAGTAGGTGTACCGGCTACTGTAAATGACCTCTGTGAATGTGTGTGTGCATGGGCCCCTTAAGGGAGGATTGCAGACCCATCCAAGGTGTATTCCCACCTTATGCCCTGTGTTCCCCGGATAGGCTCTGGATCTCTGACCTTGACAAGGATGAAGCGTTTACTGAATGTTAAAATGTTTTTATTTTTGTGTTTTGCACCTTTTATTTATTTTTTTAACAATTCTTAGACTGTAAAAAAGATTTCTAACAGAAAGACACAGCCAGCAATTTAAGGATACATGAGAGATAAGACACTGATCACTGCCAACTCATCCTCTCTGGCAGTGAATCTTGGGATAAAGTCAGGTGCTGTCTGACCAGTAAGATCCTTTGACAGTTTTATTAGTTTAAGCAGGAATGGTTCCACTTTTAAGAGAGCACCATAACAGTCCTATACTCCCAGAATCCTTATGCCCAGCCCACACTACAAGATTAGTACAATCCTAACTGCTGTTAAAATGTGGAGGACCCTATATATAATGGCAGATTTAACTGATATTTTGGTCGTATATCATCATAAAAGTTCTGATGCTCAAGAATCCTGACCAATGATCCCAAAACTTATAACTCTCAGAATTATTCATGATTCAAAACAAACACGAGGGCATCTTCTTATGCTATCATTGACGTCTTTCACACATGGCATCAGACAGATGGTGCCCCCCCCCCACACTCCCCCAAACACATACTACAGGATGGTGAATCATAAATATTGAACATGAGGTTAAGATTGAATTTTCCACATTTCTCTCCACAGGATACACCGAAAAACGATCCAGTATGACCGAGGCCTTACTCGTCTGGGTTCGAGACTGCTCCCTGTGTGCATAAAAGAAACATGGAGGCTACAGAAGTGGGAGAACAAATGCCTCTCATGGGAGCTGCTCATCAAATCAACTAACAAAAAAGGCCACAGGTCCATGGATGTGTGAGCTCAAATACAGTAATCCATTTGTTTTGTCAGTGGGTTAGGTCACACAACAATAGCATTGTATTTATTCTTAGTTATGCTTTTAGCATGTACAATTAAATACTAATCATAGTCAATTGTTGTATTACATTTTTGAGACAGTCGACCCAATTTTCAGAGAATTTCAAGCCAAAATGTGGACAAACCTAATATGTTTGAAAGTGGATGTGCAAGTCACACTTGTGCAAAACATTACAAAAAGAATACTTTGCCTTCAGACCAATTCATGCACTCCTAATTTAGTTTTAATCGTGTACTGTATTTATCATGTACTGGGCTCTTTGCTTGGATTTGTGCCGAGTACATGCACCCAGAGATCTACGACCCTGCAGTTTTGTTCCAGCCCTAGTCTAACACATGTGATCCAATTAATTAAGATGTTTAATAGTGTCAGAATGTCAGAATATTAAATTCAAGTGCACTGGACCTAAACTACTTCGACAGCAGTGACACTGGGCATGACTGGTCCATTATGGCATAACAATCAGGCATTGCTTTCATTGTAGTCTGGATTTCCAAATAACTATGTAATGCCAAACCACACTGTACTATTTATCTGGCACCATGAGAGGTAATTTCAAATGCACCAAGTCACTGTCAGTTTATTATATCAATGAGCTGTTCAGCACAAAATACACAATAGTACAGCATGTGGCATGGAAAAGCAGTATTTTTTAAAAAATAAATCACACAATTTCACACCACATCTGCTTACGTTAAAAGGTTCGTTCAGTTGATTTAATTCAGTAAGGATTTAATTGTACTGTAAGATACTGTTTAAAATGTGAAAACTTAATGAAAGCTGTCAATTATTCCAACCCTAATGTTAACTAATTTCACGTTTTATTAAAAGAACTAATATGAACTGTTGTTGACAGCTGTTTCTAGACATGGCTGACCAATTCAAAATAACACAGCACTAACTGTTGGATTAATGAAGCCTTTTTCTCATAATGACCCAAGTATTTTAATGAAGGGCTAAAGGCACAGGCATTGTTCCCCCTAGACCTCATTAGGAAAGTCAAACATAACAACCTTTCCTGTAATTAGTAAGCGGTACTATTTCAGTGCACAAACTCTATAGCAGGTCATATGACTTCAAACTCACTTTCAGCAAAATATATAACCATTCACATTTCTTATGCCACGTAGTGACAAAAGTAAGCAGAATAAAATGAAATATAACAATCATTTCTACTTTTATTAAATGCTGTGCATTACTTTTTTGTGTTGTGATTCCCACTACAAGAAAGTCTGAATTATAACATGTTCATGTGCATGAAAAGACTAACAAATTGAATGAAAGAGTTTATAGACATTCAGACCCAGAGCTGTAATAATAAATTGACAGGTTCAGGCAATGACATTTCTTTTTGTTTGGAGAAATATCTCTGTTCTTTGTCTCCATGGGGCCCTTGCACTGTAATGTTCTTCTGCATTCCTGCGCAATGACATCAGTGGCTCATCTCCAGCACTGTCTGGTCACACAGGCCTGTCACATGAGCATTCTTCCCACAGGAGTTCACCCTGAAAACACAGAAAGAACACTGGACTAATAAAATAATGCTCATAAATAAATCAAATCTTTACCACTGGGTTAGGCAGCTTTGACCACAATGCAGTGTAAATGACAACCAATGAAATCATTGAACATTGCAAGTTCATTATTCACCTTACACTTTTAGACCAAAAATCTTTTGTAGCCCTGCAGCTTATGTTTACTAGGGGTGTGTGTGTGTATGTATATAAACACACACACACACACACACACATATATATATACATATGAACCGTACCACTATGCCCCCAGAAACACTGGAAAGAAAACACTGTCAGCATTGGCTGATAAAATTCTGGCTCTGACAGTTCCTGAACCTCAGCTACACTATATGGCCAAAGATTTGTGAACACCTGACCAATCATACCCATATGTGCTTGTTCAACATCCCATTTCAAATTTAGTTCCTCCTTTGCTATTATAATAACAACCTCCAATCGTCTGATAAGTCTTTCCACTAGATTCTGGCTGTGGGGATTTGCTCAGAGCATTAGTGAGGTCGAACAATGATGTCGGGTGAGGAGGCCTGGTACGCACACAGTGTTCCAATTCATCCCAAAGGTGTTCAGTGGGGTTGAGGTCAGAGCTCTGTGCAGGCCAATCATGTTCTTCCACTCCAAACTTGGCAAACCATGTCTTCATTGAGTTCGCTTTGTGCACAGATTTGGGCCTCTTAGTTCCAGTGAAGGGAAATTGTAATGCTACAGCATACAAAGACATCCTAGATGATTGCGGGCTTCCCAGTTTGTGGCTGAACCATATATGGGTATGATGGTCAGGTGTCCACATACCTTTGGCTATAGAGTGTACATCACTCTAGTTCACTAGAGATGTATGCAGGGCTGTTTTTATTTTTTACGCTACTCACACATGCCCATGATATTTTCTAACAAATTTAGTTATAAGAAAGTATTAGCATAATGTAAACCACCATGAGCCTGAACAGGCAGTTACTAAAGATGAATGCTGTAAATGAATGTAAATATTCATGTTTATGTACATACTCTTTCTCTGTCACGCAAGCTTCATATCTGGCTGTTCGCTCGCCCTCACATGAAAGTAAAAACCTCCCAACTTTTTAGATGTGTCCTGGGGTCCCAAACTGATGCCATGCGATTTTTTCTGGTCCAGTCAAGGTTTCTTAAAAAAATCTGTACTTGTATCTATTAAGAACATTTTATGTGTTCATTTCAATTTAATGTAATTCTGTTTGAGTACATCTCTAATATATACATACCTTGGTTTTCTAAACTGTTTGCTTAATGCTGAAGACAAAGTCACTGTTGTTCCACACATTTCCTCCGTTGTGAAAATGTACATAAAGCAACCAACTATTAGAGATATGTCAGTGTTTACAGTAACTGGTGATGATTAAAGGGTTTTAGAAGAATAAATCAATCAACGAAACCATCATTTTCTCTACCATGATCAACAATCAAATTGTTTCCTAAGCTCCCCACTTTTTTTTGCAACTTAAAAGGACATTTACATTGAAGGTCATTTAATTTACTTTAGGGTATTAATATACGTTACTTACTTTAATGTATTAATGGTAATTCCAATACAGCAGAAAAATCAGCACAAAGCTGCTATTAGCTGTAACCTGCATTTATCCTTCCACACATACCTTCACAGTTTCTTTGGTTTCAAAACGTGACGAACATTACAATCAGCATTTTGAAAAGCTTGATCGGTTCTACCCGTGTAATGAGTTGATTTTGACTGTAATAAATACAATTTACATGGTAAAAAGTCATTCAGTGGGTAAATAACTTGGCTGTGTGAAACAGGGAACTTCATAGCCGTTTGCAACATGCTAACAAGGTTTGTTTTAACCAGCTACGATTTTTTTTTATTCATGAAGAACATTGTATCATGGGTAGCGTTCAAAAAAACATGAGCATACATGTTACTATATAATAAACACGCAACTACGTTTTATAACGTAAACAAGCTGTGCTGACTGCGAGTGAGACTCCTTATAAAAGCACGTTTATCTATAATGCTATAGAGACTGGGTTTGTTTCAATGTAGTAGTTGTTACTCAACTACAGTGTAGTAGCCTTTTTCTATTACTCAGAAAACACATAAAAGGTAAAAAGGCCTTATCTACCCCAGCAACAAGGAAAGGTACGGTTTAAATCAACCTTTTTTACATGACAGTATATATTGTAATGCCTGCAGGGTTTTTTTTTCCCCCTAACCATCTTTTTTCTTTTTTAAAGAAGAGGATTCATCTAAAAGTAAACACAATAAATACCGTTGTTAGCAGACAGAAGGTTGAACAGCTGTCTAATATTAAATGTATTACATTTTTGCAGAAAGACTGCAGTTAAAATGACCACAACGTCTGCTAAAGTGGCCAAACTCTTAATACACATCAGCTGTCAGGTTTAAGGTAAGAATTAAGAGAGTGTGTACACATAGCCCATAAATTACGTAAGCTTAGGCTTGGATAACAAACAACATAGCAATACTGTTGCATATTTTCTGCAACTGCGGTTGTAATTGAACATTAAATGCACAATTAGCGCCAGTGTAAAAAGTGGTTCCTGTGATAAACGAGCATTTTGTAACTCAGCAGAGCATTTACGTTCGTTTAGATAACCTAAATACCCTAGGCTTGAGATAAGAACAGAAATTAAACTAAGGGTTCAGTGAAAGCCATGTGAGAGCTCCACATACAGAGCAGTGAATTTACAATATATTAGTCACTATTTGATTATAAATATAACACCAGATATAACTGACTAGTCAATGAAAATGAACAGGCCAAAATATATTAATTAGGATAAACTACAAACATTTCATTGATGATAAACCTGAAAAACACAGAATACTTGAGCAATGCAAACTGTAGTTCAGTTTTCATCCGTTACGCCTAGGACGGAGAAAAAGTTTCATAGGAGACACTCTTCATGTTTTTGCTCACTGACTGTGACTCACTAGTTTTCTTTTGATAATGCTCATTGCTCTAGGGCCAACTTGTTTCTCATAAACCAACGGTAATCAAGCCCCATGTTTAACTAGCACTTCTACCATATATTAAATTTAAGTAGGTTATATAATGTCCTTTAATTCTTTTACAGAACATTTATCTATCAAAAAGCAGCATATTTAACATCATAAGAGGTTCTCCACAGGCTCAATGTGGGTTTGAAAATATCAGTCTATTATATCTGAGAAATGGTGTCTAAGTATCCAGTGTTAAAAAGCTAATAATGCTGACCAACATGAAAAATTGAGCCTATAATCCCATTCAACAATATTCCAACAAGAGCTGTACTTCTGGTGTCCAAAGTTCCCCTGGTTTGTCGTCCAACCCAACACTGAAAATCTCTCGAGCAACTTTTAGGGTTGCTGACATTGTCAGAAACTCCCTTTCCCAATCTGTTTCTTTACAAAAACATACTCATGTGCTACAAGATAAGGTTTCTGTCTTTCAGCCAGAGCTGTATGTTTAAACCCTTTTTATCTGTTCAAGACAAACAACTTTCGCATGAAGTGACCGTCAACAAAATGAAAGGTTTTGTAAAGATCAACATTAAAACTTTTTTTATTATTAATTATTTCTGGCCACAACAATAAAATTTAACGAATGATCACTAGAAAAAAAAAATCAGCTGTACAATACATACAGTATCATAAAACTGGCCGCCAAGATTAAAATCCACTACATGACTGATGTAGTGTTATCAGCAGCATTTGACAAAAAGGGAAAACATTTTACATATGTACACATCCACATTGAATTCGTAGTAAAGTTCATATATGTACAGTACGTTTCTATGGTTGGATATAAATGAATGTCAACTTTGTTCCTTATTTAAAGATTCGTTTAAAGAAAAAAGAAAAAAAAACGAACTGACCAGAGTTGACAGTGGATAGCTAGATTCAACTTCCTGGGATAACATTTTGATAGAAAGTAGTAAAAAGGTACATCCTTTCAAAATGTAACGCTCAGCCATTTGCTTCAGTTTGCCCCAATGACACAACTGCCGTATTGCAGCCAGGGCTGACTATTGACTTGCTGAATATTCTTGGGGCATCAATATTCAGCACATTATACATGCATCATGTCTTGCACCAGACGTTTAGAGGCATGGTGCCTCGATCAAACATTTCAGAAGGATCTGTGCCACAAGCTTTCATATTCTACCTCTCTTTCTTGACTGAAGATAAGCTTTTTCTAGATACTGCCCTTGACAGATAAAATTAGCTTGAAAGCCTCTTCTTTCTCAGCTAAAAAGAACAAAACTGAGAAACTCTGGCTTTTTTCCTCCTAGCCACAAACATAGAAAGGAATGCACTTTGGTTTATACCAAATGCCCTGGGCTAATAAATTACAAGAATATTACAACAGTCTGAGGTAAAATAGTAAGATGTGTCATTTATAGAGTAATACAATGAAGCAAATGTAACCCCTTGAGTTTGTTAAGACAAGATGGATGGCGTAGAAAAGACCCTTTTTGCACTAAAGGAAATAGGTATAGGTTTGACTTGGTGAGTTATACCTGTTGGCAATGGGTCTCTGAGGTCTTAACTCAAATCACGTGTCCAAACTGCATATAAAACGTTTCATTTGTGCAGCCAATTTCCACCCAGAACCCACTATATGGGGGGGTTGCAGGAGGATCTTTGGGCAATGCTCAGACAAGTGCAAGGTGATCACCATTATAAAGCGGATCTTTGTAATCGCCTACGGTTCGGTGTACCCAACAACAAATGACTGGGTTGGGGGTGTCATTGGTGGACAAAAATGAATGGCATTGATAATCAAAGGCACATTGTATTAAACCTAAGGGCACAATTATTCCCCACCACTGTTAATCCACAAAACAGCAAAAAGATATAAAGTACAATGTGAACTGCCTGCTGGTGTTGGCAGATTATTGTGCATTCGCAAATGTACTGTAGGCGTCCAGAGGGGACTGGGCAGTGTGCAGCAGGCTGGGTATCATGCCAACCAGTAGCAGGGGTATTAAAACCCACATAAATGCCGCAGCTTTGCTTTTAACGGCCCTTGGTCCGGCCCCTTTTTCACCAGCGCCACATTCGCATCCGGTCGAGAGCGTTTTCCTGCGAGTGGAGTCTCAAAAGTATTACATTGTAAGTCACTCCACTGATAACAAGCCAAAAAAACACACATTCTGGCCACTGTTTCTTTTTATATTAGCTCTTCTTTAAAAAAAAATAAAATTAAAAATCAACCAATAATAAGAAATAAATAAATTAAACTTTTACAAAGCTTTCAGACCCTTGTCAGTTATTTTCTTTTCTTACTACATCAAAATTGCTACAAAAAATGGCCAGTTTGTGAAATTATTTTCCACTATTTTGTATGTGTGTGTGTGTGTGTGTGTGTGTGTGTTTAGGTAAAACCATGCAACTTCATTGAAAGAAGGGAACAAGCTTTTAAGAGTTTAAACTCTGGCCACATACTAGCGAGACCACACTAAAAACTAAACATAGAAAACGCGATATGAATTTCAGAGGGTGATCTCTGATTACAAACGACAGCCGGATGAGACGAGCCTCTCGTTTAAAGTTCCCCTCTCTGCTGTAGTTTTTCAATGATAGTGTTAATACTGGCTCAGTTTCAAGTAGTCCTGTCGATAAATGATTAGCACGATCCTTTATAAAATCCCTGCAAAAGCAGCAGTCCTTAGAAGGGAGAATTAGCGATTTTAAAAGCTTCCTATTGCTTCCTATTTGTTAACTACGATTAGCTTCAAAACATTATTTTGTTCCATGAGCATAGGTTTAAAATGATTTTTTTTTTAAAAAAACAACCTTTTGTATAAAAAGGTAAAAGCACCAAAGTTTTCCCCACTAGACAGTACGACATTTTGTTCCCAGCAGTTCTTCCGGAGAATAGCTTATAGTTAAATACACGAGCCTGTCGAGTACTGCCGAGAACAGAGTCCACTCAGTCAAACTAAATAAATTCCTTTTAACTTGCCAGAAGTCTATTTATAAGGTTACACTACCCTGAAGTCTCTCTTTTCCTTGAGTTCATTTTATAAGGAATGTCAAGAGATTTTAGGCACATACCAAGTCTGTCATGTAAACATTGTTTTTTTTCTCCCTTCTGCCTCAAAGCAGTCCAAAACATTCACTTTGCTTTCACGATGCTCTTCAAATGTCTTCTATATCTTGTCCTACCTTCTCATTCACAAACGAACATGAATATAAAGAGCTTCAAACGCTACGTGACTGCAGATAGCGTAGCGCTTTAGAAACGCATGTAAAATTCTCCTTCATCGACGCAGTGTTGTTCCAACAGATTACAGAGGTAGCGAGCTAAACCCTAGCGAGAACACATATAAAAAAATCCAAATGAACTTCATTGCTGAGAGTCTTTACTCTATG
Source organism: Ictalurus furcatus (assembly GCF_023375685.1). Classification (NCBI taxonomy): domain Eukaryota; kingdom Metazoa; phylum Chordata; class Actinopteri; order Siluriformes; family Ictaluridae; genus Ictalurus; species Ictalurus furcatus. The sequence goes on from NC_071273.1 coordinate 16,292,258, forward strand.
CTACAAGATATAAGTGAGGAAACTAATTAGGACTTCATTAGTAATAGGCCAGATTGCATGAATGCTCTCTGCAGCATTCCACACAGTACAGTCCTGAAATAAAAACTTAAAAGCACTGTTCCCTCTTTCTTGGCCATTTTAGTATTTCTAAAAATAAAAAAAGAAAAAAAGAAAGAAAAAAAGAAAGTAAAACAAAAAAGTGTTTTGAACAAAAAAGGTGCTACAAAGCTGTAAATAAATGATGATTTAAAGACTATATTCCTAAAAAACCTTTCACACTTGTGGATGCTCGCCTTTCCACATATTTAAATAACAACATTTATAGAAACAAAACAAAGAACCAAACAAAAAAATTAGTATTCAACTGACTAATTTTGGCAACACTGTCCTCTGCTGTATATTCCCATTGGCGTCAGTCATTTGTGCCAGGTTAGTCCTTAATTTTGAGGCTGAACTCGATGTGGGAGGTAATTTGGAGATAGAGGTTATAGCACCTGTGCCCTCAGTGATTCGCTTTACGGTAGTTTTCTCCCCAGTGGGAGGTTTTGGCAAGCGTCTTCTCAGCCACGGGTGGCGGAGGGCCTGACTTGGAGTCATACGCAAAGCCGGGTCCCACTCCAGACACTGCTTGAGGAAGTCCAAAAAGAGGGGGTCGTCACAGCCCTTAAGCGCAGTTACCCAATCCTTGCTTCCTGGCGGACCTCGAAGCTTACCCCTACGTGACCGTCCACCGTTTAGTGCTACCGTGCCATCAGGTAAAGTTGTGACCGTGCAGTAACGAGGATATCCCTTTGAGCTGACAAAATTTTTGGCTCTTTTGGACGAATCCAACAGCTTCTGGGAGGGCATGCCCAGTAGCTCTATGACACATGCTAGTTGGTCCCCTTCATCTTCTCCAGGCAAGAGAGGGTACCCTGTTAGTAATTCCGCTAAAATACAACCCAGGCTCCACATATCAATTGGCATCCCATACCGAGAGCCCAGAATGACTTCTGGTGCCCTATAAAAGCGTGACTGAATGTAAGTATAGACCCGCTGGTGTTCAAAGCAGCTGGATCCAAAGTCGATCACTTTTATCCCGCTGCGTCCCTGCTGCTTCAAGAGGATGTTCTCGGGTTTGAGGTCACAATGAATGATCCTGTTTTTGTGCAAGGAGTCCAGACACTGCAGGATAGAGTGCGCAAACTTGCGCACCAGTGGCAGACTGAAGCCCTGAAACTTGTTTTTCTTTATGAGCTCATACAGGTTCATGCTGAGTAACTCAAATGTCATGCAGATGTGGTTGCGGAATGTGAAGTGCTCCAGCATGTGGATGACATTCATAGCAGAGTCTTTGTCCTGCTTGCGCAAGTGCTCCAGGATCCGAATCTCCTCGGCTGCCTGGCGATGAAACCGCTTCTCGTTGCGCACCATTTTCAAGGCCACATGCTGGTGAGCCTTGTGGTCGTAGGCCTTCACTACTTGTCCAAAACTTCCCTTACCAATGACCTTCAATACCTCATACCTGTAGGCTATATGGTCATGGGGTACATGGATATAAGAGCCCTGATCATCATCGTAACCACCATTATTTGAGCCCCCGACCACACCTGGCCGTTTCTTAGCATTTGGTCCTACAAAGTATATTTCAGAGCAGTTGAAAATCTCCTGGTGTTCGAATGCTGTCAGTTTGGACGTGTACTGCTTCATGGCCTGCTCAGGAGTAATAGGGGCTATCTTGGGCTTGCTTTCAGTCGCTTTGGTGGAGGCGGAACTGCCCGCCCTACACTGGCTGCTTTCTTGTTGCCTCTCTGGCAAGGACAAGCCTGCTCGGCCTACTGGCGTCAACCCATTCGGCTGTGTCGTCAACACTGTCCTTTTATTGCTGTTTTCCTCAAACAGCTGTTGAACGTGGATCTGCTGGTGGTTTCCGACATGCAGATGGTCATTCATCGTGTTCTTATTGCCTCCAACCTAGCAAAAGTACAAACAAAGAAAATCTGCGATTAGAGAGCGGATGGAAGCAGAATACAAAAACCTCAGAGGACTACAATCTGCTGCACTCTGTGCACTTTTCTTGAGCATATTGTAAAGCTGAGTACAATTCCAGAATTCCTGTTCCATTTCCAGAATTCAAATCGAGCATGCTCAGCATGCCCAGCACAGAGAGCAAATAAATCCATCTTCTCTATTTTTAGCCAGAACAAAGGTGGCTGATGCACACACTATAAATACACACGTGACCACAGAAGGGAAAACTTCAGTTATAAAATGTCATCAATGCATACACAGTCATTTGCAAACATACAGCATGCATGTTGTCTTTCATTAGTTGTCTTTTATTATTACATGTTATTATTCCAGGATTTATCCAACTTCCCAGATCTTCAAACGTGAACAAAAGCTCAACTTTGTTTACCAAAAACATGAGGCATGCATTTCCTGCTTTCGTGATGTTGACAGGAAAGCAGACATGCATTTCCTTGTCTCCTGATGCTTGTGATTGTCTCTTTGACTTGTTTTACTATAACATCCTGTTGCAGTGGTCAGATTGGCTCTACATACATCCTCTGCTCAGAGAGGCTGTTTTCCCCATTAATTGTGCACAATTGTGCTTAAAAAGTTTAGTGTTTGTTGCTTTAAATTAAGACAGTTATGGTTCTTCTTAAGCTCTGGCTTGTCAGTAATGAATCTTCAGAGATTGACTGCTAAAGTGTAAACAGAAACTGAAAGAAATACATAACTAAGTAGTAGTTAAAAATGCCTCATCAGTTAATCAAGATCCGATCTCTAGATAGAAATTCCTGTTTTTTTAAGACCCATACGTATGAAATGTTTACTCTAAAACAAAGAGCCCTGGTGACAAAAACACCCAAAAACTAGAGCAAAATAACTGAGTCTAATGAACAGAGGAGATGAATAACCTCATGAACACAGCGTATGGAAGCGGCAGGTCTAATGTCATGGGGAGGACATGTGAACTAACTGCCACACAGAACTGGAGCCAACTGGAGCACTGGACAAACAAAAGAAATGACATGGAGGGCATAATTATTTGAACTCTTTTCTAACAGGTTTCTGTACTCTCTGGTAGCGTATAGCAAAACAACATTTGCTAATAGCCCTTTAATAAACAAAGCAAAATAAAAAATGCAGGTGGAAAAAGAATACGAAATAACAGGCAGAATACTTATTGCACTCTTAGCCCATTCACATATAATTAATATACCGTATATGATTCACAAATAATGTCCGACGAATAACTGAACATTATGTTTATTTACAACAGCTAACATGATTTATATATAAAACTATGAATGCTCTAACACCCTGGATCCATAAAACATTTTCCTTCTGTTTCAAGGTGATATTTAAAACCTTAATATAGGCCATTAACGTTAGATTGCACAATTATGCACTAATACGCACATTACATCATACGTGCATTCCTGTTGTGTTCACTCTGAGTCATATGAGCGAGCCAGCAAATAACATGCATCCAAACCTAAAAGCTTAGCGTTTCTCTTTTTTTGAAGAGAAGCATAGCTCAAGATTAAAGTGGTTATTTCTAGTATTTGGAAAACAAGTTGACTCTTTAAAAGATGCACACCTGTGAGGTCAGCTAATTAAGCTATTTGAGCTTCCGTGCTATTCTCTTTTTACGTGCATTAGAAATGCTAAATAAAGCCCGCTTCATAGTTGAATTTAACTGGCATTAATGCAAATCCGATATTCCGTTACAGTCACGCAGAGTAAAAATACAACCGAGACAGGAAGTGGAATTTCATTCAAGTATTTCTAAAACATTTGTTCATCAGAGATTTCCGACCGTGTTGTTTCATGTGAGCTATCAGACCAGTAGGGCTAGACTGTTGTTGAATCCTGTAATGGTTCAGGCTGATGGGCTGGTTCTCTCTTTCTCTCTCTCCCCATCCCCCACTAACGGCAAGCTCCACAGCTCAGCACACAATATGTTAAGCCATGCCTAATTGTGTTCATTGCCTACATGACCAATGACAGAAAACAAGGCCACAGTTCACATCTGTATTAGTGCACTATTTCACAATGAAAGCCTTTCTGTGCTTTTCAGTCTGGCTCAATAAGGAGTATATGTATTATAGACCATTGTTCATGCAATACCTGTTGATAACGGTTCAGAATGACAATTGTGTGGGAAGCCAAACTTTTTCATTTAGACTCTACAGAGATCCTAAATGCATAACATAACATAACATAACATAATATGACATAACATAATATAATTCATTTTAAAATAGAAAAGTAACCTAGCAAACCTAGATACAGGTGCAATCAAAATTATTCAACCCCCACTGCAAATCGGGTTTATTGTAAAAATTTACAGGTTTTCAGTTGTTTGTGATAAACAAATCAAACTAAAGCAATTGAAATAGTTCAACACAACGAATGCTTCAAGTGGTTTACCCAAATTCAACTGAAAATGCAACTTATAATGATTTCTCCAGTTTCAAAATTATTCAACCGCCTGAATAGAATCCCTCACAACAGCACAAATATACAAAACAGGTGTGGTCTCAAGCACACCTGATACAACTTAATCAAGGGCCTCATTAGTTACACCAGCTTGAGCTAGAACACATGAAATACCTGAACTGGCTAGGGGTAGAAAATTTATGAAATACCTGGACGGGGTAGAAAAAGGAAGCTATCAACGGCTGCAAGCAGATTTCTGAGAAGGCAGTTTGTGGAAAAACCCTCGACTGACTGCAAAAGGCCTGCAGCAAGACTTGGTAGCAACAGTCACTGAGGTTTCAGTGAGCACAGTAAGGTGCGTACTAAACGCAGAAGATTTCCATGCCAGAACTCCAAGACGTATGCCACTACTGACCCCAAAGCACAACAAAATTCTTCTCAAAATCATATAAATAAGCAACAGAAGTTTTGGGATTCTATTCTGTGGAGCGATGAAACAAAACAGGAACTTTTTGACACGATGGATCAGCGGTATGTCTGGAGGAAGGCAAGATGGATTCATTGAAGTATCCGGAAATCCTAGGAGAAAACGTCATGCTGTCTGTGAGGAAGCTGAAGCTTGGGCGTCAGTGGACCTTCCAACAGCACAATGATCCCAAGCATACCTCATATTCCACCAAGGCTTGGTTGCAGAAGAAGTCCTGGAAGATTCTACAGGGCCATCACCTGATTTGAACCCCATAGAACAGTGGTTTTCAAAGTGGGGGCCGCGACCCCCTTGGGGGCCACCAGGGGGCACCCGGGGGGCCTCAACAATTTGGTGTGCCCATCCCGCCCACTAGTATGTTTTCTCTTTCTCACTCTCAGACAACCACACACACACACACACACACAATCAATTCCTAATGTGATGTAAGATATAATTATTAAGAAAAAAAAAAGGGGGATATATTCATAAGTCTGTATTTTTTATGTGTATTAAAGATATCTTACAAAAGGGGGGCCTCGGTCAAATGTTAATGCCATTTGGGGGGCCTTGCCCTGGAAAAGTTTGGGAACCCCTGCCATAGAAAACCTCTGGTGGGATTTGAAGAAGGCAGTTGCAACCCACAAACCCAAGAATATTACTCAACTGGAGGCCATTGCTCATGAGGAGTGGGCTAAGATTCCTCAGGAATGCTGCCAGAAGCTATGCATCTTATTTGCAGCAGGTCATAACAGCAAGAGTGCTCTACTAAGTACTAAAGATGCTTGCTATGAAGGGGTTGAATAATTTTGAAACTGGAGAAATCATTATAAGTTGCATTTTCAGTTGAATTTGGGGAAACCACTTGAAGCATTCCTTGTGTTGAACTATTTCAATTGCCTTAGTTTGATTTGTTCATCAAAAACAGCTGAAAATCTGTAAATTTTTACAATAAACCTGATTTGCAATGCAGGTTGAATAATTTTGATTGCACCTGTATCTAGGCCAAACATTTTTGTGAATTAGTTTGCTAGGTTACTTTATATTTTAAAATGAATTACATTATACTATATTATATTATATTATATTATATTATATTATGCATTTAGGATCTCTGTAGAGTCTAAATGAAAAAGTTTGGCTTCCCACACAATTGTCATTCTGAACCGTTATCTACAGGTATTGCATGAACAATAGTTGTCTGGCTCTGAAAACGAAAGTCTATAATACATGAGCTTCAGTGTTGATTCGGACCAAAAATCTTGTCTGTACTCCTTATTGAGCCAGACTGAAAAGGACAGAAAGGCTTTCATTGTCAAATAGTGCCCTATTATATGACTTTATTTTACATACATCATGATTACATCAGTAAATGGGGTAGCGGTAGGGTCAGCGTTTAAGAAATGGTACGTTCCATTGTAGGGGTGTCAGAAACTGTCATTCTGACAATATATATGTTTTAGTGTTTACTATTAGCATTATACATATTTAAGACATCCAAGATTTAAGTTCACCAACAATATGGTGTTTTCTCTTTCTTTAATACGCTAAACGGGTCAGACTAGCAAAACCCACGTGTAATTCACCCCTCTGAGCCTGTTGCATATTTAGCCAGTCCTATAGAGAAATAACATTCAGCTACACTGAAACGTGCGAATCGAATACAAAAACTGGTTTGGCGTTGAACAAGGAAACACACAGTAGGCTTGTTTTCAACAAAACGGGTAATATGGAGAGAACGTTTTGTTCAAATGTGTGTAGATGGAGTACATCAGTCCAGCAAGCCCTTTGAGGACAGACAACAAAATGGTCTGATTGGATAAGCAGTTCTAAAATCCGGTTAGACAGCGAGTGCCCTGGACATGTTCGTGTTTTGAGTAAGCTACTTCTATTATGTATCAGCAGGATGTACAAATCGCCTGCACAGTGGTGTAGTGAGTATGATGGACCTCTGTCTCTCTCTGGGTGTATGTGTGTGTGTGTATGGTAATGTAGTTACAGTGTATCTGTACCGTGAGCGAGTTGCTGAGCGAGTTCCTGAGAGGTGGCAGTGTGACGGGTGATGGCGGCTCGCTCCCTGCTCCAGACCGGACAGCCACGGTGCACAGCTCACCCCCTTTACCTGAGAACCAACACACACACACACACACACACACACACACACACACACACTTCTTACTACAACAACAACAAAAACCCCAAAACCTCTGACTCAATGCAGAAATGAACCCTCCAGTCTGTATGCATGGAAAGAGGGCCCTGATCCTATGATCCTAAAACCCTGGTCCCATGGAGGAACCCTCCAGGATATAAAATAAAACCGGAAATGCAGGAAATCGTGTGAGGAAATAAGTGTGGTGTGGAAAAGGGTGGCATAGGAAATGCATCTAAATACACTAACACTAACATGTCGAAACAAAGCTCATAACAAGACACACACTTAGGTCAAAACATTTCATTTACTTTATTACTGTTATAATTATTGTTATTTACAGTCACACTGCGCTTATTTAGGGCTTGACTAACCTTAAACACTAACCTTAAACATTTCTAAAGCGCAATACATACAGAGTAGGCGATAAAGCAAAGGAAAACACGGCTAGTGCTACAAGCTACTTTGTAGCAACCATCGATTTCCATTAGAAAAGCGAAAGCATCCAGGTTTTATTCAATCTCCGCGTTATTCCGGAGTAAATAAATTCATCTAATCCAGTGTCTAATGTGCAGCAGAACCGCGCGGGTGGTCTCTGTTTCATAAAGCACCGCTTTAGAGTCGGACTTTCAGGCTTCTTACCAGTCGGGTAGACAGCAGCACAGGGCTTCTTGGTTAACATGGCCGCTGGAGAGAGTCACACACACGCTCAAAGAGAGAGAGAGAGAGAGAGAGAGAGAGAGAGAGAAAGAAACCACCCCACTCCTGATACCACCCTCCTCCTCCTCCCCCCAGTCGGCTGCGCGATCAGCACCGACTCCAATCAGCTACATCCAGGCTCGCGAGTCCACATTAGCGCCGCTCACACCACCTACAGCCGCTTCCCCGAGAGCAGCACCACCACATGAGCTTAGATACACGCCAAGCAAACACCATCAGTGACACACTGATTACTCACACACACACACACACATACACACACACACCGACTGTACACGCGCGGAAAACCGGCGAGTTCCGGTGCTAGCATGGTAATAAACGCCTTCTCCAGCGATCTCTGAGCAAAGCAAAGCAGACACTGTGTGACTCGCTATGGGTGTTGCCTGGTTTATCTAGAGTCCCCGGTTGGCCTCCATCCCCCCCCCTTCTCTCTCTCTCTCTCTCTCTCTCTCTCTCTCTCTCTCTCTCTCTCTCTCTCTCTCAGCTGAGCCACATACCTGACTGGCTCTATTGGGAACTAGCTGTACCCAGCTCATTAACCATTATATTCTTTTTATCATCTTTTTTTCATCACCTATAAGAAACAATTCACCCTGAACAACTTACATATGAGTATTTATAATCAGTATGTAGCATAATCTTCAACTGTGTAAAAAATAAATAAATTATCATAATAATAATTAAAGTTTAAGTTTTTTATGGGTTTAAACTTCTTTCGGTGACTATGTTTACATGCACATTAAGGTCTATACTCTGGTTGCAGCCGTATTCCGAATACGATGTTTATATGCATACAGGAATCAGAGTATTCCTGTATACATGATTGTTGTAAATTTGTCAGAGTTGCCATTCATAAATACCTAGCCTACAGCTAAGAATCTGTCAGCACCCACAATTCCTTGCGGACTGAGCAAGCACATATATCTCCTTTCAGTAGATTTTCTGACTAAGGTAATGCAACAAATTTACAATTAAACCAGGCATGTTCCAGGGGAGGGAATCAGAATTTGGGAAATCAGAATATTGTCTTAATCTGAATCGGGCAATCGGATTGTGGCGTTTACATGACTCAATACTAATTAAAATATCGCCAAACTCTGATTAATTGATTAAAAAAGGGTTTTTTTGTTGTTGTTGTTTTTTTTTGGAAGGTTATTGGGTCTGTCTTCTTCAAATGGTTCAACTTGGTACCTTTTCTGAAAGGGAACACTCAGTTGGAGGGTTCTACATAGAGACAGAGGAACAAACCAAAGACATGCTTAATGGAGCCATTTGTTTTGTGGGCTTGTATAGTATACATGTAATGTTTTTTTGTAGTTTATTATTTGAGGGTCCCCCATCAAACACGCGCAAAGCCTTTATTGATACACAATTCAAATGTTTCTCTCTGAGTATGTTTAGTTCTGCATTCATGCACTCTTAGAAAAAAAAGGGTTGGTCAAGGGTTATTTGGATGCATAGTGGACAAATGAAAGAAAAATGAAATATTGAAGTAGGAATACACAAAAGCTGTATTAAAACAAAGACTCAAGGAAGGAGACAACAAATATGCTTTTCTCTCGCTACTGTTTTATGACTGCATTATAACATATGCAGACAAAAACAATAACTTATCGGTCACCAACAATCCTCAAAGCTTGTATAATAAGTTATCAGTTTTTACAGATGGTTCATGGTTCCAAAATTATGTTACTTGAAAGTTTTCTGAAAGGGAAACCCTTTATTGTTGTGTTCTACATATAATACATGTAGGGCATTTCCCAGAGGGACAAAGAACCCATTTAGTTTTGTCAGCGTTATAACCTTACATTTCTGTAACCTTTATAACTAGGAACTCGTGGAGTTTTGTATGCACACTTGTTCAAAGTCATGATCATTGTCCACTAGAGGGTGGGGTGAACACGAGGCCTGCTCTCGCCCCCCCTGAATGTCATGAATGTTCAGGAGGGGGCTAAACAGTACAGCACTCGCATGTGCTCTTACACATGACACTTTGCACGTATGCATACAACTGACTGACTGCAACTGTTCGTGGTGTTATGGAATTTGTCTGTATGCATGGAATGAAAAATAAAAATAAAAATACCTCCACTTTTTATTAGAATTATTTTTTAAAAATCCTATTGAAGACACAGGGAAACACCATAAAGTCCGTTGCAGTTGTTCTAAACTTAAATGAACACATAAAAAAAAAAAAAGATTTGACAGGATTTAGCTAGATATTAATCTAACTAGCCTCTTATGGCTATTGTGAGGGAAATTATTCATTTTTACTTTGTAATAGTTTTGTTCTTGTTCTGTTTCATTCTCATCAGTACAGAATGTTTATCTACTATGCAGAGACACAAACATGTTCTGCTGTTTAAGGTTCGTCTGCACATCATCTAAGACCCTGAAACAAAGCCTGTTTGAACTGCCTCAAAACGCTTCTTATCGGTACACAGAAGTGTGTCATGCTCTGTGTTTCATATATAGTACTGGTTCAGCACAAGCTCTTCAGAGTGCTCTCATTATTCTATCCTGCTTTATTCTATCCTGTATTAACCATCTTTCTGTAATAAACCTTTTTTTTACCTACAGAGGATGAGTCTGCGAGTGTTGTCTAATTTCCACGACATTTTGGCGTCTCCTGGCTGGGCTGCGCGAGTCTTTTCAGCTTTTCTGGGCAACAAGCAAACCGGAGGACGTTCATGGAAAAGTTTCATCCTGAAGTCCATGTTAATACACAGGCGGTTTGCTCTTTGTTGTGCAGAGCGAAAGACCGATGCAGCCTTACCACTGACCGGTAGGAATCATCAATAATTTAGAATTAGAATTAGAATTTTATGGTGTCATTGTGTATTGCTGTCTGTATGGGAGTCAATGCATGATACATTTGGAAAATTTAATGCACAAGTCAATTTTACTGAGATAATAATAATAATAATAATAATAATAATAATAATAATAATAATAATAATAATAAAATATAAATAAATTATATTAAAAAAAGAAGAGAAGAGAAAACTGTAAGTTTCCACGACACTATCTAATTATAACATAAACAGCACTAAAATACAATGATCACAATGTTAGAGGTGTTGTAGTCCTCCAGACAGTACTTCATACAATGCTATACAATGGTGTTGATCAGCTCATGATTAATTGGGCTCCCATTTGTTTTAGGTGGATGTAAAAAGAAATACACCAATAACAAAGACTAGGGAACTAAAGAGATTATGATGCTAGATTGATTACTAGGTGGGGCTTATATAATGAAACAGTCTAATAACCAATGCAACAACAGCAGTATTTACCAGTACTGAATGGAAAATATATACACAAATTAATTGAATATTAAGTGAAAGCCTTCTTGTTTGAATACATGTTATCAATGCCAAGTATGAGGCGTAACAATGTGTATGTTATCAGTGCTAAGCATACAGCATGTGGATTCACTGACTGCACATCACTAAGCATGTTTATTTGAAATAACCTAGTTTACTATGGTATACTAAGATATACTGTATAGTATTAAATAGTAGTATATAATCATAATCAATAAATAATAGTATATAATCTTAGTATACTAAGATTTTCTTCTCAGAATATCTACGGCAAAGGCCAGAATTAAAAACAACAGGGCATGCTGTTACAGGAAAATAATCAACATTGTTACTGTTAGTTACTGTTACCATGCTGAAGTAGATAATCCTCCTATGACATCACAATGTGGTTTAAGTCTCTTTTACCAAAGCAATTTTCCAACTATTACATTTATTTATTAGTTAAAGAACATTACAATGCACTTTATCAATGTATGGTTACATTTAATGTTGTGGAATGTCCAGGAAAAAAGTTAATTCCTGTTCTCATTATAATAATGAATCATTCCCTCATTTTTTCTCTCTCTAAATGAATAAGACAGAAAAATTGCAGCTTATGTTATTGAGAAACTGTAAAGCTCTCTGTCCTGGAGTCTTTCCCATGTTGGACAAGTTAAAGGAACAGTCTCAGACTGTTGCAAACTGCTGACACTGGAGACTCCTTCTATAAATGTTACATAAACGTATCCTTACAGAATTTCATCATATCAATGATTATATGTGTTTCTTTCTTCAATAACGGCATACTGTATTTTTAACGTTTATCCGTTTAACATTAAGCTTAGATTTTGTGGAGTGACTTTGGTGAACTAGTTAATGATGACGTGCTGTATTATGTATTATGATTGCATTAATCTAAACCTGTGAATTGTCTTACAGCCAGCACTATTTTCAGAGCTGCTGTTAAAGAAAATGAATCAACACATAATGACTATTTGAGTACACTCTTAAAAATAAAGGTTCCCATTAGAGCCAAAAAGGGGTTTTCAGCCTGATGCCACAGGAGAACCCTTTTAAGTTGCACAAAGAACCTTTTACTCTCAAGCTCTTTAGAGAACCATCTATTTATTGATGTTTAAATATCCCAGAAATGGTTCTTCACAGCAGTGCCATAAGGAACTAGTTAGTTCTTTAAGGGACCAAAGTAAGGTCCTTAAGATAACTTTTCCAGTCCCGCAAAGAACCTTATAAGGTTCACTTTAACCTGTTAAAGGATGATGCCTTGAAGAACAAATATACTGCACTGAAGATCTTATAATGAACCATAAAGAGTTTCTTTAATCTCCAAAGAACCATATAGCTCAACTCAAGAACCCTATACAATGAAAAATATTTCTTGACAAGAAGAAGGTTCTTTGCAAAATCCATGGTGCTGTCAAGAACCATTAAAGAACCTAAATATTTAAGAGTGTATTCCCCATCACTATGGTATAAAATGTATTAAGTCGCCATTCTGAAGATATCATTAGGCAGTCCACTGCACAGATTTTATCTTTCAGTCCCGACTGCTAATAAGTAAAAATGTGCATCGCAGTGTAAATGTTATTGCAGTCAGTATGACAACATTATTATCATTTCCTGCCTCGTAGTGCTACGTGTCGGGTCGCATTCAATGGTGAGTAAAGAATTATGCTACTGAGAGTTTAATTTCATCAACACGCCTAAACAAGGGTTGATCACAAGCTTATGTCAGCTTTACATCATAGTCTTCATAGTCAGCTGTCAAATAAACACCCATTCACTGAGGTACAGCAGTATGAAGCTCCCATAGCACTCATAATTTCATAGAAACACAGCGGTTTTGTGCAAGCTCAGCTGGTAGAAATTGGCCATTAATAATATTAGCATGATTAAGATTGCTAGACCGTTGTAGAATTATCACCAGACTCCATCTTTTACTCAAAGCATTGCAAAGAAACCTCCATTTTGCTGTTTGTCTCCTCTGCCTTGCTGCTCTCTGAGGGAACATCTGATCTTCAGGGGATGAGTCAGCGGTGCTTGTCTGAGAATCTCCAAACACAGGCTGTGTTGTTTTTGCATTGCCTTCTGCTGACATTTCCGCATCATTCTCGGGAGGGCTAATAAGACGACATGGCCTTGCAGACATATGGTCGTTGGGTCTCTTTTAGACCAGCACAATTGAGGTGGCATGGGGTGCAGCTCAATTTTGAAGGTTTCGCTGTGAGTACTTCACTGGGAGACACAGTGGAATAGTGGAGACATCAGATTAGAGGAGGATGCAGTGGTTGATCTATATTTAGCTAGAGTGATTTCTGAGGTGTTGGAGCTTTCAGACATCATGACAGAAGTGGGAACAATCATGGTTCCAGCCTGAACAGAGTCTGAACACATTTCATTCTGCTTAGTAACATGCTTAATGAGGCATACGGACATGCTGGAAGGCTTTTTAGTGAAACATGTAGCAAAGAGCATAGAGAGCATGGAGCATCTCTTCAGCAATTTTAAGGTCTACAGTATGGCATGGTCAAGAACATCAGGATTTATGTTTTTGACATGTTCTTTATACGTGACAGCAAGTCTTGCTTTACAAGGCTTTCAGTAAATCCAGTGGAAAAGAAAAAAAAAATACATTTTGTTCCTGTTAAAAAGCTCCTAGTTAAACTGTAAACTATTTAAAAGTGAATGTGTATTAAATGATTTTCCTCTCACACCACTTGCTACGTTTTAGGATGAAATTGGCTCTGGAATTATTTTAAAATGCTCCTATTTAGTTTTTTTTTTTTTTTTTTTTAATGTTATGTGTGTTATATATTCATACATCTGTGTTTCTTTGTTTACCCAGAATGGTTAGTAAATTATGAAACTCATGAGTTAGGGTTAGTAAAAAATATATTTTTTTTATTATTAAAAAAAAGGTGTAAGTTTTTTTTACTTTGTTTTGTTTCATTTTCTTATATTATATATTTTTTTTATTATTATTTTTTGCTGATATTTATTTTTTATTCTAATTACCAGTAAATCAATTAATAAATTGTCCTATATTTAAAATTATTATTGATTTATTGTTGGACGTATACCAACTGTTCCCTCCCTGAAAGCTTGACTGAATTCTTATCAACCCCCCACAAGCATGTTCTTAACCCATAGCCCCTGATGATTAATTAGAGTGTACTGTATGTAACTTTACCTGCATTTTACTCAGCGCCACAATAATGAAGCCAAGCGACAAATCACCTCCTGATGATCCCAAGCCCCAGAGACAGAAACAAGCTACACCTGAGAGATTTCATCCTCTGTCCTACATTCACACGCACACCTGAAAATTTCTAAAGCAGCTGTGATGGCAATTCTTTTCTTGTGCACGTTAAATCTCTAACTCTAATTTAAAAAACAAAAACAAATCCTTGTCAAGATCAGACAAATCTAAAAAGATGGCAGCCTCTTCTCTGAGTATATGTATTTACATATACTAATTTACTGACAAATGGACAACTATGTGAAGTCTTTCAGGAGTGAAGAAATGATAAATTCATAAGCACGCCTATTGGGCAAATAAAAGCTCCAGTGTGCTGCCCTGTCTTATGTTTTGATTGCCTAGAAACTGACTAGGCTAAACAGTAGTAGCTAACGTAATGTAATAATGTATGGTCAGCTAGTTAGCTAGTTAAATGCATTGATACCAATTAAGGGAAACAAACAAGTATATGATAATCCTCTTCTAAAAAAAATTCTAATGTAGCACATCATGTTTGCACGCCTGAGCTGTATATTGCAGCAGGCAGTGGATTTGAAATTGGTAGCAGCTATGGGAAACTACAAATAAAAAATCCATAGCCTGGATACATAATGTGCTTGCAGGTGATTTGTCCACCCCTGCCTTTGACAGGGGTCATAAGAAGGTCAGATATTTGACAGCAGATCTTGCGCGTGATCATGTGATCCACGATCCATGCTGTCCTGTCCCAATTGATAGATTGAAAAACTATATATATCCAGCTGGAAAGCTATCTATTAAATCCACACCACTGACACACGACAAGATCTGATGAGCAAATTACTGGTGGAGGATTATGCAACAATGATTCATGTTCATTGGAGCATGTGGATACACTTCCTCCACAACTGGCATGGGCAAACATATATATGCTTATACACATACACACAAACACACACACACACACACACACACACACACACAGACAAGGACAGAGTAATTAATGGTAGAGGACGTGTGTGTATGTGTATGTGTGTGTGGAGACAGTGGGAGGTGGGAATTTCCGTGCAACTTGTTTTACGTCAACCATCCACCGTTACGGGTGCCAGGCATTTGGCTTGTAACTTTCAAAAGAAAGATGGAAAATATAATTGCATGTTAAAAAAGACTTTGTTGTTAGAACAATATACCCTACTATGAACCATTGAATAAAAATAGATCCTTCAAAAGAAGTTTTGATCACTTTTTAATGATCTTCGGAAAACGGAGCAGATCCCCTTTGTGCCATGTAAATCACAGCCCCACTTTTTCCCAGAGTACCTTTTCTGAGACTGGCAGGCATATTTATGTCATCTCTGCTGGCATTCCTTCACCCACACACTACATATTTAGCAGGGTTTATTTTTGTAGCCATCTGGTGGGAGTTTGTGGAAAAGCTAAAAAAACTCCACTGGAATCATTACCACTGACTTTTTATGGAAGTGGTGATGGTGAGTCAAGCATGCTGGAGCAATGCTTTAATGCGTATGTGAGAATCAGTGGTACACTGACTCAAAGAGCAACATCATCTACTCCTCTGAGGTGCCAGCCTTGCTTAAATATGGCGGCAAGTTACATTCTGCTTTATATTCACGCAGATGGTGGATTTTTAGATGTTTATACCTCAGGAGATGCACCCATATCTTTGACCACAAACATCCCCAGTCCAGCAACCAGGAGCCAGTGGTGCTTGGCAACATTTCATGCAGGGAAACCCTTCCGCCCACAGCCTTGAGACTGCATACCGAGAGCTGTGTAATCACTGGGAGTTCAGCAGGCCACAGCTGAAGACACGTGGACATACTTCTACATCTGCTTCTGTCCCTAAGGCTTCCTGCTATCTAATACTAGATTTATGGATTGATACGCTTCATTTCTTAGAGGTGGTGCATTGATTACATTTCAAAGCAAACATACTGTGAACCATGACTTTACAGTAGCTTGATTTATCCGGAAGCCATTTATACAAATGTGAAGCCATTTATGAAATCTTACTAACTATTTCAATGCAACCAATAAAACCACTACAAGGGCTACAGGAAAAGTCTGTTTTGTTCGTGCATGCACTAAACTGGCTTTCCGGTTTAGTGCATGTACGAACAAAACAGTGAGTCAAGTGGCTAGGACCGAAACCAGCCGAGGACTGTGTTACACAAATAATCGGTTGCCCAGCAACACCAAATCTCCATTATCAGCTGAGACAGATTGAGATGGAGAGTAGCTGAGCATGTATTTCAATCCAGCAGCAGCACCAGCACTATTGAAATTTGTTTGGGGATATACATTTAAGGATTTTGCGATTATGTTGGGGGGTATAGCCAATTTATGAACCAGCAAAGAACCAGCAAGACAGCTACTATAGCTTCTGTAATGCATGGCCTACATATATCCTTTTAGTTGTTAGGATTTGGACCTTTGGAGGTTTTTTTTTTGTTTGTTTGTTTGTTGTTTTTTTTACCGAGCCATCCACCAGTTAACTCATTATCAGAATAATAGAAATGGTGTCCAACCCAATTAGCCTACAGTAGGAATAGAGCTTCTATTGTACTCATGAAATAGACACTAGACCCCCAGTGGGCAGAAACAGCATCAAACCTTCCCTGTCACTGACCACCTGTCACTCCTTACAGCTAGAAAACCACATGCCATGTGTCAGTACAAAACAGTTTAGATTCCCATTAGTTTTATAGCATAAAAATTAAATGTTACAGAAAAAAATGTTTGTATGTCAGTAAAGAAAGCAGCATATTAAGTGGTAAGAGACACTTTTCAGACAAAAACACAGTGAAGGCTGCTGGGTTTTGCTGCAAAAATAAGAAGCAAGTGTGACAGTCAAAGTCTCCAGAAGAACCATGACTGGTTCTGCAAGATGCTCAATAAAACTCACAGCTCATTTCCATATAAAACTGCTCTAATTGTATTTTTATTTGAATTTTTTGTCACACCAAATATTGACTTTATTTCATTTATTACTGTTTACTGCTCTTTACATTATTTTTTTTAAATGTAGAAACATTTCATTTCATTATTTTGAAGGCATCTTTTCTCTACAGCATTTCTTTGCATGTGCCTAAAACTTTTCCACAGTACCGTATGAAAAGGATAATACATGTCAGGGTGTGCTGTTTAAATGAAAATAATAATTTTAATTTGCAAAGGAGTGGCACATTGTACGTTTTAACCAGTTATAGTTCCATGTAATATGGAACTTCCATGAGACGAGTTAGTTTCAGTTACATCATAGCAGATATAAACAGTCATTCTCTCCCCAGTCTCCCTTTCTCTCTCTCTTTCTCTCTCTCTCTGTCACTCTCTCTCACTCTTGAAGTTAATAAGACCAAAAAGTTTGTCATGATACTTTGATCAGAAAGTAGAAAGTGCGAAGTCCTTTGTTCTTGAATGGTAGACTTTCTCAAGATCGATCAACTTTGAGAATTCAAGAGCACTGTGGTATGCATTTCATATAATGTAGTGTAATATTATCTAGAAGCACTGTCTTTATAAAAAAGTTCATATAAGTGTTATTATGCATGACATAAAGATTTATATTCATATTTATATTCAACCCTTTGAAATGTCAAACACTGTATCAAGACCATTTATTTACAACTATGTTATATATGGGATATTATGTACAATTTCATTGTGTTACATGTTATTGTCAAGAAAGTTTTTCTATAATAGGTGATTCACTTTTTGTGAATATGCAACTTTGAGTCTTCATCATAATTTCATTTCAACTATAGTTAAATACACTAGCATTATTCCAAATGACTGCTTAGGCTTAATCATTAAAAGTAGAAATAGAAGACCATTCTTCCTATTGTATGTTCCCATATATATACACACACATACATATACTAATTCACAAGCCCGTCATTGTGCTTAACAAGTACTGTCGTGCTTCAAAGGGCAAACAGTGTATAAAAGTTTTATGATAAGCCGTGTTTATATGTTTATACTAGCGATCATAACGTCTTAGGAAAACATTTTTACTGTTACATTAAAGTACACGACAAGTGGCATGTAAATCATATTTCTTACACTCTGAAGCAAAAAGGAGATTATGTCACGCTTACGCAAACCCCAGAATAAGTTGCTCAGCTATTATTAGTTTTGCCTAACGTGGAAATGTCTCTCACTTTCTCTACAACTGCGTTTACGTTCTCTTTTCCACCACCAAGACCTCCATGACAGTGGCGTGAGAGGTTTATTTTAAGGCATAGCTGAAAAATGATCACCCTGAATCATGTAATCAGCTGGAGATAAATAGGGGGTGTGGTGTTTCTGTAGCTCACTGAGTGTTTACGTAAAGGGCGGTGTCTGTTTTAGAGGCAGAACAGTTCCACTACCCAATGGTGTTTAGCTAAATCTTGTCTGTGTTGTCTGTATTTTATGAAAATATAGTACTTATAATGTAATGTCAATCAAGATATTAGGTAAGGTATAAGGTATAGACATTATTCAGTTATTTTAGTGATGACTTAGGAAAACTCTGACTCCAATGCTGTTTATATATATTTACTCTCCTTATAATTTAGAAACCCACAGTTGACACCTTGCCTATAATGCCTAATAAAATGTGATAGCGTTTTAGGTTTCCCCCCAATCCCTTTTAAAATGTAATATAATTAAGCTCACCATAAATGAGATCTGTGACTCCTGATCTTTTTTTCAAATGAAATTTCTGAAGGAAATTCTGTTCATTAATATCCATTGGCAGGTTTTGTTCTGTATTACACATAACAGAAAATAAAGAAAGAAATGATAGATTCATGACAGGAAAGAGGGTAGGAGAAAGAGAGAGAGTTGGGCGTTTCCAGAATAGTTGGCATCCACACACCTTTTTTCCATTGGCTGCAATTAAGAAAGGCCATAACCTTCTAAAGTCACTTACGCTTGCAGTATGCCACACCCACAAAAAAACCCAGTATCATTAATGAAAAAATGCATGACCATGCAACGTGTAACACTGCACCATTTAATAATTGATGAGGTTGAAAGAGTCCATCTGCGTTGTGTCACCACAGCTCATCCCTGAAAAGTAATTGCCACTCTGTAATGCATCTGCTTAGTGGATTACCAGCTTCAGGCTCTGTTTAACTGGTTTATATGCCACTCATGAGTAAGATTCAATACCATCCACTTTTATGTGTAGAATGCTTTTTACAATAGATATCGTCACAATGCAGCTTTACAGAAATCCCAGTGTAGATTTAGATCCATAATGAACAAGCCAGAGTTAACAGTGGGAACGAAAAGCTCACTGAGATGACTTCTGGGTGACACCAGATAGCGGGAGTCCAAATCATCCAAATTAGTCGTTCATTTTAGAACTCGAACTCAAATAGCACTAAACCGCATAGCAAACTGACATTGACCCAAGATCTGTTTTGGAGGGACATAATGACATTGGGACAACATTGGGTTGACTGGCTTTCAGCAGAATGGCTGCCGTTAACCCAGTGTCGGTTTGCTACCTGGGAAGTGTGTTGAAACTATGTTCAGCATGAGTATAGAGTGTGAATAAGAGTCCTAGGATAAGAACAGGTACACATCAACAGTATCCAGAAAGGATGAGTTTGGTTTTGGGAAGTGCTATCTTTAGGGCGTCCATGAGGGACCATCCAGAGGAATAGAAAGTGAGTCGCAGGGTCATTGGTTCTCTGCGTAATTTAACTTAAACATTAGGATCAGCTGCTTCATCATTAATATAACGGCTGTTTGGCATGAAAGCTGTTGCTAGTCCTATAAAAATATGGGAGAAAATAAACCAGAATAACTGATACTATCGTTTAAAAAAAGCATGCATAGTATTATCAAGGATAGCATGGAGTTTATAATTGACTGCATTCTTGCAGGTTCACCATTTCCCTGTCTCTAATCCTCAAGTGGTTTGGACCATACTCTTTATTATGGCATCTAGTGATATTGTTTATAACCAGTGGTAGCTTCACTTGGTCATTACTTATCACTTTTGCCCTGAGTGAGCAATGATTAACAATGCTATCCTGGGAATCTGAAAGTCTGTAAAAAAAAATAAAACATATAATCATTAACTGAAGTCCACAACACACAGCAAAAACCCCAGAACCTGATTGAGAAACCACCGGCTGTCTCCCTAGTGCCTATCACAGGCAATATACTTCAGTACAGAGGACAACTGCCTCATGCAAATGTCTAATAAATCTACACACAGGTGGCCTGCATGTCTGTTCCTGGCAGAGTGGTAATCATTTCTGCACCACAGACATTTTGTTAACCAAATCAAATCAAATTCGAAAAGAAAGCTGGGGGGTTGTGTTTGTTGCTCCTCTGGAGCCAAATACACTCTCTCCATCTCTCCTTCTCTCAAAAAAAAACACACCATTACACAAACTTAATCATCATCCTCAGTGTAACTTGGAAAAGTCATTCATCAACAGCTCAAATTTGTTATCGCAATCGTAAGCTTTTCCTAGGGAATGATAATCTGTATCATTCAAATCCTGTGTGTATATACACCATTATTGTTGGTCAGTAAAAGAACCTGAATATGTGTGGTACGTAGGATTGAGCTGGAAAAAAAAGTTGTTATTGCAGGTCACATGTAGCGTACACAGTAGCGTACACAGGGCTGTATACTCGATCTCCTTTAATCCATCATTTCAGTGTAAACAGTATAAAGCTTCATAAAGAGCATCAGTTACCAATCATTTTAAGCATTTGTTTTACATTTTTAAATATTTATTCTAGCTTAATATGGAACTTTATGTTATTTGATTTGATATATTCTTTGTGTTTTAATTATGCTTGTTTTGTCCATCTATACAGTTCCCATTTTGTGAGTCTTTTCTGAGTTCTCCAGTTTCCAGAAAACATGCCAGTAGATGGACTGGCTATATGGTGAGTTCAGTCCAGGGTGTGTTTGTGCATCACACCCAATGTTCCCAGGACCAGGATAAAGCTTTCATGGGCCTCTGAATGTGAGAATCAGGTTTTACATTTACATTTTAAACGCAAGATAGGTAGTTGATTGCACATTATTGATGTCTTATGTCAAACTTACAAACTTAGGGTTGCTTTATAACCTTTAGCCTGGATTGGATTTATGCATAGCTGGTAATCATATTCAAGAATAGTAAACTTTTTCAATACGTCTGCCCTTGCCTCCATGCCATCTGAGCCCATCTGTGCTGCTATAGCTATGAAAATATTAAGACTGGGGTCTCAGGCTAGAGAGCTCTCTCTGTGTGTGTGTGTGTGTGTGTGTGTGTGTGTGTGTGTGTGTGTGTGTGTGTGTGTGTGTGTGTGTGTGTGTCAATCACATAGCACAGATGGAGGCAGTACACGAGCCACCCCAGACACCAGGCTTGCAATGTCCAAGCAGCCTAACTTAGAGCATCATGAAACAAGTCTAAACACTCAATATAACTTGCTCATAAAAAGCCATAAACATGTTTATCACTGATAAGGCACTATAACTGACATGTGGTGTTCCTTCCCGCTTGTATGTTCTGAACAATGTAAGGCAGAATCCTCTCTCACTGCACTTCAGCCTGACATTTTCCCACATGACTTCTGACACATGTCTTGTATTGATTTGCAAGCTGTCAATTTTTACATTCATTATTGTATAACACTTGGGATTGTGGCTTTGCTTTTTGATTGACAGGCTGGCTTGTCAGTCACTGAGATCAGAGGTCATAACCATGACGCTCCAGGGACCTCTTTTCTATTCAGGAAAGATCAGCTGGGAAATTGCCTTCATTGCCCTTGACTGCATTCCCATCTCCAATCCCATGTCACCCCAGAAATACCACACGCTTCTCAGAAACGTTTCCCCAATTTCCAGTAGATGTCTTTTGGAGATGGAGTGTGGCACAGGTGATGCAATTTTTAAAAAAAGAAGACCGTTTTCACCTGCTGTTTTAGCTGACGGACTCTCCATCTCCCCCTTGCACATCTATTAACAGCCATGAAGGAGCAAGCGGGGACAACTCCGGGGACAACTCCAGGAACAAGTCACTTTATTTTCAGCAGTCAATATGCGGCACAGATAGGTGGGTGTTAAAGTGGTCCAGATGTCCCCTGCCCCCAACCACCTGGTCTTTTATTCTGGGTGGAGGGCTGTCTTTAGGGCTGGATTAGCTTACGGCTGCAGGGTCAGTCTGCATTTTGCCTGCCTCACACACACACACACACACACACACACACACACACACACACACACTTCACTGGCCTTTGCAAAGTTCAGTCAGTGGTGCAGATAAACCAGCAGCAAACCTCTGCACATTGGCCATGATTGAAGATATCAAATTGAGCAGAGCTCTTTCTTTCTTTCTTCCTGTAACAGCTCTTTTATTGTTGAGCTGCTAGGACAGACCAAATTGTGTAGTCTGAAAGTTAAAAACAAAGGAGAAACTTCAGGAAGGTAACATAGTAATTAGGCTTATGCACATCGTGGGATTTCTCCGTCACACTCAGATTGCTTTTGACATTTTCACTGTTATGTTTTCCACCAAGGCCTGTTTGTTTCACTAAAACGAACCGGTTGC